>NW_012115267.1:1119616-1126144 GCF_000951035.1 Colobus angolensis palliatus
AAAGAAAAAAAGAAATATGGTTACACACAGTAAGTTACAGTGTGTTTTCTCTTTCTTAGCTCCAGCTGTTGCATAGTTCAAAGCACAATACTTCTGTGGGATGAATGAGTGTCTTCAACTACTATAGCAGCAGGACTTGGAAGGGAAAGTGGAACTTCATCAAGTTTTCATCAAGACAAAGTAAGCAGCTGGGTGCGGTGGCTTGCGCCTGTAATCCCAAAACTTCTGGAGGCCAAGGTGGGCAGATCCCTGGAGGCCAGGAGTTCGAGACCAGCCTGACCAACATGATGAAACCCTGTCTCTACTGTGGGTGTGCACACCTGTAATCCCAGCTACACAGGAGGCTGAGGCACAAGGATCGCTTGAACCTGGGAGGTGGAGGTTGCAGTGAGCCGAGATTGTGCCACTGCACTCCAGCCTGAGTGACAGGAAGACTCCGTCTCAAAAAAAAAAAAAAAAAAAAGACAAAGTAATCATGTATCATAATCTGACCAGATTCACTGAACTTTCTGTTCATCTGTTAAATAGAGTAGGCATCTTGGTGGTAACATAACAGCATTCAACATGCCTGTCTCTTGAATTGCCCTGCTCCGATCCTGACCAGTGTCCCCTGGAGCACAGCTGTCATGCTGCGATCTTTCTCCATCATCTTGGGGATTCTCTCTGCCTCTGTCCGGTGTTACATCTCCTGTTTTCTTATGGACATATAACAGTTGCCCATATTTATGGGGTATATGTGATATTTTGTTACAAGGATACAATGTGTAATGATGCAATCAGGATAATTGGGATACCCGTCATCTGAAGGATCTGGCATTTCTTTGTGTTAGGAACATTTCAATTTCACTGCTAGATATTTTGAAATATACAGTAAATTGTTGTTAACAACCTTTGAAGATTTTGTGGTATAAGTGTGGTTGATTCTCAGCTTTCCCACTGGCAGCTTGGGATTTTGTTTTCATATTGTTATGAGAAACAAGTTTGTTAAATCGCTTCGCACTGATCCATTGGTTTTGCAGCTTCCAAAATGTCATGGCTGTTGTCTCCTTTCCTATTCTTCTAGCCCTTGTGGGTGTAGGTCTTAAAACAAAACAACTCCTATTTTTATGGGGTTCAAGAGAGAGACAAATTAAATGCACATGTTTAATCCACCACGTTAACTTGGAAGTCCAAAAATGCCTACTTGTGTAAGGTCCAGTTCTTCTGGGAAGTATTCTTTTGACTCGTCTGCCTTTAGCAGAATTAATCCTGTCCTTCAAAAGATTTTTAGTGCGGTGCATAACACATTGAATTCTAATCCATTTGTTTACATATGCCTCTTTCCCCGGAGAAAATATGAATCCTCAAATGTCAGGATCAGGTTTTATTCTAATTTTATCAATAGCACCCATCACAATACCCACATGTATTTGCTAAATGTTTGCTATCTACAGGAATGTGTAATTAGGTTCCGAAAAGGATAGTGCTGAACCTTTTCAAAAATTGGACTCTTATTCAAATACATGTTATACCGACTAGGAATTTTTAATTCCCCCTTATCGGTTGTCAAACTAAACCAAAACTGAAAGCTGGTGAGCTCTTTCAACAGCACAGAAGCCTGTTTCTGACACTCCAGATAGAGCAATGTTTGGTGTGAGTACCCTCTGGTGGCATTTCAAGAAACTAACTTCTTTTACAGCCTGATTTCTGGTTCTGTTGCTGTTAAAAGCTTGACGGAAGACATCACTCATTTTCTTAAATTTCTCGATTGAACATGCATGACTTTTGCCATCAGAAAAATTGTATAATTTTTTCCAAAATAACATAACTTTATGAGTTTCTGAGACAAAAGAAGATGTTAGGAAGCTGAACAAACATACAAATAGAAATTGCACATATTTTAAAATTAATCTATTTCTAATGTTTGCTTGTTTTTTTTTTTGAGATGGAGTCTCGCTCTGTTGCTCAGGTCGCCCAGGTCGCCCAGGCCATCCAGGCTGGAGTGCGGTGGCACAATCTCAGCTCACTGTAACCTCCGTCTCCTGGGTTTCAGCGATTCTCCTGCCTCAGCCTCCCATATACAGGCACATCTCATCACACCTGGCCAATTTTTGTGTTTTTAGTAGAGACGGAGTTTCACTACGTTGGCCAGAGTCTCACTCTGTTGCCCAGGCTGGAGTGCAGTGGCATGATCTCGGCTCACTGCAATCTGTGCCTCCTGGGTTTAAGCGATTCTCCTGCCTCAGTCTCTCGAGTAGCTGGGATTACAGGCACCTGCCACCAAGCTCGGCTAATTTTTGTATTTTTAGTAGAGACGGAGTTTTACCATGTTGGCCAGACTGGTCTTGAACTCCTGACCTCAGGTGATCCACCCACCTTGGCCTCCCAAAGTGCTAGGATTACAAGCATGAGCCACCATGCCAGGCCTTGGTAGATGATATTGTTAATGAAATGGTCTGGATGTGTGTAAGCCTTCCTATCAGTGGGTTGTGCTTGTCAGCAAGGCTACACCTTCTGGTGCTGGGATTAGAGCAGAGGATCCTGTTTGTTTTTGTGATCAAGATTAGATAGAACATGATTTGTACCAGGTCACACAAATGTTTCTAAACAATCGTGTAACGCTTAGAATGAAACTTGGCGGTTGCCTGCATTAGAGAAAGGGCAAGTGTGTTTTATGTGTAGGAACAAGGGTGTGTGGATATGTGGGGTCACCAGAATTGTGGCAGAGACTGTTAGTTGTCCTAATATTTGATCTTCCCTTCTTCAATAGTGATAGACTTTCAATTGTTCATAGGTAATTGTCCACAGAACCAAGATAACATTTTCACCAGGCTCTTTTGCAACTAATGTGTGGTCCTTTGACTAAATTCCAAAGGACAAAATACAAGCATAATTAATATGCATGACTTCAGGATGTGACCTTATAGAGAAATACATAGTCTCTGTTTTAGTGTTTCAGCCTTTCCATTGGCCGAACGGTGTGTGGAATGGGGAGGTGTCTGGAACACGGCAGTGAGGACAGCATACGAAGAACGATAAAGCTACAAGACCGAAAAGCCCTAGGTCCTTGATATCTTTATATTAACCTCAGAGAGAAATATGTTAACTTCTACCTCACTTAAGTCACATATATTTGAGGCCTATTTTATTCCCAATCAAATTTTAATTGTATTTTTTCCTCTTTATTTTTTGTGGACATGGGGTCTCACTGTGATGTCCGGGCTGGTCTCAAATTCTTGGCTTCAAGTTATCCTCTCGCTTCGGCCTCGCAAAGTGCTGGGATTACAGGTGTGAACCATTGCCACTAGCCTTTTTTTTTTTTCTTATTTTCAAATCTTTATCCTAAAAAAAAGAAAACATGCCAAGAAATGAGACAGATTCCACAAAGGGTGAGATGTAACCAAATCTGGAAGTTTGAGGGGAAAATCCTGGAGGAAGGGAAATTGAATCTCTGACCTAAACAATGAATGAAATTAGCTAAGAAAAGTTCTGAACTGGGAACCAGCATGGTGTGTGGAGGTACTAAAAGAAGAATGGAAAGAGAAAAAAGGTAGTTTGTGCTAAATCAGGAGAGACAAATATAACCCAAATCATCCCGAAGGCATTAAGGAAGGTAAAGATGAAAAAAAGTCAAAAGTGATGCCCATATTTTTGACCCAATCAACTGCATGGATTGTAGAGTTATTTACTGAGAAAAGAAACACCACTCTGGACACGGTGGTTCACGCCTGTAATCCCAATACTTTGGGAGGTCGAAGTGGGAGGATTGCTTGAGTCCAGGAGTTGGAGACCAGCCTGGGCAACATGGCGAAACCTTGTCTCTACTAAAAAATACAAAAATTAGCTGGGTGTGGTGGTGAGTGCTTGTAGTCCCAGCTACTCGGGAGGCTGAGGTAGGAGGATCACTTGAGCGATAATTGCACTACTGCACTCCAGCCTGGGCGACAGAGGGACATCCTGCCTCAAACAAACAAACAAAAAAAGAAAAAAGAAAAAAGAAAAACAGAAACACCAGAGAAGTGGCAGGTTTGGGGAGGAAGATGATAATTTCACTTTGGATATGTCAAGTTTGTGGTGTTTGTGAATAGGCAAGTAGTTATGTGGCTCTGGTACTCTGAATTAAGATCATGGATAAAAACATAGATTTTGGAGTCATTGGCTACTGGATGGTAAATAAAGCTAGATGAATGGATAGAATACCTACAGCAAGAATCTATACTTTGAAAAGAATATAAAAGTTATGAACAGGGCCTAAGATCCAAGTCCTGAAGGAATTCCGGAATTTAATGATTGGATATAAGAGGGGGAACTGATCAGGGAGAGTGAGAAGAAATGGCCAGAGAAAAAGGAAGGAAGCAGGCGAGTTTGCTGTCATGGAGACCAAAGGAAATGAGTGTTGCAGTAAATAAAGAATAGTCAGCTGGGCACGGTGGCTCATGCCTGTAATCCCAGCAGTTTGGGAGGCTGAGGCGGGCAGATCACGAGGTCAGGAGATCCAGACCATCCTGGCTAACATGGTGAAACCCCGTCTCTACTAAAAAATACAAAAACTTATCCAGGCGTGGTAGTAGGCACTGGTAGTCCCAGCTACTTGGGAGGCTGAGGCAGGAGAATAGCGTGAACCTGGGAGGCAGAGGTTGCAGTGAGCCAAGATCTCGTCACTGCACTCCAGCCTGGGCGACAGAGCAAGACTGTCTCAAAAAAGACAAGAATAGTCAGCAACGCTGGATGCTGTTAAAAGGTCAAGTCAGATGAGATTTGATAAGGGGCTATTGGGTTTAACCACATGGGGATAACTAGTGACCTCCGTGGAGAAGTAGACGTCAGTGGAAATTAGGGTAGGTTGAATAGTGGGTAGATACGTGAAAAAAGAGACAATTCTTTCAAGAAGTTTAGCACTAAAGGGGGCAGGAGAAAACATAGTGCAGCAGCCATAGGAATTCTGAGGTTGAAGGAGGTGTTTTGTTTGGCTGGAGGGCTTTTTAAGTTGGAAAATTTTGAGTCAAGCTCATTTAAATGCCAAAGGGAAAGGTCTACGGAGGAGGAAAACATTGAAGATACAGAACAGAGAGTGGATAATATAAAATTCAAGATTCCTGGGAAGGTAGGAAAGGAGGGGAATTGAGGGAGAATGTGGTGGTGTCAACCCAGAAAATGAAAGTGGGAGGGAGGAATGGATGAAAGGGGAGGGGCTAGGACTCAGGTGAGGCAAGGGAGGTACTCACTTCAGGCACAAAATTTAAGGTGGCATCCCCCAAAAATCAGTAACTAAGATAAACACTTTATTGTAATTTTTTTTTTTTTTTGAGACAGCGTCTTGCCCTGTCGCCCAGGCTGGAGTGCGGTGGTGTGATCTCAGCTCACTGCAACCTCTGCCTCCCAGGTTCGAGCGATTCTTGTGCCTCAGTCTCCCAAGTAGCTGGGATTACAGGCATGCGCCACCATGTCAGTTAATTTTTGTATTTTTAGTAGAGACAGAGTTATGCCATCTTGGCCAGGCTGGTCTCAAACCCCTGGCTTCTAGTGATCCTCCTGCCTCAGCCTCCCAAAGTGCTAGGACTACAGGCCTCAATCTCTTAATACATCAAAATTAATGTAAAAAATGTATGGTGAACAAAAACAGCATATTAAAGACACGATCAGATGTAAGCAGGTAGATTTGCCAGTAAAAAGCTAAAACTGTTTTCTTTGTGAAGCAGGAGGCAAGGTTGTCTGGTGAGAGTACGTGGGAAAGGAGATGGGAGGTTGGAGGTGAGAGCAGAGAAGGTTTGCTGCAGAAGTTGTGGACAGAGGGAAGACAAGGCAAGGAGAGAAATCTGATGGCTGCCAAGGAGGACTAGCACCCATGTGGAGCAGGTGGTCCTTAATTCTTCACATCACAGATCTGGCCATTGCATGATCTCTAAGGCCTCTCTCAGAACTCAGAGAAAGCATGAAGAAGGAAAATAGATTTATGATCATGGCGGGTTTTAACAGGGAAAAAAGTTGAGGATATTGGCAAGGGATTTATGACAGTGGACCACAGAAGCTATGATAAGTTATGGCAATGGGCCGTTGAACCTAAGCCAGCAAGGGAACAAGCCAAACATGAGAAATAAACTAAATCAAATGTGAAATGATAGCTCTGAAATAGAATGTAAATGCCAAATGTTATGGGGTGAGTTGTGTCCCCGTAAATTTATGTGTTGAAGACCTAACCCCCAGTACCTCAGAATGTAATCATATTTGGAGTGAGAAATAAAAATAAAATCCTAAATCCCCTAAGGCCGGGAGTGGCGGCTCACACCTGTAATCTTAGCACTCTGGGAGGCCAAGGCAGGCGGATCACAGGCGGATTACAGGAGTTTGAGACTAGCCTGGGCAACATGGCGAAACCCATGTCTACTAAAAATACAAAAAAATGAGTTGGGCATGGTGGCACACGCCTGTAATCCCAGCTACTCCGTAGGTAGAGGCAGGAGAATTGCTTGAACCCTGGAGGTGGAGGTTGCAGTGAGCCAAGATTGTGCCACTGCACTCCAGTCTGGGTGACCAAGTGAGACTCTATCT
>NW_012115267.1:1127839-1129157 GCF_000951035.1 Colobus angolensis palliatus
CCCTGTCTCTACTAAAAATACAAAAATTAGCTGGGCATGGTGGTGCACACCTGTAATCCCAGTGACTTGGGAGGCTGAGGTGGGAGAATAGTTTGAAGCTGGGGGGCGGAGGTTGCAGTGAGCCAAGATTGTGCACTGCACCCCAGCCTGGGCAACAGAGCAAGACTCCATTTCAAAAAAAAAGAAAAGAAAAAAGAAAAAGAAAGAAATTAAAACCAATTTTTTGTCTTTAAAATTTTAATTTCTTTTACATCAAAGGCAAGCTTACATAGAGTAAAACGCATAGATCTTACATGCATAATTCAATGTGTTTTGATAAATATATACATTACGCAACCACTACCCCAATTAAGACGCAGAATATCTCCAGGACCTGGAAACTTCCATTGTGTACCTTTCAAGTTAATCCTCAACCCCAACCCCAAGCTGAAGCAGTCACTAGTGAATTTCTATTATCATAGATTAGTTTGGCCTATTCTTGAACTTCATATAAGTGGAATTAGAGTATGTCTTCTTTTGCATCTGGCTTTCACTCAAGATTTTTCCAAATTCATCCATACTATTGCATGTATCAATAGTTTATTATTAGCTGGGTGCGGTGGCTCACACCTGTAATCGTAGCACTTTGGGAGGCTGGGCCAGGGGGATCACTTGAGCTCAGGAGTGCAAGACCACCCTGGGCAACATGTTGAAACTCCATTTCTACAAAAAATACAACAATTAGCTGGACACGGTGGCACGTACCTGTAGTCCCAGCTACTCGAGTGGCTGAGGTGGGAGGATCACCTGAGTCCCAGAGGTCAAGGCAGTCATGATCCTGCTACTGCACTCCAGCCTGCATGACAGAGTGAGGTTCTGTTTCTAAAAAAAAAAAAAAAAAAAAAAGCTTATTATTATATATCGAGGAGTATTATGCCATTACAGAGATATATCACATTCTGGTTATCCATTCACCTGTTGATGGAGATTTGAGTTAATTTCATTTTTCAGCTATTATGAATAATGCTGCTGGAAATATCCATGTCCAAGCCTCCACCTGGACATTCACTTTCACTCTTCCTGAGTGAATACCTAGGAATGGAATTGCTGGGTGATAGGGATGATGTATTATGTTTATTTAATTTATTTATTCATTTTTGAGATGGAGTCTCTCTCTGTCACCCAGGCTGGAGTGCACTGGTGCTATCTAGGATTGCTGCAACCACTGCCTCTCAGGTTCAAGCGATTCTCTTGCCTTAGCCTCTGGAGTAGCTGGGACTGCAGGTGTGCACCACTACGCCTGGCTAATTTTTGTATTTTTAGTAGAGACAGGGTTTCA
>NW_012115267.1:1129824-1131607 GCF_000951035.1 Colobus angolensis palliatus
GGCGCCTGTAGTCCCAGCTACTCGGGAGGCTGAGGCAGGAGAATGGTGTAAACCCGGGAGGTGGAGCTTGCAGTGAGCTGAGATCCGGCCACTGCACTGCAGCCTGGGCGACAGAGCAAGACTCCGTCTCAAAAAAAAAAAAGAACAAATACCAGAGACCAACAGAACAGAGCAGGATGCTCAAATACAGACCTAAACATACTGAATTATCTAACACGTGGCATCAGGCAACAATGGGAGACGGCCTAGAAACAAAAGGCATTTTGCTGGGATTACAGGTGTGAGCCACCACGCCTGGCCTTACAGTAAATTATCGATGAACAACCCAGGAACTGCCTCTTCTTTCCTTTAAAAATTCACTTGCAGCTGCTACTAATCTGAGTATACCCAGGGCAACTTGAATCTACAATTGCAGTCCTCAAGTTGGGCCCAAATAAACTCTCTACTGATATTAATTTTGCCTCAGCTTCTTCCTTTCAGGTTGATTATTTCATGCATGTTTCACCTTGTTCAATCTTTAATTGCTCAAACCCGAGTCCAAAGACAAAATAAGTTACTGCACGGTAGTAATTTTCGTGTAGCTAGTTTCATCTGGCTTGGATTTTTTTTTTTTTTTGACTATTTTTTGACTGACTTTGACTATTTTCACCTAGCCAGGGTTTTTCAGAAGGGACATTCTTTAATTGTGTCTTACAATCCAATTTCCTCAGAGAAACTCCTTGGAGTTTCTCCAGCACAGTTGCTCATCATAGGCTTCATGGACAAAAGCCTCACTATTTATTAGATTCTCTTCTTCTTGGTCTTTTTCTTTATGGCAGGTCAAATTTCTTGATGCTGCTGCACTAGTTCTAGAAATCAAAGAAACAAAGTCAAAAGAGTTGTTTCTTGAGATAGAAGCTGAGATGGAGGTATGTACGGTTAGAAAGGACTACTTATCCCCATCAAAGATTATTGTTATTGGAATTATACCCTATCTCAATTGCCTATTTAACAAAGCAAATAATCTAGAATGGGCAAGACTTGAGACAATTATGATTCGTTACTAAGTGTTCACTTAACTTCCAAATTGGCGTATCTTCGGAGTAGATGGATTCAGGGCAACTTTAATCTATGCTCCCGGATTGCAATCCTCAAGCTTGGACCAAATAAACACTGCTTATATTACTTTTGCCTCAGCTTCTACTTTTTAGGTCAATAGTGTTAAGCCTCTTTAAGTGGTCCTATAGGTAAGTGAAGCTATATTCGTTTTTTTTCCTCTGTGTGCCATTTTGTATCGTTTCTGTTGCTATGTCCTTAAATTCATTAATCTTTTTTTCTGCATTGCCTAATGTGCTAGCAATCCCATCCAAATAAATTTTTATTTCAAATATTTTTCACTTCCATCCAGAAATTTGATTTCTTTTCAAAAATCTTTCCAGTTTCTCTCCTAGTATGTCTTCCTTTAAATCTTTGAGCATATTCATAACAGTTGTTTAAAATCCTTGTCTGTTAATTTCATCATTTTTATCATTCTGGGGTTTGTTTCTATCAACTTCATGAGATATTTTCTTACCACTCGGTCAGTCTCTCTCTCTCTCTCTTTTGAGACAGAGTCTCACCCTGTCACCCAGGCTGGGTTGCGGTGGTGCAATCATAGGTCACTGCAGCCTCGAACTCCTGGGCTCAAGCAATCCTCCCACCTCAGCCTCCCCAAGCACTGTGTGTCTCTTAATTTTTGACTGGATGTCTCACATTTTGAATTTAATGTTGTCGAATCCTGGATTTTACTCTAGTCTTTCAGAGA
>NW_012115267.1:1131938-1135068 GCF_000951035.1 Colobus angolensis palliatus
ACTTTGTTCTTACAGGCAATTAGGTTACTTACAGAGCAGTTTGATCCTTTCAGGGCTTGTTTTAAGGCTTTTGAAGAGTCTACAGTAGCTTATGGTCTGGGTCCTGCAGTCTAGGGCTATTGTATCTCACTAAGGCATGACGCTTTTGTAACTGCCCAAGAGTTTCATGTTGCTCACTGCCTAGACAGTGTCGATTTATCAAGATAGGGGAATTGCAATAGACAAAGTAATTCACGCAGAGCTAGCAGCACAGGAGACCCGAGTTTTATTATGTAAATCAGTCTCCTTGAGAATTTGGGGATCAGAGTTTTTAAGGATAATTTGGTAGGTGAGAAGCCAGTGAGTCAGGAGTGCTGATTGGTTGGGTAGGAGATGAAATCACAGGGAGTCGATGATGTCCTCTTGCACTGAGTCAGTTCCTGGGTGGGGGACACAAAATCAGATGAGCCAGTCTTATCAATCTGGGTGGTGCCAGCTGATCCATCAGGTGCAGGGCCTGCAAAATATCTCAAGCACTGATGTTATGTTTTCCAATAGTGGTATTATCCCCAGGAGCAATTTGGAGAGGGTTAGAATCTTGTACCTTCAGCTGCATGGCTCCTAAATCATAATTTCTAATCTTTTGGCTGTTAGTCCTACAAAAGCAGTCTAGTCTCAAGAACAGGGTTTATTGTGAGAAAGGGCTGTCACCTTTGTTTTAAACTGTAAGCTATACACTAAGTTCCTCCCAATGTTAGTTTGGCCTACGCCCAGGAATGAATAAGGATAGCTTGGAGGTTAAAAGCAAGATGGAGTTGGTTAGGTCCGATCTCCTTCACTGTCTCAATGATAATTTTGCAATGGCAGTTTCTCTTCTGAGGTTTCTAGTGCATGTTCCATGGTATTCAATAATCTCTTCACTCTGGTTGCTGGGAGCTCAAATTATTCCCAGTTCTGTGTGACTCTCATCATTGTTTGGCGTACTGCTCCCCAATAATTGTTCTTTCCTGGCCTTGCGGAGTTTCACGTTTTGCATTCAGTTACAAATTCAAAGGTACTCCTAAGCAGATTTCTGAAGCTCTTTTTCCATGTAATTCCCTCCTCTCCAGAATTCTGTCCCACAAATTCCAACCAACTTGGCCTGCCCCAATTTCCTCAACTCCAATCCCTGTCTTCTCAACCTGGGAGATCCTAGGTTTCCGTTTGATTTCCCTTCTCTGCACTACAGGCTGGAAATGGCCTCTGGGCAAAAGGGCAGAGTGATATAGGGCTCCTTTTGTTTCTCTTCTCTCACGTCCACAGCTGCCTGTTGTCCAATGTCTGACGAGTTGTTTCCTGTATTTTGTTCCGTTTTCTAATTGTTCACAGTGGGACACTAAGTCCAGACCCATTTTCTTTTCTTGTCCAGAAGTGTAAGTTTTAGGAAACTCCTAATGGAAAATGTGAATTGCTTTATTATTTTTTATGGTTGAAAACATCTTTCTCTATGATATCTCCCCACTCACCCTACTTCTTTCCTTCTCAGTAAACGCTGACGCGATCATCCGTTCCGGTGCTACCCTCTAGTGTCCGGACCAGAGCCTTGCGCAACTTCAACCCGCGCTAGTTCCGCCCCCGGCCGGCCACGCCCCGTCCTCTCACCGGCGCGCCTCCCTCTTGTTCTTCCTCCCTCCCCTGTGGACTGCGGCGCTGGCGTTCCGTGCACGCCGGCTCACTGCGCTTGCGCGGCGTTTGGACGCCACACGCTCCCGGAAGTAGGAGGTGGCCGCCGGAGTTTGTGTGGCCGCCGCCGCGGGAACGCGAGCCCGGTAATTTTTCAACGGAGAAAGGCGAGGCTTTCGGGCTCGGTCGAGTGAGTGAGTCAGTGTCCGGCTCCAGCAGCTCTCCTCTGGTGTGACAGCCGGCATGGAGGAACCACTAAGTAAAGAGCCTGCCAGCGAGGCCGTGACTCCAGCGCTGCTGGAATCGCCGCGGCCGGAGGGCCAGGAGGAGCAGCCGCTTCCCAGTCCCGAGGTGAGGAGTCGGCCCGCGCCTGGTTGTCGGCGCCCGCTGCCCGGTCCCCCAAGCGCCCTCGGCACCCCTTTCTTCTCAGGTGTCCCGCAGAAGGTGCAGCTGCGCGCCCTTGGACCCCGGCCTCTTCCCCGCGCCAAGCTCCCTAGCCTTATCCTGGGATGGTTGTCTTGGAGCCTCCTCAGAGCCGAATCACTGTCTGGGAGGGAGGAAATCGTCAAGACCAGTTCTGTCCACAGTGGGTTAATAGGTTCTAAGTGGGAGTTCTGCTCTAAACTTAATTCTATGTTGACGGTAGCTGTTGTCACTCTATCTGGCCGTTATGGGTAATTTGCAAGGCTTTCTATTTTTAAAATCTCACCATATACCCTAGGTATGTCACTTCATACCTTAAAAAAAAAAAAAATTAAAAAGCACCCACCAGCATCCCTCTCTCTTACCGGTTAAGTGGAGCGTCGTCTTAACTGCTTTTGCTCATTTACTGGTGTCTCATATAAACATAGTATACGACTGAATTAGTAATTTTGACATCTCATTGGTCGAACCTAGTTACAGTGGCCAGGTTGTAGAACAGCCTTAAAACTTATTTAACGAATGTATTTGTTGACTAGCGCTGCGGATTGTGATTGAACACTAAAATTGATCTTTTCCTAATAATAAACATGTTGAGCACTTCGTAAAGTGGGTATTTGCAAGAGCCAAGTGGGCCAAGTGGGTATTTGCAAGAGCCTCCTAGCTTTTGCTCCTTACGTCCACAATCAGTTTCCATCTGGCAGCTAGAATGAGCTTTCTAATATCATGAATTTGGCTTATTCTCCTCCTTAGTTCGATTTGCTGCTCTGCGGGGTCTGGTGCCTGCCTCTGTTGCTAATTGGATCTCACACAGTTTTCCCCTTTTGTTCCCAGTGCCCCTCGCTTCCTTGTGTTCTTTTACATTGGAAGGAAGGTCTTTCTTATTAAGGGTGTCTGTATGTTCCTTTTGCGCTGCATGCACTTCCTTTGGATCTTTGCAATTATCTTTCTCCTTCTAAAGTTGTTACTTTCTTTTTTTTTTTTTTATAAGACGGAGTCTCGCTCTGTGACCCAGGCTGGAGTGCAGTGGCTGGATCTCAGCTCACTGCAAGCTCCGCCTCCCGGGTTC
>NW_012115267.1:1135882-1153693 GCF_000951035.1 Colobus angolensis palliatus
ACAAAAAGCCGGGCGTAGTTGAGCTCGCCCATAGTCCCAGCCACTAAGGAGGCTGAATGGGGAGATCACCTGAGCCCATGGGTGGAGGCTGCAGTGAGCTGTGATCGTGCCACTGCACTCCAACCTCGGTGACAGAGTGAGGCCCTGTCTCAAAAAATAATAATGATAACAGTTTTTTTTTTTTTTTTTGGAGACAGAGTTTCATTCTTGTTGCCCAGGCTATAGTGCAATGGCATGATCTCAGCTCACTGCAACTTCTGCCTCTGGGATTCAAGTGATTCTCCTGCCTCAGCCTCCCTAGTAGCTAGTAGCTGGGATTACAGGAACCCACCACCACACCTGGCTCGTTTTTGTATTTTTAGTAGAGACGGGGTTTCACCATGTTGGCCAGGCAGGTCTCCAACTCCTGACCTCGGGTGATCCGCCCTCCTCGGCCTCCCTGAGTGCTGGGGTTACAGGCATGAACCACTGCGCCTGGCCATGTTACAGTTTTTTTCAATCTCAAGCAAAGTTTTTTGTTGAATTCAGGTGGTAAATTTCCATTATCTCTAATGCCAGTTGTCTTTGAAAACTAACAGAAGCTATTGCATATTTATATTTTTAATAAGTAGGTTCAAATTTCATCAGAACTCTCCTTTTGGAAGAACACCAAGAAGATTTCTAAGTTTTTTTTTTTTTCAGTGTACGGATGCAAAGGTTTTCCTTTTCTTTTTTTAGTAGGTAGTACCTCGATTTTTGGCAACAAAATAAGCATTTCCAAAACCTCTGTTTTCAAAATGTTCTCTATAAAGTTTCTTTTGACAAGCAGTTACTGTCTAGCTTACTGTTAAAATGTATTTTCTTTTACCTTGCAACAACAGATTGTGTTCGTTTAAAAAAATGTTAAAAATCAAGCTCCCGTACCCTTCCCAGTAAGAAGAGGACAGCAATTTTAGAATATCTGTCTTTTTGTAATAGAAAATATGTAACTCATCTTTCAGTTCAACAACAGTGTTAAAGTGTTTTGTTGCGAGATAGTAAACCTGTGTTTGGTATAGAAGATTTTCATGGCCACATCCCAGAATGTAAAAGATTCTCTTATTTGAAATAATATAAACCATACACCCACTTAATTGAACACGTGAATATTGCAAAATGTTAACAGTTCTGTGATGCTGAATGTTTCTCTCCATATTGTGGTATCTATCACTTTTCTCATTGTGTGGTCAGTATTCTATGTGACGTGATAGATGGATGTAGATACTGGCGTGGATGCTGTTGCAAATGTAAGTATTTTGTAAACTAATTTTGTGTTTCTGCAGATTGACAATACAAGTAGGGTTTTTAGTATTTTCTTTGTGCTCCTTGGTGGATTGACTTGAGCATCCTTCTTTGTGAATCATTAGTGTAGATCTGAAATTTGGGAGGAGACACTCATTTCTGAGGATTGGACCTTGGCTGTCTCTAGAACTTCACTGAAGGAAGAGAACTAGAGCTAGACCTAGGAAAGGAAGCAAATTTTTCTTTATAGAAGTCATAATTTATAGCATCTATAGAAGAGGCCTACGTGTTACTTGTGAATAATTTTTGTAGCTACAGTTTTGGATGAGAATTAACAAGTGAATGAGAAAGAGGATTTGTCCACAGAGAAAATCTACTTAAATTAACTGAGACATCTGTTTTGGTAGACAAACTATTACTTAATGTTGACCTAAATTTTAACCTGACTAAAGATGAAGTTTAAAATTCAATGTAGATTTAAAGTCAAAAGATAATTTTGTATTAAATTCTGATCAAGCAGAGAGATATCTATTGTAAATTTAATATATTGTTGAAAGTGAATTGTCGGTCAACTAGCAATACTTTTTTTCTTAACATTGTTAACAACGAACCTCAATGTGGCTATTCTTTAATTTATGGACAGTTCACACATTGGAACTGCTGACTTCTTCCTCAAAGGAGATGGGTGAGTCACTCTTGAGTACTCTGGCACCTTACCTAGCATTACATTTCCAGTAAATGTGTGTTGCATTAAATTGAGAGCTTAGATTAAGAAATAGTTCCTGAACCATCAGGATCAGTTCTAAGTCAGGGACTGTGGCCTCTTTGTGGTTATCCTTTCTTGATCTGTAATTAAAGTTTACATGAGGACAATGTGGTAAATTATAACTAAGGTAGCAAGTTTTCATAGGGATTCACAGTAAGTACTAAGTATTTTTGAAAATTCTGGAACATAGCTAATATTTGTGATAGTGCATGTGGAAAATAATTAACTTACAAATGAATCTTTGGAACTTAACATATTAGTAATTTGAGACTGCCTGTGGAGAAAGTAGAATTGAGTCATGGTTTTTTCTTAACAGATTTTTATTTATGAAAAGATTTATAATTCTGTGCTGCTTCTGTTTAACTGACATAAGTATAACTTTTGGAAAATGTAAGTTTTGAAATGAAAGACATTTCCTTTGCTTTGAGTGGTAGGAAGCTGTGAATTAGATTTGCAGTCCATTTTGTTTTTATGCTGGGCAATATTTGTTACTTTTGTGAAATGAAGTCAGGTTAAACAATTATCAAGTTATTGTACATGTGTAATGTAAAAGTTCATTAAAAATGGGTTCATTTGTAAATTTTGCATATTGTTTGTGAAGGGCTTGTTATGTAGTCTGTGATATTAATAGTTATCATCTATTAATTGCTGCTGTGGGTCTAGGAGCCTGATACATATAATCTCATTTAATCTTGGTAATAATTCTGCCCAAACACTATTTACCATTACCAAATTGCCATTTTATAGATAAGGAAATTGAAGATCAGAGGCTAATACGTGACTATCCAAAGTCACGCTGCTATTTCTAGTAAATAGTCAGCTGGGGCTCTCTGTTGAGGTGGTGTTGACTCCCAACACCAGTCCTCTTTTTACTTAGCTTTGTTTCCTTTGAGGAACCTCATGACTCATAATAGAGTGGGGTAAATTGTATTGGAGACATATCTTCCTTTTTCTTATCCTTTCCTCCCTTTAGGAGCTGCAGTGAACACTTTTCATTGAACATATAGCATGAAGAGGCTTCAGAAGTTTGAATCTTTAAATCTGTGATGTTTGTACTAATTATAAACTACATCTCTTTTTTTTTTTCCCCGTAGGAAACTCAACAGTATAGATTTGATGGCCAGGAGACAAAAGGATCCAAGTTCATTACCTCCAGTGTGAGTGACTTCAGTGACCCAGTTTACAAAGAGATTGCTATTACGAATGGCTGTATTAATAGAATGAGTAAGGAAGAACTCAGAGCTAAGCTTTCAGAATTCAAGCTTGAAACCAGGTAATTAAAAATAACTTATAAAATTATAAAAGTAGTACATACTCATTTTAGAAAATCTTGAAAACATTGAAATATTAAAAATCATCTGTAATCCCACCATAATGACATGACCCTATTAATTCAAAAACACCATAATTAACATTTTTTATGTGCAACTCTGATTATTTTTGTCCATCTTCTAGATGATAGGACTGCTGAATCAAAGTCTATGAATGTTTTAATGACCTACTGGCAATGTATAGGAGTATCTGTCTCATAACAAGTGTGTTTTTTATTTTTTTAGTTGCTCATTTAAATGATGGATAGTTATACTACTGAGATTGAGTATTTTTCTTTTTTATTTTCTTTTTGCCATTTGTATTTTTTATAAAAAGAGTTTGTTTGAAACCAGGTACAATAAATGAAAAACATCATTCACTTACCAGGAATATTTTTTGTTTTGATTTAGTTTCTAAAAAATAACGTACAGTGATGGTATGCATTATGTTTAACTGTATATTGAGTGAGAAAACAAGGCAACTTAGTCAACTCTGTGTGTATTTTAATGAGATATGCACATACCTAAGTTTTTAGTAATTTTTTACGAAACAAATCACTTTATGTTGACTTGGGCCGTGGGACAGGAATGGTTTTTGGAGTCCAGAAAAATACATAGATTTTTGGTAAACAGTAGAACTGCCAGGCATCAAGAAAAAAAGTTGCCTGTATGAAATAGGTGAAAACTCTTACTTTTTCAAGGCATCTCTGAATCTTAATTCTCTTAAAAGTAGTAGTCTTCCTCTTTAGAGTTTCATCACTCTTCAAAAGAGCACAAATATATTTCTAGATTGTCTACATCATAATGTATGAAGACATTTTTAATTCCTAATTCCCCGATTCTTTCTGTTGTGAAGGTACAGCTTGTAGCCTACAGAAGATTTTCCGAGCAAAATTTTTGTCCTTCCCAGGTGTGAAGATCAGTTGCTTACTCCTGGCTTGCATGGGAGCTAGAGATCTAGATGTATGTTTATACATTTATTCAACAAGCCTGTATTGAATTCTAACTACTGCACTAGGCATTGAAGTTGTAAAGGTAAATACAGATATGTTCCCCACTTTGACAATCTCAGTCTTTTGGGAAAACACACAAAGAAATCATCACAATACAAGAGTGGTCAATGCTGTATTGGAGGTCTGGCCAGGTACAGCATGAGGATACAGAGGACAATATTTCTCAGGAATTCAGAAAGGTGACATTTGAATTGTGCCAAACAGAAAAGGGAGGGAGGGTATTTCAGACAAAAAAATAACATAGAAGCTTTTCTAATTCCAGTTTGTATGGTTTCTGCAACATGATCTTGCCTTTTCTTCAGCTGTTGTGCAACCAAAGTTATAGGACATAAAAGTGTACCACACATACTGAGAACATGACTTTTAAAGTTTTTTTATTTTTTTGAGACAGAGTCTTGCTCTGTCGCCCAGGCTGGAGTGCAGTGGTGTGATCTCGGCTCACTACAACCTCCGACTCCGGGGTTCAAGCGATTCTCGTGCCTCAGCCTCCCGAGTAACTGGGATTACAGGCCTGCACCACCATACCGAGCTAATTTTTGTATTTTTAATGGAGATAGGGTTTCTCCATGTTGCCCAACCTGGTCTCGAACTCCGGCTCAAGTGATCCACCCATCTCCCAAAGTGCTGAGATGATAGACTTGAGCCATCCAGCTGGTGGAGGCCATGACTTGTAGTATGTTTTGTCTGCAGTACACAGTATATCTCAGGAACATTTGAGAATGATACTGAAATGAGAGGTTGTAGCCAAGTTGTGAAGGAACTCTATGCTGAAGTCTGCGTTTTACCTTGTAAGCAGAAGGGAGCCACTGAAGATATTTAAGCAGAAAATTGGCATTAGTGCTCAGTTCTCAAGTAAGGTAAAGAATGAATTGAAGGGTTGTAATGGAGGCATTTGCCATACTCCACAAAGCTAATGAGAGCCATAGCAGAAAGAATTAAAGAGAATCATGTTCTGAATATTTTTCTCGGTTGGAATTGGCAAACATGGTGAGTATTTGGAAGAGCAAAGGAGATGTTAAAGATAGCAGGTTTCTATCCAGAGCAACTAGTTGTATGTTTGTCTTGCCATTAGCTTTGCAGACAACTCTGGTAAATGTAGTCTCTCCCCCATCACACCTCCCACCCCCCCCAACAAAAATAAAAGAAAGTAATCCAAAGCTGTCACATGACACAGAGGTCACTCACAGTGCCTTAATATGAAAGAGGTTAAGGATTTTCTCCCTAGGTCTTGATAATTTGGAAAATCTCAAGCAAAGAAACAATATTAAGACATTTTGTCTTAAAATAGCTAACTGATCGATTATTACTATTTTCGTGGGTAGGATTTTTTTTCAGTGTTTAATTGTAGTTTAGAAAGGAAAATAGGCCGGGCGCGGTGGCTCAAGCCTGTAATCCCAGCACTTTGGGAGGCCGAGGTGGGTGGATCACGAGGTCAGGAGATCGAGACCATCCTGGCTAACACGATGAAACACTTTGGGAGGCCGAGGTGGGTGGATCACGAGGTCAGGAGATCGAGACCATCCTAGCTAACACGGTGAAACCCCGTCTGTACTAAAAAAAATAAAATAAAAAACTAGCCAGGCGAGGTGGCGGGCGCCTGTAGTCCCAGCTACTCAGGAGGCTGAGGAAGGAGAATGGCCTAAACCCGGGAGGCAGAGCTTGCAGTGAGCTGAGATCCGGCCACTGCTCTCCAGCCTGGGCGACAAAGCCAGACTCTGTCTCGAAAATAAAAGATTAAAACTTTTTTTAAATAGTCATTAATCAGTTAACATGATACTTGGCACTACAAGTTAATTTAGATCCTCTTATTTTTACTTCTACTTCATATTTGCAGGCCAATATAGGATTCATTTGCATAGCACTGAAGGAAGCCTGAATGCTGGTTGCAACTGTATTTTTTGGAAAAATCCATATTGTTTAAAGAATGAAGTCACCTGATCACTGTTACCATTAGGATGACCTTTCTCTCCTCCCCACTACTCCCATTTGTGGAACGTATATTTTAAAGCTACCTGTGATATTGAAATCCCCTAAATCATATTCTACCCATGATAAATTAAGAAACTTATTTCTAGTTAAGAACCTACTAGTATGATAATGTTCCTCTGGATGCAGTTCACTTAGAGTGTATTCTAATTTAGTTTTCCTTGTTAAGTAACCAATAGACATTCACCTTTATATGCTAGGCTCATAATGCTTTCATATTCATATGAATCTTTTGAGTTGACTAACCTACAAAAGCCAAAAGAAAGGAAAGAGATAATACTGTATCTTCAGCTTAACCCAAATTTTTATATTTTTAAGTTTATATTTTGGCCAGTGGAATAATTTTATATTAATTTCAATGTTTGTATCATATATGTTATCTTAGTATATAAGGCAATATGACTGTGTTGGTGGTATATGCTGACAATGTTTATGGTTTGAAATACCAGTATATATTGGAGAAAATACTGTTATATACTACTAAAATAAAAAACTACTTGTGAAGGAAAATGTTAATGTTGTAATAAACATTATTTTAACTGGTTCTTTGCTAACTTAGCTTTGAGTCTTGCTTTTCTTACATTTATTTTAGCTAGCATTTGCTAAATTATGCTGTAATTGTCAGTGTTCAACCCAGTGCGGCAGGTAAGAATTTTGATTCTTGACTGTAGAATTTACCTAAGTGTAACTACTCTTCTTATTCTGCTTAGAGGAGTAAAGGATGTTCTAAAGAAGAGACTGAAAAACTATTATAAGAAGCAGAAGCTGATGTTGAAAGAGAGCAATTGTGCTGACAGTTATTATGACTACATTTGTATTATTGACTTTGAAGCCACTTGTGAAGAAGGAAACCCACCTGAGTTTGTACATGAAATAATTGAATTTCCGGTGGTTTTACTGAATACGCATACTTTAGAAATAGTAAGTGAATTTTTATATTTTAATTGTATTTCTAGCAGCAACTATTCTGGTGTTTACTGGTTATGTGGAGGACCTCACTTGCTGTTTAGCTAGAATTAGACCTCTAAAGTAAGTTTTTTCTTTGCTGTGAGCTTGATTAATAGAAAAACTATAATAAAACAATTTTAGATACTACTGCTTTCTTTTTGCAGTAGCGAAAGTTAAAATTTTTTTTCCGTTTGCTTAGAACATCTGGGCGTGGACATCAGAATCTCCTGGTAAGTAAAAAAATAAAATACTAATGATACAGATGCCTGGCCCTACTCCCAGAGATTCTAATTTAGTTCTGTGATAGGGCCCCTGACATCAGCATTTTTTTTAAAGCTTTTCAGTTGGTTTTAATATGCAATCAGGCTTGATAACCACTGCTGTGGCCTAGTGTGAACTCTGATCTCTAAGAATGATAATTGACAAAAATGTCTTTTGAACCTGTCTCTCTAGTGGAAATTTTAAGGGCGAAATGACTCATATAGCCCTGATTTCTAAGCCAAATGATATGTGTGCTTTAGATACTTGTCAGTGCATTATTAGTTCAGAAAGTCATAGGAGGAATTCCCTAAAAGAATACTGCTTGCCTTATAAAATTTGAGCAAGAATATCCTAACATCTCATCTTTCCAAAAGTCACTTCTATGATATCCTCAGTTGCTACCAACCCACTTGGGAGTAAGTATAAAAAGGCTTTGAGAATGAAAATGCATAGGTTATTCTTAGTGCTATTAAAAATCTCTTTTATAGTCTTAGTCTTTCTGTAATTTTCTCATCCAAAGCAGATTGAAGGTCTGTAAATTAGAAGGAAAAATGGCAGCTGTGAAGGCAAATAATCTTGCATAAGTCACTAGATTTTACTTCTCTCTTATTCAAGGATGTTACTGTAGCAGTTCTCCCGCATTTGGACATTACGATTTATAGCTTTCGTCTGTATTGGTCCCACTACATACAAATATGTTATTTTTTTCATACCATAAAAAACCTTCTCTTCATCCCACTGCGCTGCCAGCTACCCCATTTCTTTGTTCCTCCTTTTGGGGAAATTCTTCACATAAGTTATATGTACTTAGATATGTATCTCTTTCCTTTTCTTCCATTCTCTCAAATTCATACCATTGTGGGTTTACGTTCAATAAAGTTTATGTATTCAATCCCATCATTCCACTGAAATCACTCATCAGCATCATCTTTGACCTTTACCCTAAATCTTGGCAAAATTGAACATTCTCACTTTTTTTTTTCTATTTTGAGATACAGTTTTGAACCCAGGCTTGAGTGTGGTGGTGTGAACCCAGCTCACTGTAACCTCCGCCTCCCGGGTTCGAGCAACTCTCGTGCCTCAGCCTCCTGAGTAGCTGGGAATACAGGTGCGTGTCACCACACCCGGCTAATTTTTTGTATTTTAGTAGAGATAGGGTTTCACCATGTTGCCCAGGCTGGTTTCGAACTCCTGAGCTCAGGCAATCCACCTGCCTCAGCTTCCCCAAGTGGTAGGATTACAGGTGTGAGCCATTCTCACTTAAAAAAAATAATTAACACTGCATTGCTGGTTTGAATACTTTTTCCTTGGAGCATTTTCTTCAGGTATAACTTGTTCTGCTTGATTTTTCTCTAGCCCTACTGGATTCCCTATTTGCAGTTTTCTTGGCTGGTTCCTCCTTTCCTTCCCAGCTTCACCATATCAGATGTCCCAGGTCTCAATCCTAGCTCCTCCTCTTAGCTTACATCCTCTCGCTTGATGATCTTATCTAGTTCCATAGCTTTCAGAAGCTATCTCTATGCTGGTGACTTTCAAATACATATTTCAGACCCGTATCTCTGTTCCAAATCCAGATTGCTTACTTGACATCTCTATTTAAATGTCTCAACCTGTTGAACTTACCTCCAGCCCAGTCTATCTTTAGCCTCTTGTAGCTTGGGTGATGGCAGCTTTTTGTAATTAGAATCCTTCTAATTGCTCAGTTCAAAAACTTTGGAGTCATCTTTGACTCCTGTTTCTCTCACATCCAGGCCATCAATGATTCCTGTTTGGCTCTGCCTTCAAAATATATCCAGAACCCAGTCACTTAACTGAATTGCTGTGACTTCATTCTGAGCCCCTATCATTTATGTGACTTACTGCATTCACTATCTAACTGGTCTTTGTGTTTCTGTCCGTGTCGTCCTACAGCCAGTTCTCAACAAAGCTGGCAGAGTAATCCTTTAAAAATATAAGTCAGATCGTTTCACCCCTCTGCTCAAAACCCTACACTGGCTCCTCATTTAACTGAGAGTACAACCCATATTCCTTACATGCCCTGGCCTGTTGTTTCCTCTGATTGTTTCCTGTCTTACTACTCTCTTCCTTAACTCACTGCTCTCCAGGCGTACTGACCTGCTTGCTCATTCTCAAAAATGCCAGGCTTGCTTTATCCCATTACTTGCCAGGACTTTAGCTCCGATTTTCTTACCCAGAAGTCTTGCTGGCCAATGTTTTTCTCCCTCCCTCCCTCTCATTTTTCCTTCCGGTCCTTCCTTAAATCTTACCTCTAAATAAAGCCTATTTGTTTATCGTGTTTAAGAGTGTGGCCTATACTCATGTTTCTGACTCCCCTTACTGCTCTGCTTTTCCTGTGCTTGCTCAAGCGAGTCTCCTGCTTCATCTTCCTGAGTAGCTGGGATTACAGGCTTCCAGGTTCCTTTAGTTTTAACCCTTATGACCTTTTAACTTTATGTAATTTATTTAAGTGATGATTAAAGATTTGGCCAATGAATGCATAGTTCTCTCTAGCATTTTTCTGTTAAAAGTTTTTAATAGTGAATAACAACATTTTAGTAATATCTGTTATTTAGTACTACCGAATTGTAATTATAAGGGAAGATGCAATGTATTTTTGAAAGAATGTCATTTAAAATGATAAAATAGTGATATTTAAAAGGATATAGACTTAATTTATCTGTGATATTCAGTTAAGTGGAAGTTTGCAATATGTCTGGTAAGTAAAGAGTGTCTAACTTTTGAAGTTCAATTATTCTTTTTTTTTGAGATGGAGTCTTGCTCTGTCACCCAGGCTGGAGAGCAGTGACTCAATCTTGGCTCACTGCAACCTCCACGTCCTGGGTTCAAGCAATTAGCCCACCTCAGCCTCAGTAGTTGGGACCATACGTGCGTGCCACCTTGCCCAGCTAATTTTTGTATTTTTAGTAGAGACAGGTTTCACCACGTTGGCCAGGCTGGTCTTGAACTCCTGACCTCAAGTGATCCGCCCCCACCTCCTTGGCCTCGCAAAGTGCTGGGATTACAGGTATTAGCCACCACATCTGGCCTCAAGTGTTCTTTTTTGTTCTTTATTGTTGCTCATTTACAATTCTTTACAACCATTTATAGCTTAATAGATAAGTATGTAGAAAGAATTTATTCTTAGGAAATACAAACTTTACTTTTCTTAATTTTTAAATATTCTGCCATAAAGAATCTTTTTTGTCATTTTCTCTGTGCTACCTAGGATTAACAGTTGCTGCCTTTAAATCTTCAGCGTTTAAAATTGTCCTTAATTTCTCAAAAGTGACTCAGTGTGTTCTGGTTAGAGAGGCATTACTGGGCTAGAGGAAAAAGCACTTAGAGATTGGAGCCTGATAACAATACTGGCCTCACTTAGTTTATGGAGTTGTGAGCATAAAATAAGACCATCGTGTCAGGAGGTGGAGACCATCCTGACTAACACAGTGAAACCCAGTCTCTACTGAAAATACAAAAAATTAGCTGGGCGTGGTGGCAGGCACCTGTAGTCCCAGCTACTTGGGAGGTTGAGGCAGGAGAATGCAGTGAGCCAAGATCGTGCCAGTGCGCTCCAACCTGGGCAACACAGCGAGACTCCATCTCAAAAAAAAAAAAAAGACCATCGTGAAAGCTTCTTGAAAAGGTTCAACATTGCTACAGGTACACTGTGTTAGCAACTCTTAAACTACGTATATATCATTAACAGTTAAATTTTGACTATTTAGAATTTAGTTCCATTGGATTTTTATATGAAAATAAAGACTATTCAGGAGTAAATGAGAGCAGTAGTTTAAAGCTAATTTATTATAATTGAAGGTTGGCATTAATTATGAACTAAATGATTTTTTAATTTAAAAATTAAGAGTGCTTTTGGTGTGGGGAATTATCTTTAAAAACTAGAAAGGTTTATGCCATGAGATCCTATAAAATTACAACCTGCTGTAATGAATTCTTCGTGTATCATGTATCGTGTATCTTAAGTCATATGAATTACTTTAACTTGCTATCCTTCCCTTGCAGGAAGACACATTTCAGCAGTATGTAAGACCAGAGATTAACACACAGCTGTCTGATTTCTGCATCAGTCTTACTGGAATTACTCAGGTTATAATTCTAAGTTCTTCTTTCTAGAGTTTGAAAGAGTTTTTGAAATTAGGGATTTATTTTATACAGAGTTTTAAAAAATTATTATTGTTGTAAACAGTTTAATACCTTGCTTGGTAAAGATGTTACATGTTGTAATAATTAAAAAAAAAAACAGCAAATTTTACACCTGGTAACATTTTCCTCAGCCTTTCCTCTTAAAGAGTTGTAGTGATGAATCTAAAGATTTCATTTGTAAAATGAAGCATCAGCAAATTGTTACCATACTGAACTTGGAGATAAATTTTATTTATTTATTTATTTATTTATTTATTTTGAGACAGTCTCCCTCTGTCACCCAGGCTCGAGTGCAGTGGCATGACCTCGACTCACTGCAGCCTCTGCCTCCTGGGCTCAAGCAGTTCTCCTGCCTTAACCTCCTAAGTAACTGGGACTACAGGCACGTTGCTACCACACCGTTCTACTTTTTGTATTTTTAGTAGAGACACGGTTTTGCCATATTGGCCAGGCTGGTCTCAAACACGTAACCTCAAGTGATCCTCCTGCCTCGGCCTCCCAAAGTGCTGGGATTACAGACGTGAGCCACCATGCCCAGCCAGAGATAAGTTTTAGAATGTATCTGTTTACAACCTGACTTTATATGTTGCATTTATTTTTTATTTTTCTTTTTTTGAGATGGAGACTCACTCTGTTGCCCAGGCTGGAGTGCAGTGGCACGATCTTGGTTCACTGCAACCTCTTGCCTCCCAGGTTCAAGCAATTCTCCTGCCTCAGTCTGCCAAGTAGCTGAGACTATAGGCACACACCTCCATGCCTGGCTAATTTTTTTTTTCTATTTTTAGTAGAGACGGGTTTCACTGTGTTGGCCAAGCTGGTCTTGAACTGCTGACCTCAAGCCTGCCTCGGCCCCCGCAAAGTGGTAGAATTACAGGCATGAGCCACCACACCCAGCTTGTTTCATGCATTTTTAGGTCTCTGAGTTTTGGTTGTATTCTAATGTGGTAGGCACTTTTTTCATTTAGTTAGTTCATTCATTCATTCACTCCACGTGTGTTTGAGTGCCTACTATAATATATGCCAGGATTCATATGTATCTTTATGTGTATATAGATGTGAGTCTGTTCAGTGGTCACAGTAGGCCTGATAAGTCAGTGTTTTATTGGGGTGTTGTGGACATCTAGGAAAATGGCTTCCACATATGACAGAGGGAATAGAAGACTGTCCTGGGGAAAAACACCCTCAAGTTGATGAACTTGGGCTGAGTCATGAAAGGTAGGTAGGCAGAAAAGAATGGCTGGGCATTTCAGGTGGGGACTGGCAGGACTACAGGTAGTTCAGGATGGTTCAGATGTGTATGGGCTGGTAAGAAAATGGTCCAGATAGGCAGAGGCAATCCAGATCCTGAAGGGTCTTGTGCATCTATTTATCCTGAAAGCCTTGGAGAGTGGTTGGAGGTTTTAAATATGAGAGTGATAGGGTGGACCCAATTTACGTTTTAGGAAGATCAGTCTGGCAGCAGTATGTAGTATGCATGGAAAATTGTGAGACCTGAGATGGGAAGACACTTAAGGAGCTGTGGCTTTCAACTTAGATTTCTCTCTTCCCGCCTCTAGAGAGCCAGTAAGCCGCTAGGTTGAGGCCTATAAAAAGAGAACCAACGACTGGGGATGATCCTAAATCTTAATTTTGGGAGGATGATACATTTCAGTTGAAAGTCGTCCCTAGTACTTGGTTATGAAATTTTTTAAATTTCTTAAAAATGAAACTTGAGGTGGAGCTAAGCCAAGGAAATCATGAATTAAAGCATCAGCCTTTCTCATACTGTTTCTTTCCCTCCAACTTAGGTCTGGGTATTTTGTAGGACTACGTGAAGCCACAGCCCTGATTTTTGTATGTTTTACTTTTATATCCTCAGGATCAGGTAGACAGAGCTGATACCTTCCCTCAGGTACTAAAAAAAGTAATTGACTGGATGAAATTGAAGGAATTAGGAACAAAGTATAAATATTCAATTTTAACAGATGGGTAAGTATTTAGGAAGATTGTTTTTTATATCTACTTTTTAAAGATTAAAGATACCCTAATTTATTTAACTTCTAGAATAACCACAAACTATTATTGAAGACCCTAGAGTCTCACCCCACAGGGGATAGTATTTTTCCTTTCACCTAAGGATGAAAGAGAGGAGGAAAGCAGTGTTCAATCCAGGACTAGAACACTACAGAAAGATCAATGTGTAAAGCTAAAAAGACTTTCCTAAAACTCTGTTTTTATCATGACACTCCTTGCTCAAAAAAGTCCAGACTCTTGAGCTTGGCATTGAAGGCCCTTTCATCGCATCCCACCCTACCCATTTAATCTAATTCACCTGCCATTAATCCTCTTCAGTCAGACTGGCCCAGGAATTCACATGGTTTATCCTTTCTCTGTGTACTTACGTATGCTTCCCTCTCTACTGAGAGTCTCTTCTCGACAACTTCTTTATCATTTTTCAAAGCCCATCTTGTGTTTTACCCTGACAACATCATTGATCTTTTTTCCTTGAAACCTTATAACTTCTATGATATGTACCATTCATGTTGACATCTGACCATATATTCTGATATGTAATCTTTATGTACATACATCAGACTTACTTTTGCAAGGAAATTTAAAATTCTTTCAGAGAAGGACTTTTGCTGCCTGATAATCTTCCATAATGCTTACCTTAGTGGTGAGCTTAAAGTATATGCCCAAAAAGCATTTGTTAAATGAAAAGCTAAATGGAAAGATCAGAAAAATTAAAACATAGATGACAGACATTGTGCCAGGGCAACTCCTATACCTTAAGGTCATTAAGGTTGAAAAGAACATCCTAAACAACTTCTGTTTCAAACTGTACAGATTATCCTCTGTCCTTGAGATGTCACCAACATAGAGGGTTTAGAGATCCTCACATATGATAGGAGAAGAGCATTGAATTTAATCACATCATAACTGTTGTTTGGAAAAATGTTTATGGACCTCTTCAGAAACCTATTACTGATTTTAAACATGAATGAGCAGTGCTCTGCTAAAGTATACAGGTGTTTCTGCCGTAATATAGTATATGCAGTTCTGTTAAAGTGTCATTTTCTGGGACAGATCACTCAAAACCTATGCAATTTTGTAACTAGAGCACTAACAAAAACCAGTCATTGGAGTCTCCATAAATAATTTGGACACAGCCCAGGCAAGCAACTAAGGGAAGGGAAGGTTGTATCAAAGTATATTAAAATTGCACAGAAGCACTAGTATCCTGGGGACATAAACTTGTTTTTAATTTTCTTATAATATAGTTGACATTATTATAAGAAAATGCAAAGGATTATGTCTTGTTCCCAGTATAGCAGTTGAGTTGAGGGCTTTTTTATTTCCTGCTGAAGTTTATAATTTCCACTGCTATTATTCTGACTCTCCTTGCTTAAGAATAACCACATGTGAACCAACACAATTTCCGTATTACACAATCAGTGTTGTCCTTAACTACAATAAATTGGTTAGTGTTATAGAAACATGTTGTAGCAGAATAAATTGTATTTTAACCATTTGATACCAGCTACTTTTGTCTCTTCCATTTTTTTGTTTTTGGTATTGTTTCAAAGCACACTGTCAATTTACTTTGCTAAGTCTGGCATTAAAAGTAAGCTTAGCATAATACTCAGCAAGATAGAAGCCTGCCCAGAACCATAAAAACAATCAAGATGAGCCTAATAGGAATTAGTTGGTGAGCAAAAATTAATATATCCGACTTCTTTGTTTTTTAAAGCTTTATTTTGAATTAGTATTTTGTAGGAAGCAAGGTTAATTTTGTCAGGTTAATGTTACGTGTGAATATAAGAAAGTTGACATCAATAAAAGATTTAAAATACTCATTTGTAAGAATAGTATGCCGTTTATTTCACCAATTTTTTCCTTTTTTGATTTATAGTTCTTGGGATATGAGTAAATTCTTCAACATTCAGTGCCAACTCAGCAGGCTCAAATACCCTCCTTTTGCTAAAAAGTGGATCAATATTCGGAAGTCATATGGAAACTTTTACAAGGTAAAATTTCTATATTTAATAATTATATGGTTCTTCATAAATTTGTTAAATTTTGCATGTACGTTAAGTTGTAATTTTCCAGGTGTTTTTCATGGAAAAAGGCCATATAATTAGTTCTTACTCTTCAGATTCCAAATAAGTTATGTTCAAATTAGATAAGCTTTTTTCTCATTCAACCTGTTAACTTTATTTAAATAGGTTAACTGTATATACCTGACAAGTTTGAAACTGTAGGGGCAGTCAGTATATGGATCGTTTGTGGAGCAAATGCTCCCCACTAGATTTTAATTTTACTTTACATTTATCAAAGTTATGTGTGTGTGGTGTAAATGTTTAAAATATTATTGCAAGACTTACAATGAATGTCAGTATTCTGCCATAGCCTTCACCAGAACTGGCTCCTGTTCTGAGGCAAACACTTTCAACTTCTGTAAAGCTTTTTTTTTATCCCCCCCAAATATTGACCTTTGTATTTCTAAGTTTCATGCTTATACTACTTCTTGAGTTTTCAGTTTGTGACCTATTGAGTTCCTGCAATGAAAGATGAAGATTGAGCTTGACTGAGCTACCACTCCTGCATGTCCTTCCCTTCCTGCATCTTCCTACTATAGCTCTGTTACCTTTCAGTCAGAGCAGTCCGTGTTCACAACTTTCCTCTAGATGTAATAATACTTCTGGGGTTGTTTACTTAATAATTTACTTCTGGGGTTGTTTACTTATCCCCTTACTCTCCATTCAAACCATAAGTCACTGCTCATGACTGAAAACACTCATGTAGTCTGTCAGGTTTTCTTTTTTCCTCTTTTTTTCCTTTGCAGACTGTCTTCCTGGAGCCTTTAATCCTGTTCTAATCTGACCTATTAGTTCTTCAGACTTCTTTTAAAATCATCTTAGGGGATTTCCTTTGATTCTCCCTCATTCGTTAGATCCTATGTCGTCATTTTTCTCCCTTACAGTTTCATTTTGGAGAAGAATGTTCTAAAGTAGTTTTATGAGAAAAGGTGCTTGTCCTTACAGACTCTTCTGTTTTAACAGTCTTTTAAAACTGAGAAGTATGCATGCAGAAAGTAGAATTTTGCAGATTGTTATAAAGCGAATACCCTTGTAACTTCCACCCACTTAACTCCCTTACTTCCTCCTGGAGTTAACCCTAATTCATCCTTTCATGGTAATCATTTTCTTATCATTCCTTATAGCTTTAATATTTAAATGTGTATCCTCATACTGTATAGTTTTGTCTGGCTTTGAGCACGATATAATTAGTGTTATACTGGCTGTATTATTTATTTTGTTTTTTCCCCTCAATATTGTGCTTGAAATCCATCCACATCATGTATGTCACTACAGTTCATTCACTTTACTGCTATTATTTCCATTGTGTGATTATACCAGATTTGTTTATCTGTTCTACTTTGGCCATTTGGATTGTTTTTATTTGGGGCTTCTATGAAGAGTACTGTTATAAGCATTCTTGGGCATGTGCCCTGGTGTCTTTGTGTACTGATTTTTCTGGGATATAAACCTAGGAGTCCAGTTGCTGGGTCATGGGGTACGTACATCATTGACATTACTAGATAATGCAAACATAGTTTTCCAATGGAGTTGTACCAGTTTGCACTCTTATCAGCACTGTGTGAGTTTATAGTTGCTGTAAGTTTTTGCCAGCATCTGATATTATCAGACATTTTAAATGTTTTTTAAATTTGGTGGGTGTGTGATACTATCTCATTGAGGCATTAGCTATCTGGATTGCTTTTTTGTAAACCCCTTGTTTAAATTTCTGACCGTTTAAAAAAAATGGTAGTCTGTTCTTCCATCACCAGTGTTTTTTACTGGTTTATAGATTTTTACTTTGGATGGATGCTAGTCCTTTAATTATATTTGATAACTTTTTTATGTGCATTTTTTGTTTGTTTATTTGTCTTTGAGATGGAGTCTCATTTTGTTGCCCAGGTTAGAGTGCAGTAAGCGCGATCTTGGCTCACTGCAACCTCTGTCTCCCGGGTTCAAGCAGTTCTCCTGTCTCAGCTTCCCAAGTAGCTGGGACTACAGGCGCCTGCCCCCACACCTGGCTAATTTTTGTGTTTTCAATAGAGATG
>NW_012115267.1:1154331-1154866 GCF_000951035.1 Colobus angolensis palliatus
TCACTGCAGCCTCTGCCTCCCGGGTTCAGGTAGTTCTGCCTCAGCCTCCTGAGTAGCTGGGATTACAGGCATGTGCCACCACACCTGGCTAATTTTGTGTTTTTACTAAAGACGGGGTTGCACTGTGTTGGCCAGGCTGGTCTTGAGCTCCTGGCCTCAAATGATCTGCCCGCCTTGGCCTCCCAAAGTGCTGGGATTATAGGCGTGGGTCACCGCACCTGGCCTTTTGTGGATCTTTTTTTTTTTTTGAACTCATTTTGTGAATTTTTTTTAAAAATTGTGTTATGGAAAATTTCAAACATACAGTAATAGGTATGATGGGTCCTCATGACCCAGGTTCAACAATTACAAACTCATAGTCAGTCTTGTTTCATGTGTATCCCCACCCACTTTCCTCTTCCTTACTATTTTGAGGCAGAAGTTAGACATCATGTTATCTGTAAAAATTTCATTACAAAGCTCCAAAAGCTAAGGGTCATTTTCTTAGAAACACAGCTACCCTACCATTGTCACATCTTTTTTTTTTTTTTTTTTT
>NW_012115267.1:1155005-1159989 GCF_000951035.1 Colobus angolensis palliatus
AGAGATGGGGTTTCACCTGTTGGCCAGGCTGGTCTCGAACTCCTGACCTCAGGTGATCCGCCCGTCTCGGCCTCCCAGAGTGCTGGGATTACAGGCTTGAGCCACCACGCCCGGCCCATTGTCACATCTTAAAAAATTAGCAGTAATTCCTTCATCAAATAGTCATAAATATTTTCTTTTACCTTTTGTGTATTGAATCAGATCAGAATAAGGTTCACAGATTTGTGGTTGGTTAATATGTCTCAAGTTTTTTAGTCATTGATATGTGTGATATCTTAATATGTCTCTTTAGTTTTTTTAATCTCTTCTTTTTCTTCCCTAGCAATTTATTTTATTTTATTCTTTAAAGAAACTGAGTCATTTATCGTGTTATGTTTCCCCTTACCTGGGTTTTGTAATCGTATCCTGGAATGTGGTTTCAGAGATGCTGCTGTCTTCTGTATTTCATGTCAATTTATACTCCATTGGAGAAGCTCGATCCCCTTTAGGTTCTTTTTTTTGCTGCAACTCCCAGATGGAATAATTTTTATTATTAAGAATTAATAAACCTTAAAATAATTTTCAATCAGGTATGCATAAATCTACAGCTCACAGTATATTAGTGTAATCAGAAAGTTGTAGATATTATAAGGCAATAAAATGCTCCCTGCTTTTTTGAGTAAACAGTGGTTTCTCTTTGTGGACCTGTTTATTTTGGCCAGTTTGTTAGCCTACTCTTTTTTTGTATGTGGTTTTCCCCTCTTCATAATCGATAACTATAATGCAATTAGTTGTATAAGTAGAAAGTTAACGTTTCTTTTTTTTTTTAACCTTATCTAAGACCTAAATAAAACTCTCTGTCACAAGTTTCTGTTGTCTGTAATGCTAATAAGGTATATTATGTGGTATGTCTGAAAACATTTTTCTTTTTTTAAAAATAAAAATGACTTTTTTTTTTTTTTGAGACAGAGTCTTACTCTGTCTCCTAAGCTGGACTGCAGTGCTGCAATCTTGGCTCACAGCAACCTCTGCTTCCTGGGTTCAAGCAGTTCTCCTGCCTCAGCCTCCCGAGTAGCTGCGATTATAGGCGTGCACCACCATGCCCGGCTGATTTTTTGGTATTTTTTAGTAGAGATGTGGTTTCACCATATTAGCCAGGCTGGTCTTGAAGTCCCAACATGGTGATCCGCCCCCCCTTCGCCACCCAAAGTGCTGGGATTACAGGCGTGAGCCGTCGCACCCAGCCAAGAATGACGTTTTATCCAACCTTTCTTGGGGGGCAAAGGGTGGAAATGGGTAATTAAACTTGGAGCTTAATCTCTTTCATAAATTTAAAAGGTAGTAACTGTAATACATTTCTGTGAAATAATTGGCTTAGGCTAAAATGGGACTTGGTTTTTCTAAAAGTAGGCTGAAGTAATATGAATGAAAATACGGTCCAAGACCCATTTTTATACAAGATTTTGGGGGGAAAACCTAAACTTTCTTTGTGCGTGGCATATCAAGCGCAAATGTGGGCTTAGCGTTTACAAAATTATACAGCTGTTTCTTTCTTTCTTTATTTTTTTTGAGATGGAGTCTCACTCTGTCATCCAGACTGGAGTGTGGTAGTGCGATCTCAGTTCACTGCAACCACTGCCTCCCGGGTTCAAGCAATTCTCCTGCCTCAGCCTCTCAAGTAGCTGAGATTACAGGTGCCTGCCACCATGTCTGGCTAATTTTTTTGTATTTTTAGTAGAGACTGGGTTTCACTATGTTGGCCAGGCTGGTTTTGAACTCCTGACTTCGCCCCCCTTGGCCTCCTGAAGTGCTAGGATTACAGGCATGAGCCACCACGCCCAGCCTTCTTTATGTCTTCATAGGCCTGTGTATATGCATTAAAGTGCTGTTGCTGAAGTAAAAGGAAAGGATGGATATACCTCCTTGCTGTAAAATCTGTTTTTTTCCCTCCCTTTACAAATACTTAATTCTGGGTTGAATTTAAGATAAACTCACATGAAGTCGTTTTCTTTGGAAATGAGACAATTTCTGCCTTTGCTCTTCATACGTGTTAAACACAAAAAACCTTGCTTACACTTGTAGAAAGTTGAAACTACAGTGAAATGTTACTGCTTTCAAATGAATGACAGGATACTATGTTTGCAGAAATCCACAACTTTTCTAGGGGCAGAGCATCAAGTGTCATCTCCGGTGTACAGTCAGATTGTACCTGTGAAGCTCTTTTCTTAAAGTCGAATTCTCAGGCTGAACAGAGATGGAGAGAAAGGATCCCTTACCTCATCATACTCTGGTGTTGAAAGGGAGGAAAAATACTTAATTTTCTCCTACAGTTTTTCCAGATTGTACTCAGTGAGACTTGAGACTTTCAAACAGCTTTCTTCAGTTGATATCAAACCCAAGCAAAAGGTGGACATTTTAAGGTTTTCTGTTATAACATGATTATTTCCAAAGACATACTCCATTACCTTTGAAATGCAAGAATCTTGTCACATGAAGTCAAACATTTTCTCCAGCTTCTGATAGGGACTTGTTCAACTGGTTTATGTGATGAAAAATGTCTATAAGGAGGCTATGTTTTGCAGCCCTTCTTCAAACTGCTCAGCAAAATCTGGCCTTTTTGTTTACCTTTCAACTCAGACACCTGATGGAGAACTTTTCCTTGCTAAGCCAGAGGAAGCAAGAGGTTGGTTTGTTCTTTGTCCAGATTTTCACATCATTTTTAAAAACATGATGAAGTGATTGGCCTTTGTTTAATAAAGTTAGTAGCTCTTTTTCGGGCATTATCTAGGACTTTTCATTTTAATCTCTTTTTTTTTTTCGTACATAATACAGGTTGAGTGTCCCTAATTAGAAATGATTGGGACCAGAAGAAATGTTTCGGATTTGGGGGTTTTTTTAGATTATGGAATATTTGCATATACATAATGAGATATCTTGGAGATAGGACCCAAGTCTAAATATGAAATTCATTTTTGTTTCGTATATACCTCATAGCCTGAAGTTAAGTTTCATACAACTTTGTGGATGAAACAGTGTATGTACATTGAACCATTAGAAAGCAAAATTGTTACTGTCTCAGCCATTGATACGGACAGTCTGGTTGTGTGGCATCATTCCTGATGCTACGAGTAAGCAATTGCCTTCTTAGTCACACATAAATTAACTGTGTGTCATGTACCTGTGTTTTGACTGGGAACCATCACATGAGGTATGGAATCTTCCACTTGTGATGTTATGTTGGCGCTGAAAAAGTTTCCGATTTTGGAGCATTTCAGATTTTGGGTTTTTGGGATTAGGGATGGTCACCCTGTATAACACTTGCTGTTCACTTAAAAATGCTGTGGCGTTGAGTACATTCACATTATTGCACAACCATCACCACATCGTTCTCCAGAACTCTCATATTCCGAAACTGAAGTTCTGTGCCTATTGAACTTCCCCTTCCCGCCAACTCCTGGCAATCATCATTCTTTCTGTCTCTATCAGTTTGGCTTATCTATATACTTCTTATAAGTGGAAGCATAAAATGTTTGATCTTTCGTGACTGGCATATTTCACTGGGCATAATGTCTTTAAAGTTCATATTGTATCGTGTCAGAATTCTACCTTTCTGAGGCAGAATAAGAATTCATTGTATGTGTTTATGGGCTGAGTATCCCTAATCCCAAAATTCAATATCTGAAATGCTCCAAAATCTGAAACTTTTTGAGCACTGACATTGTACTCAAAGGAAGTTCTCACTGGAGCATTTCAGCTTTGGGATTTTTGGATTTTTGGATTAGGGATGCAAATGTGGTGTAATGTAAACATTTAATATTTCAAAATCCAAAACATTTCAAATCCAAAGCACTTCTGGTCCCAAGCATTTCAGATGAGGAATATTTAACCTGTACGACATTAAAAAAAAAAATCCATTGATCCTTTGCTGGACATTTAAGTTACTTCCATGTTTTGGCAATCATGAATAGTGCTGTTATGAACATGGGTGTACAAATATCATTCTTTTTCCTGTATAACCAGAAGAGGAATTGCTCGTGCTGATTCTATGTTTAATTTTTTTGAGGAATCTTCACATTGTTTCCCACAGTGGCTGTACCATTTTACATTCCCACCAGCAATGCACAAAGTACTACATTCTCTACATCCCTGTCAATGCTTGTTATTTGCTAGTGTGTGTGCATGTGTGTGTGTGTTTGTTTATGGCCATTCTAATGGGTGTGAAGTGGTATTTCATTTTGGTTTTGATTTGTATTTCCCTAATAGTGATGTTGAGCATCTTTTCATGTGATTATTAGCCATTGACATATCATGTTTGGAGAAATGTTTATTCAGGTTCTTTCCTCATTTACTAAATGAGGTATCATGATGTTTTGAGTTGTAGGAGTTCTTTATTCGGGATATTAATTCCTTATCAGATATATTCTTGCAAATGTATCTTCTGTTCCATGGGTTGCCATTTCACTCTACTGATAATGTCTTTAGTAATAAGGTTTTTAATGTTGATGAAGTCCACTTTATTTTTTCTTTTGTTGCCTGTGTTTTGGTGACATCCAGAAAATCATTGTCCAATCCATTGTCATAAAGCCTTTTGCATAGGTTTTCTTCTAAGAGTTTTATAATTGTATGTCTTACATTTAGGTCTTCCATCAATTTTGAGTTAATTTTGGTATATGGTGTAAGATAAGGGTCCAACTTCATTCTTTTGCATGTGGATATTCAGTTTTCCCAACACTTTTTTGAAAAGGCCATTATTTTCCCCATTGATTCAGTGTATTTGTGAAGGTTTATTTCTAGACTCTATTCTGTTTTATTAGTTTATATGTATATCTTAATGCTAATACCACTCTATTTCTATTACTGTACTCCTTCCTTCTGTTAATGGTTGTGTTAACATTGTTTTTTTTTGCTTTTTTTGTTTTTTTTTTTTTTTGAGACGGGGTCTAGCTCTGTCCCTCAGGCTGGAGTGCGGTGGCCGGATCTCAGCTCACTGCAAGCTCCGCCTCCC
>NW_012115267.1:1160076-1182952 GCF_000951035.1 Colobus angolensis palliatus
ATTTTTTAGTAGAGACAGGGTTTCACTGGGTTAGGCAGGATGGTCTCGATCTCCTGACCTCGTGATCCGCCCGTCTCAGCCTCCCAAAGTGCTGGGATTACAGGCTTGAGCCACTGCACCCGGCCAACATTGTTTTTTAAATGTTGAGCCATCCTTGCATTTCAGGATAAAATCTGAATTAGTCATGGCGCATAATTATTTTAATATGTTGCTGATTTAGGTTTGCTTATATTTTGTCAAGGATTATTGCATCATGATATTCATAGGGGATATTGATCTGTAATTTTCTTTCCTCATGAGGTCTTTGTCAGGCTTTTGTATCAACATGATGCTGACCTTAATGGAATGAGTTGGGAAGTATTTCTTCTTCAATTTTTTTGTGGTAGTTTGAGGAGGCTTTGTTCTAAATCTTTAAATATTTGCCTGAATTCAGCAGTGAAGCAATCTGGTTCAGAGCTTTTCTTTGTTAGAGGTTTTCAGTTACTGATTCAGTCTCCTTCCTAGGTATAGGTCTATTCAGATTGTCTGTTTCTTTGTAATTCAATTATTGATAAGTTGTGTATTTCCAGTAATTTGTCCCTTCCATCTAAGTTATCCAGTATTTTGGAAAAGTTAATAAGTGCATTTTCCAAGTGATAATTAGTGGAAAGTACAAGATATATTACAGTATTACAGCTTAAGGTAATTATGGATATTTTACATGATTTGCTTTGTGATTATCCCAGGAAGCCTATGAGTAAATAGTAGAGCCGTTAGTCCCATTTTATGGATGAAGAAGCTGAGATCCTAGCTGCATAGGCAAAATGGCTGTGCAAACTATGGAATGTAAAACTTAACAAATCTTGATAGAAACATGAAGAAAATACAACAATTTTTTTTCTCTTTTCTTTCTTTTTTTTTTGAGATGGAACCGCACTCTGACGCCCAGGCTAGAGTGCAGTGGAGTGATCTCAGCTCACTGTAACCTCTGCCTCCTGGGTTCAAGGGATTCTTCTGCCTCAGCCTCCTGAGTAGCTGGGATTACAGGTGCACACCATCATACCCAGATAATTTTTATATTCTTAGTAGAGATGGGGTTTCACCGTGTTGGCCAGGCTGGTCTCGAACTCCTGACCTCAGGTGATCCACCTTCCTTGGCCTCCCAAAGTGCTGGGATTACAGGCTTGAGCTACCACACCCAGCCAATAATTCTTAAAAGTGGAGGTGCATATTGGAATTTGGGGAGTGTGAGGTTTTTTTTTTTTTTTAGTTTATCAAGGAACAGGTTTTAAATAACTTGAAAAATATCACACGACATCATCTTTCATTCTTAATCTTCATTATCTTTAGCCGTCCAAAAAGGCTAGTCTTTTTATCTAAGAAATCAGTCAAGTAAAGTAAAACATGATAGAAAAATACCATGTAAAATAACTAATTTGGTTTAAAAAGGTAGATCTTCAACTTACATGTCCTGAACAATACATTCCCTTTAATAAATTATTTTTAAATTTAAAAACTGCAGAGGTTTCAGCTGTCTGAGGATTCAGTCTGTATTTTCAGCTAAAACTCTAAGATCATATTTTAAAGCTCTGAAAATTTGAGGGTTTTTTTTTTTTCTTTTTTTTTCCCGTTGGAGTCTCGCTGTGTTGTTCAGGCTGGAGTGCAATGGCTTGATCTGAGCTCACTGCAGCCTCTGCCTCCCGGGTTCAGGTAGTTCTCCTGCCTCAGCCTCCCAAGTAGCTGGGATTACAGATGTGCACCACCACGCCCGGCTAATTTTTTTGTATTTTTAGAAGAGATGGGGTTTCACCTGTTGGCCAGGCTGGTCTCAAACTCCTGACCTCAAGTGATCTGCCCGCCTTGGCCTCCCAAAGTGCTGAGATTACAGGCTTTGAGCCACATTGCCAGGCCTGAGTTTTTTATTTGCCTTATTTGACTGGGGGTATTGCCCTTTGCCTAGCTTTATTTAGCTATTTGTGCTAATTTTCAGTTTCTTATTTTTCAGCTTAACTGTGGCTTATATTACAGTTTAGAACACCAAAGAATTATTTACTAAGCTGTTTATTTTTCAGGTTCCTAGAAGCCAAACCAAACTGACAATAATGCTTGAAAAATTAGGAATGGATTATGATGGGCGGCCTCACTGTGGTCTTGATGACTCTAAGAATATCGCCCGAATAGCAGTTCGAATGCTTCAGGATGGGTGTGAACTCCGAATCAACGAGAAAATACATGCAGGACAGCTAATGAGTGTGTCCTCTTCCTTACCAATAGAGGGCACTCCACCGCCACAAATGCCACATTTTAGAAAGTAACAGCAGTTTTGTGTGTGGATCATTCCAGCTGAAGTTGCTATGAAGAGGTAGCAGATGAATCTCATTGAATTAGTCCTATAGTGCAAACTTTAAGCACCTTAAAACATTTAAAATCTTATTACAGGTGATAGAGATAGATAGATGTATGTGAACAGATTTTGTAGGAAGGCGTACTGAATTCTTTGTCACCAGCACTTTTGATATGAGCAGTATTCGTTACACAGTAACAGTTCCTGCTTAGAACTGACTTTTATAATTTAAGGTGTTCACTATATTCTCTTTGGTTTTAACATGCAAAATCTCATTGGCTGTTCTCTTGAATGTCATATATTACTGGTGTTAAAATATGTAATGTATTTCTTTATTAACATCACTAGATGAAACCATATCTTAAAATGCAGAAGTGATTGGAAGGTAGGTCTTATCTAGCCTTTGGATTTCAAGAATATCATAGTCCTTTTGATTTTTCAAAGTTTATATATGAAGTTCACCATGTATGTGATGAATTTCATAAGGTACTTGGTATACGTATTTGCCTATGTTTCTTTTCAACTCATAACTGGAAGAATTGTGATCGATTATAGGATCTGGTTAAAAATTCAGTTACTGAAGGAATTAATGAAAACTTGGAAGAAAATACTGAAAGGAATATCATAAGGGCTGTAGCTCAAACTTCATATACATAAATCACTGGGGTCTTTTTGGATTTGGTTGTTTGATTCTCCTTCCTTTTTTGACATATATATGCCTTAATTCTTAAATCTGAGGGACTGTGCTTTGAAATAGACTGAAAATTAAGGATCACCACCTAATTTTACTTTGTATTCAGTATCATAAGTGAGGTTAATAAAGTCAATACTTTCTACCACATATTATGTTTTTGTTATTAAAAAACTTCATTGGCCACCAGTGAAGTTAGTCAATAAAATACTTGTTTTTCTGATTTTACATAGTAAGTGGCTGCTAAATATTGAGTAATTCTTAACTAAAAAAAACAAAAATGTGCATTTCGACTTGATAAGGTGTAAAACTTATCTAGAGGGTAAACCCATGTATTTTCAGAATTCAGTTTTTCTTGTAGATTTCAGGGGACAATTTCATTGACATTGCTTGCTTCCTGCCTTTTACCTTTTAATAAAAATTGTGATGCTACTTTATTCTGAAGATTTATATTTTATAATCAAATGAATTTCCTCAAAGGTTTCCAAACCTGATATATAGGGTAAAAAGCAGGAAAGTAGATGTTTTTCTTGGTGTGGGAATTATCTACATAGGGCGGTAGATTTCTTTTTCTTTTCTTTCTTTTTTTTTTAAGATGTCTCGTTCTCTTGCCCAGGCTGGAGTGCAGTGGCGCGATCTCGGCTCACTGCAACCTCTGCCTCCCGGGTTCAAGCAATTCTCCTGCCTCAGCCTCCTGAGTAGCTGGGATTACAGGCTCCTGCCACCACACCCAGCTAATTTTTGTATTTTTATTAGAGATGGGGTTTCACCATGTTGGTCAGGCTGGTCTCGAACCCCTGACCTCGTGATCCACCCACCTCGACCTCCCAAAGTGCTGGGATTACAGGCGTGAGCCACCGCGCCTGACCCAGGGCGGTAGATTTCTTAAGCCAATAAATTTCTGCTTTTGAGCAGTAGTCATATAATCAGTATCATAAAGAATAATGTGTAAATAACAGAAGGCATGAGTGTGTGGTGTTCCTAGATAAACTGTTACAGATTGTACTAAAATAAGGAAATTTAAGTGCTTTAAGTTTATACAGTTAACTCTTAGGATAAGACGGATATATGCTGAGATGTTTGTGAATCCCAGATAGCACTGTATGATAAACTGTAAAGTATTACTGAATGTCGTAAAGAATTTCCTACAAATCCTTGCTGTGCCAGGGCAAAGGAGTAGAAAATAGCAAATCACAGATGGCAGGAGATCTAGGCATTCTTTAGGTGATTTTTTCCGTATAGCCATCCTACTGTGGAATTCAAATCCATGCTCTAGTAGAACTCTAATTGCCTCTCAGCACTTCCAGAGTCGCACATGAATAGCTGAAACTGCAATTGGAAAATCTGATGATGACAAGGAAATACTATGTTTCCGGTTTTGTTTTGGCTCTATCTGCTAATTTCTTTGCCTATTTTCCCTTTTGCCAAGTACCAACAAGCTTATGTTGTATTTCTTTTTAAGACCTTCAACATTATAAGCTCTCAGTACCCTACTTTTTTGTTGTTGTTTGAGATAGAGTTTTTGCTCGTCTGCCAGGCTGGAGTGCAGTGGTGCAATCTTGGCTCACTGCAACCTCCGCCTCCTGGGCTCAGGTGAGATCCTCTTGCCTCAGCCTCCTGAGTAGCTGGGATTACAGGTGCGTGCCACCACACCTGCTTAATTTTTGTATTTTTAGTAGAGATGGGGTTTCACCACGTTGGTCAGGCTGGTCTCGAACTCCTGACCTCAAGTGATTTGCCCACCTTGACCTCCTACGGATGTGAGCCTCTGCACTCAGCCATAGATTTTACTGTCTTAACCCATTTTAATTCCTCTGTTGAGTCTCTGTCCTCCCCTCCAATTTGATTTGGGATTTTGCTGATGAGATTATACTAAACATTGAGAGTACTGCTTTTTACTCTTTTATTGTGTTGTGCTTGAAAGACAAATAGTACCATTTGGTACAAGGAAACACCTAAGAGATGGATGTCTTTCTGGTATCCCCACGAAAACAATATTAGTATACTCTATTATTGTTACTTATTAATAGTTACTTAGTATTTACAATTTATTCATTATTAGCTATGTTAATTTTTATTCTATGCTTCATTTGCTCTGACATTGACATAGTGGATTTCTGCTCATTTTTTCGAATCCACAATCTTTATAACCAACTGAGAAATATAATAGAGCATTATATGAGAAATATAATAGAGCATTATATTTCGTCTTTATTTGTGTTCTTTTGGATCAAGTATTTAACATTTGCTCTGAAAAAAATGTTTTTGTGACGTGTCTTTGTTGCCTTGAGATAGAGCTGTTTATCCTGCCTCCTAGGGAGAAGTTTCTGCCTGGATTGAAACAAAAAAAAACAGGAGTCACAAGCATGTTACCTATTAAAAGAGAGAGGGTATCTCTGAAGACTAATTAAAATGGTAATTTTTTAAAAGATGGGACCAGTTGACTTTTAGTGTATCGCCTCAAGTATTATCCCCAAAATGATAATGCAAAACAATAATTTGGAGACCAGGAGAAAAACTGGTAGTAGGCTTATGGGGCAGGGGAAGAAGCACAGGTGGTCAAGATAATAATGCGTGTTTGGCCTCAGCTGTAGGTAGAGGTGCCAAAGAAACTACCTGCCTCACAGATGAGCACACACGGGTGCATTGTAAAAGTCTGAGAAGGATGTATTGTACTTTGAAGGAAGACTTTCCATTTCTGAGCTACCATGGAGAAGTATAAGCTCCTTGAGACCAGAGACTGTGACTTCTGCATCTTTGATTCCAGCGACATATGATAAAATGTTTTGCACATAGTTGAATGCAGCGTTGATAAATGAAGGACAGCCTTACATCTTTTTTCTATTATACTTAGCAATTTCCTCTTTCTTCTGCACCACCAACCTGTACTTCAAGCCTCCCTGCCCCACAGAGCTTCCAAAGCCAATAAATTTGTTAATCTAGAGCAGGGGTCAGCAAACTGCCACCCCTGGGCCAAATCTGGCCTGCTGCCTGTTTTTGTATGGCTTACAAACTATGGTTTTTATATTTGTTAATGGCTCAAAATAATATTTTGTATAATATGAAAATTACACGAAATTTTAGTTTCTCTGAATAAAGTTTTGGAAAGAACTACCATTCTCATTTGTTTTCATGTCCTCTCTGACCATTTTTGTGCTACAATGGCAGAGCTGAATAGCTGCATTAGTGGTACCATCTGGCCAGCAAGGCCAAAAATACTGTCTGGCCCTTTACAGAGAAAGTTTGTCTACCCTTACCTCACTTATCGAATGCAGTGTATAAGTTGCATCAACAAACAAGAAATGGGACTGATAACATGAGAGCCTAGAGCTGAATGTTAAGGTGCAATAATGATACTTGCACCAAACATTTATTGACACTGTTAAGTACTTTACCCCATTGTTTAATAAGGATCTGGTGAGGGAGAGAGGCCTTCTCTCCAATTTACAGATGGGAAAATTAGGTCCAGAGTGGCTAACTGGCCAAAGTTTAAGTAGTGGAAGCTGTAGACTCTGGCAGTCTGACTTGAGCCACTGCTCTTTACCCCTCTGCTATGCTGCCTCCCCTTGTAGGCTTGGGCTTAACCTGATATTCCAGGAACAGATAGATTGTCCTAGGTAGAGTAAACATCTTTCTGCTACAGTTTAAACTAGACAGTTTCAGTGCGATTTTACTAAATGCTGCAAATCAGGAGATAATTTGATGTTCATTCTTTGAATGAAGCAATATAAAGTATTTTTAACTTCTAATGTAACCAGCTGTAAGGTTTTTTGGAGATGGGGATAAGTGGAGAAGGAGAAGGATTTTTGCTTTAAAATTTCCCCGGTGTTCTTGAGATGAGAAACGTTAGTGTCTTGAGTTTATAATGACACAGGCTAAAGGGCTTAAGCTTGATGGATGGATTAAGAGGTGGAAGTAATTGTTTTTCTGGATTCCTTACCAAGACTTGGGTAAGGGGCTGATGCCTGAGGCTTTAAACCAGATCTGCTTTTTACTTGCAAATGAATGATCTCAAGTTAAACTTCATTAGATTTGTTTTAGGATGAATACTGCTCAAATCATTGTGGAGCCACAAGGCATGCTTCATTTTATTGCACTTCTCTTTACTGTACTTTACAGATACTTTTTTTTAAACATACTGAAGGTTTGTGTGAATTCTGTGTGGAGAAAGTCTATTGGTGTCATTTTCCCAACAGCATATGCTCACTTCATGTCTCTTACATTTTGGTAATTCTCCCTATACTTCAAACTTTTTGATGATGATTATCTCTCAGGGTGATTTGTAATTAGTGACCTTTGATGTTACTATCATGGTTTTGGGGCACCACCAACCACACCCATATGAGACAACGAACTTAATTGATAAATGTCTGTGTTTTCCCCATCGCTCCCTCTCCAGACCTACCTATTCCCTGAGACATAATATTGAAATTAGGCCAATTAATAAGCCTACAGTGGCCTGTAAGTGTTCAAGTGAAAGGAAGAGTCACATGTCTTCCACTTTAAATCAAAAACTAGAAATGATTAAGCTTAGAGAGGAAGGCATGTCAAAAGCTAAGACGGGCTGAAAGCTATGCCTCTTGATCCAAATTAGCCAAGTTGTAAATCCAAAGGAAAAGTTATTGAAGGAAATTAAAAGTGCTGCTCCAGTGAGCACACAAGTGATAAGAAAGCAAAACAGCCTTATTGCTGATATGGAGAAAGTTTTAGTGGTTTGGATAAAACATCAAACCGCAATATTTCCTTAAGCCAAAGCCTATTCTAGAGCAAGACTGTAACTCTCGTATTCTGTGAGGGTTGAGGGAGGTGAGGAAGCTGCAGAAGAGAAATTGGAAGCCGGCAGAGATTGGCTCATGATATTTAAGGAAAGAAGTTGTCTCCATAAAATAAAAGTGCAAGGTAAAGCAGCAGGTGCTGATGTAGAAGTTATAGCAAGTTATCTGGAAGATCTGGCTTATTGATGAAGGTGGCCGCACCAGACAACAGGTTTTCAATGTAGATGAAATAGCCTATTAGAAGAAGATAACATCTAGGACTTTGATAGCTGGAAAGAAGTCAGTGCTTGGCTTCAAAGCTTCAGAGGACAGGCTGATTCTTGTTTGGAGCTAATGTAGCTGGGGACTTTAAGTTGAAGCCAGTGTTCATTAACCATTCTGAAAATCCTAGGACCCTTATGCTAAATCTACTCTGCCTGTGCTCTATAAAGGGAACGGCAAAGCCTGAGTGACAGCACATCTGTTTACAACATCGTTTACTTAATATTTGAAGCCTGCTGTTGAGACTTAGTGCTCAGGAAAAAAAAAAAAAACAACAACAAAAAAAACTTTTCAAAAGATGACTGCTCATTGACAATGCATCTGGTCATCCAAGAGCTCTGATGGAGTTGCATAAGGAGATTAATGTTGGTTTTAATGCCTACAAACAATATCCCATTCTGCAACCCATAGATCAAGTAGTAGTTCTGGCTTTCAAGTCTTATTATTTAAAAATTCGTTTCATAAGGCTGTAGTTAGCGTAGGTAGTGATTCCTCTGATGGATCTAGGCAAAGTCAGTTGAAAACCTTCTGGAAAGGATTCACCATTCTGAATGCCATTACAAGCATTTGTGATTTGTGAGAGGAGGTAAAGATAGCAACCTTAACAGGAATTTGCAAGAAGCTGATTTTAGTCCTCGTGGATGACTTCTAGGGGCCCAAGACTTGAGTGGAAGAAGTCACTGCTGATGTGGTGGAAATACCAAGAACAAGATGTGACTGAATTGCTGCCACCTCATGATAAAACGTGAGGAATTGCTTCTTATAGATAGGCAAAGAAAGTGATTTATTGAGATAGAATCTATTCCTGGTGAAGATGCTGTGAACATTCTTGAAATGACAGCAAAGGATTTAGAAGATTACATAAGCTTAATTGATAAACCAGTGGCAGTGTTTGAGAGGATTGACTCTAATTTTGAAAGAAGTTCTACTGTGGAGAGAATGCTATCAAATAGCATGATAAAGAGAAATCTTTTGTGAAAGCACAAAGATCAGTTGATGGAGCAAACTTCATCATTGTCTCATTTAAGAAACTGCCACAGCCACTCCAACCTTCATCACCTACCACCCTGATCACTCAGTAGCCCTCAACATTGAGGCAAGACCCTACACCAGCAAAAAGATTATGACTTGCTGAACACTCATGAGTGTTAGCTTTCTCTAGAAATTTAATCTTGAAGGTGTATATGTGTTTTTTAGGCATAATGCTTTTGCCCACTTCATAGACTATTGTTTAAATGTAACTTTGTACTGGGGAGCCAAAGCATTTGTGTGAGTTGCTTTATTGTGATACTCCCTTTATTGCCGTGGTCTGGAACTGAACCTGCAGTATCTCTGAGGTATGCCTGTATATAGTATGATCAAGAACAAGTTTAGAATACAAGTCCTTTTTTTTTCTATTTAATTGAGTAAAAGAAGAGGAGAAAGCTTATGATTTTCTGCTTGCTAGTTTAGTGTGGCACACCATCACTGGTAATGGCAGATTGATGGAAGGGAGAGGTTGAGCCTTCCCTTTCAAGTGTCCATTCTTGCTTGCCATCTCTGCGCCTTTGAACATAGACCTGTTTTCCCTTTGCATTTATTTTTGTCAGTGGGACCATGATTGTCACAGTCACATAGGATTGAAACCGTGAAACTCATGGTCCCTCCTTCCCCCTTTTAGCACAATGTCCTTTGTTTTCCAGTCACTTTATCCTCACCCCCGTTTTCATCATTGCTACACAGACTATTGCTAAAATTTAACTGACTTCTCTCTTGCTGTCTCTTCCTATATACCACTGTCATAAAAAAGCTTCCTAAAATGTTGCTTTGCACACTGATCTCAGAAACCTTCACATTTCTGATGGGATAAAACTCGGCTCTCTGTTGGCATATAAGACCCTTCACAGTCCAATCTCTATCTACCAACTTTTATAGTAGCCATCTGCTCTGGGGTAATAGTCACTCGCCTCACCGTCATCATTGGATTGCATGTGCACCATCCTACTTCTGTCCGCAGGAAGTTAGCCCATCAGTCTTATCCTCTTGATTCTGTTTTGTTAAAGACCTGCTCTGATTCCAGCCTTCTCCTTCCCAGACGACCCGGACCTTTGGCAACAACTCCCTCTATTCGTTCACTGCACTTTTGTTGTATTCATTGGGCCCTTCATTTGTGCTGCAGAGATTCATATGTAGTGTGTTGTTGGGGTTTTTTCTGTTTCCCCAACAGGAGTGTTAATTATTCAGGCACATTTTCTTTCTTATATCTCAAGAGCCTAAGACACAATGGGTGCTTAGTTTAAAATAATTAGTGATGGTAAAATATATTCTCTAAGGTTAGTACCTGTTCCTGAAATTGCAAAAGGTAGCATAAGTCTTGACTGCTGTGCTGAATGAGTTGCTGCTTTGGCAGAGTTACCGATATGAGCTATCCCCTTTTCTGTTACTGTGCACCATAAATAAATTTTTGCAGCTCTATCTCCAGTAGAAATGTGTAATCCCTGTCTATGCTTGACTTTCCCTCTAGGTGCCAGGAAAAGCAAACAAATGTTAAGCTGTCCTTCCTGGTAGTTCAGTCTGTACATTGCTGATAAAAAAAAAAAAAAAAAGTCTGCTCCAAGTATCTTTGGCCTTGAAAAAGGTTATTGCTTGCCTTTCCTCTGTGTTGAGCACTGATTTTTCACTTTTTTGCACAAGTATTCCCTAATACTTAAAAAAAATTGTTTTAAAAGGAAACGGTATCTATTTGCACATTTAAAGCTGTTCCTAAGTTTAAATTTTGGCAAAAGATACAATACCAGCATAGTAGAAACATTGACATTTTAAAATCAGTGGCTTCATTATATAATCAGTGGAGTCTACATACCATAGAAATTTAGTACCATTATCTACATAGAAAATACATAAAGTTTCTTAAAATTCCTCTTTCTCCTGGAACTTGTATTTTTGTTGCAGTTCTCCCACAGGATTTTATTCTAATGTAATACAGTAGTCCCCTCTTATCCGTGGTTTTGCTTTCCATGGTTTCAGTTATCCAAGGTGCAGTAACAAGATATTTTGAGAGAGTCCACATTCACATGACTTTTATTGCAGTGTATTGTTATAACTGTTCTATTTTACTAGTTATTGCTATTAATCTCTTTTCCTAATTTATAAATTAAACTTGATCGTAGATAAGTATAGGAAAAAACGTGAGGTTTGGTGTTATCCAAGGTTTCCAGCATCCTGGGGTTCTTGGAAAGTATTCCCTGTGGATAAGGGAGTACTGCACAGCAAAACTCCACCACAGTATCTAGGTAGTACCCCAAAAAATTGAGTTGTGAAAATGTGGGGTCATATTATTGCAAGAATAATGAAAAAATACATTTCAGTTTGTACTATCGCACAAAGATGCAGAAATAAAGTTTTGGTGAAGCTTACTGTTTCACCATCATTAACTGACCAGTCACTAAACTTAGAAAGTCCCCATTGATGACAAGACAGTCACTTTCTAGCCTCCACCACCACCTGCCATCTCAGAGAAGCTTACAGCTTTGTTGTCATCAGGTTTTACTCTATATTTTTATGCCTGAAAGTCATTGATCATACTGTCATACATCTTTGCAATAAATGTATATACATTTAAAATTATATGTGACTGAGTGCAGTGGCACATGCCTATAATCCTAGCACTTTGGGAGGCTGAGGTGGGTGGATTGCTTGAGCTCAGAAGTTCGAGACCAGCTTGGGCAACATGGCGAAACCCTCTTTCTACAAAAAATTCAAAAACTTAAGCCAGGGATGGTGGCACAAGCCTGTAGTCCCAGCTACTTGGTGGGCTGAGGTGGGAGGATTGCTTCAGCCCAGGAGGTGGAGGCTACGTTGCATGGAGGTCTATTTATTTATTGTGACCATAAGGATGTATTAAATTCTATATTTACTCAGTCATTTGCCTAATGGATCAAGATATAAATATATTAAAATTTTTGGAAATTCTTTAATGACATGTTTTTACAATTAGTTTATATAGCTGGATTAAAATGACATTGCTAGAATATTCGAAAGAGGGTCCAGCATCAATTCTATAGCTTTATCTAAAAGCCTTTTACTCAGTTCTTTAATTTCCGTGACAAAAAATCACGTTGTCATCTATCATCTGTGATGATAAATCATTCTGCAGCTGACAGCATGATTCGTTTCTTGTTTATTTTTGTTGAAAACAGAATTTTGAAAGTTGCCTTTTAGAGGTGTTTACTTAGAATTTACTCATTCTCATATTTAGGGATGTAAACCCAAAGGGCTTTACCAAGACTATCAAATGATTATTAATTATATCTGTTACTCTTTAACCTGGAAAACCTTTATTTATTTCAGTATATTCTTAAAGGGTTGGGAAAATCCAACCTGTGCGTTTTGGATATAATACTCTTGGTACAGTTAGTGCTTTAAATATATTTTTATTATGTGTTTCATCAAAACCTTGGTACTACAGATTTAGTCATTCAGTTCGTGGTACATGTCCATCATATAATGAAATCAAGCAAAATATCCATTTCATGAATCAAATCAAACTACTGACTTTGTCAAAAAAAAAGTCTGACTTGAAAATTCATGTTAGTGAATTTTGAACTTACAAAAATCATTAAAAACCATCCCAGAACACCTTTTGTAAATGTTTAGTGAAAACAGTCAAGCCTTAAAATTTCCCTTATTTAACTTATAACAAGTCACAGTCACCTGTGGCAAAAACAAGTTATTTAGGAAGCAAGTTAGGTTGATAAAAGGCAAGATACTCTTTCAATAAAGGTGTGTACGTATATTGAGCTAAGATGTTTGGCTTTTGTTAGAATTAGGAATCAAAAAATAACATTAACTTTTACTAGGATTATGCTTTTCCTATAGAATGCTATCCTGCTAAAAACTAACTGGCAGCTATCTAGAACCTAATTTATTTTCTGTTAAGAGGTAAATATTTTCCATTTCATAAGATGAAGTAAATTGATATTTGACTGCATTTGGAGTAAATATTTCACAATATGATTGTGGTCAGTTTTTTTATTTTTTGTGATCAGTTTTGTCTATAGGTTTTATTCAGTGCATCATGAAAATTCTGATAGTCCTGAAAATTATTTCAAGTACAACTGAAATATTCAGCATCACTAAACTCTTTTTGTTTTGTCTGTCCAAGGGTATTTTTCCTTCCAGTCAATGATTGTTCTGTGGATGAGTTTTTAAATAGTTGAAAAAGTGACTTAGAAGAAAAGCTGTTTGTAGCATTCAGTATTTCTTACTGATACTTGCCGCTTTTTGCTGGTGGGACCTCCACCAAGAGTGATTTATTTCTTGGCAGGCGTCTTGGAGAGGGAAGTGGCCAATTTGTTCAATAAAAATCGTTACTTTCACTTTACCACATATTCACATTTTGAATATCCTAACAAGTCTCCGAACATCCCCATTTCTAAATCCCCCTTTACAGAAGTTTAGAACAGGGAAAGTCACAAAGCCCTTAAAGCCTTAAGCTGACTTGAGGAACCTTTCCGGGTGGGAGGCTTCTGCTTTGTTCTCTGTGTTCGCTAACGCCTTGGGGCAGCAGTGCCAGCGGAACTGGGAAGGTGAGTGGTGTCTTTGTTTTGTAGAACGGAAGAAGTAGTGTGGATGCCATGGTTTTGCTTTTGTTAGAGGGCTGTATGAAAGCTCAGAATTACCTTAAATTCCAAATTAATTAGGTCGTCCTGTAAAATTACCCTTGCTGAGGCACCCCTTAGAAAGTTTCAAGGTGGCCCTAGGGTTAGACACATCCCACATGAAGACCTCTGGTTCAACGTGTTGAAAATTTCTGTTATTTTTGTATGTTCATAAAATGTTTTCATCAGTAATATAGTTTGTGTGTGTGTGTGTGTGTGTGTGTATGTGTGTTCACATTTGATACGGTTCTTGTTTAGGACTTCCTTAGCTCTGAGAAAACAAGCTGAGTCTTTTGTAGAAAGAGTGGAGCACAAACCTGCCCTTGCCTCATTAATGTCAAAAAGCCTCTCCATCAGGCTGCCAGCACCGAGCGTTTTGAGTGCCCTTTGATAATGTCAGTAACACCTGGGTTAGCATTATTCCCACCTCAGTCTAGTGCTTACTCAGTCCTGGGCCCTGCTGAAATTGCATGCATACAAGGTATACTGTAATGAGACAGGTCTCAGTGCAGACAGCTGAGCCCCCAATCACTTGCTCCGCTGAGTGTTTCAGCGATTACTCTGCACTTCTGCTAGCCTGCCTAAAATGCATGAAGAGTACAGTGGGGGAACAATGAGCGTGACTTTTGTTCATTCTGTGTGTCTGGTGAGAAAAATGTGGGAATTCCAAGCAACAACGTATTAGTGATGATTCTGGAAATTCAGGAGAAACAGGTAAAATGTAAAGAAACCTGAAGTTGTAAAAATTGTGTTAAATCCTACGTTCCTTACTACAGATGACTTCCTTGTATTCTCCCACTTCATGATTTGATAGGAGAGTAGGAGGAGGAGCTTTTAAAAATTAGGTGTGTTGCAGCATACACATTCTTTTCATCAGCCCATGGAACATTCTCCAGGGTTGACCATAGGTTAGGACACAAAACAAATCTCAAGAACTTTCTAAAACTCAGAATAATATAAAGCATCATATCTGACCACAAGGGAATTAAACGACATCAATAACAAGGAACATTCGAAACGAAACAAACACATGCAAATTAAACAACATGCTCCTGAATGGTCAATGGGTGAAAGAAGAAATTAAGAATGAGATTTAAAACTTCCTTGAAACAAATGAAGTAGAAACACAATGTACCAAAACCTATGAGACAAGCAAAAACAGTATTGAGGGCAAGTTTATAGCAATACATGGCTACATTAAAAAACTAGATCTCTCTCTCTCTCTCTCTCTCTCTCTTTCTGTCTTTCTTTCTCTCTTCTCTCTCTTCTCTTCTCTTCTAAGTTGCATTGTTGTCGCCCAGGCTGGAGCGCAGTGGTGTGATCTTGGCTCACTGCGACCTCCGCCTGCCGGGTTCAGGAGATTCTCTTGCCTCAGCCTCTCGAGTTGCTGGGACTACAGGCATGCACCACCACACCCAGCTAATTTTGTATTTTTAGTAGAGACATTGTTTCACCATGTTGACCAGGCTAGTCTTGAACTCCTGACCTTGGGTGATCCTCCTGCTGACCTTGGGTGATCCTCCTGCCTTGGCTTCCCAAAGTGCTGGAAGCCAGGATGAGCCACTGTGCCTGGCCAAGAGATTTTTAAATGAACAACCTAACAGTGTACCTCAAGCAAGTAGAAAAGCAAGAACAAACCAAACCCTCCGGGGGAAAGAAATTAGATATAGTAGAATAAGATAAGCATTAGGAATTTCTCAAGGCCAAGAGAAATCTCTGTAAAGAGAAGAGAAGGAACTTGGGGGCTGCAGAGCCAGAATGCCTCACCCAGCATGTGTTTCATACACTGTGTCCTTAGTCCTAACTCTGATGATTTCTCCCTGTGGGACACAAGATTTCAACTATCCCTTCTCTGCAAAAGATTCCTAAACTCTATTGCCCTGACCTCTCTTTTGAGTTCCAGTTTCCTGGGTATTTCATAGGTGTCACCAGTGTTTTAAATTTTATACATTAAGAAACAAACAGATGTTTATTTCCTCACCTACTAACCCCTCTCCTGCCTCTAGCAAACACACAGCCTACTCTTGTGTCACTTAGGGAACACCTTCCAGTTATACTCAAATCTGCCAGTTCCCTGTTCTTTGGGGGTGCTTAGGAGGAGGTAGCATCATTTGTCACACTGCAGGCATTCTGGGGCTTTATGCCTGTGGAGGAAGCCTGGATGCAATGGGTCTTTGTATCTAGGATGAAAGTTAGCTAACAAAGCTGGAGGGAAGTCTTATGCTTTGAGGAGGTAATACAGGTTGAGCATCCCTAGTCCAAGAATCAGAAACGATCCAAAATCTGAAGCTTTTTGAGTGTTGTCATGATTTCAGATTAGTGATGCTCAGCGAATAAATATCAATACAATGCAAATATTCCAAGATCTGAGGAAATTCAAAATCTGAAACATTTCCGATCCCTAGCATTTCAGAGAAGGGATGCTCAACCTGTACCTGCACTTGCTTGAGTCAGTTACCCTGCATGCTCCCGTGCGCAGCGCCATATGTTCCCCGGGGCATGCTCTGCAGTCTGCAAGGCTCTGGAGAAGAAAGGTGTGGCTGCGCTTCCTGGCAGTGGGCACTTCATCTCTGCCAATAGCCCGTGTTTGATTCTACTCTTATGTCTAAGTACATCTCTTTAGGTTTCTAGCCTTGGAACCATGCTTGACTGTGGAATGGGGTACATAATTCTGATTTGTTTTTAAGGTGTTATTTCTACTTCTTCATGTATAATTGATGCAAACCATTTCTGACATTCTTTAGAACACGTGTCTTCTTGAAACTCCCACCTTTAAGACGAGCGATGAGTGTGTTTTTGTGTGGCCCAGATATGTAGGTGATATATCAGGGAGAAACCTGTGTATGCAGCACCCTCCCCCAACCACCCAATTTCAAGCCCAGCTTTTGTGACGCTTTTGTGACTCAATTATGAATAATTAGCCTCCTGAGTAGCTGGGACTACAGGCCACAATTGTATTGTTTATATTCAACAAAGAAATATTTACCAAGTATTTAATTCTAATTGAGAAAATAAGGCATAAGCAGGGAAAGATAGTTCACAATGTAAAGTAAGTTTCAAAAGAGGCCTACCGTGTAGCATGGTGTTTAAGGCTATAAGAGATTGGAATTGGATCTGGGTTTAGATCTTAGTTCTGAGACTTACGGGTGGTGGGACCTCAGCAAGTAACTTAACCTTTATGAGCTCCCAATTTTCCTTACAAAACTCTTTATACGGTTGTTGTAGGAGTTGAATGGGATATCATCTGAATCATGCCTAGTGAATTATAACTGAATCATAGAGTAAGATAAAACATCTTCAAATAAAACATCTTCAAAATTCATCATGGTGCGAAAGGATGTCCTTGTTAACATGGCATGCTGGATGCAGGGCAACAAGTCTAGAGCTCCTTAAATTTTCTGTGATTAGAGGATAAGTGATCCCAGATCCTGGAATGGTGTTAAGATTGTTGAAAGAAGCAAGGTGACTGTGGTGTGGGAATAAGGAGGATGTGAGGAACAGAGGGGAAGCCAGGGGCCAGGCCAGCAGGCACATCACTGTGTCAGTTCAGTAGGAGAGTTCACACTGGCCCCCCTACAAGTAGATCTAGTTACCAAATTGCCAACTACTCATCATCAACTGAAGATGATGGAGAAATAATTACAATCCATGATGTGGCCAAAGTACACAGAGGACAGTATAGGAGCAGAAGGAAAGCTGAACAGACGAGGGGGCCAAGGAGGGCTCCTTCAGGTGGAGACATAAGCTAAGCCTTAAAGAACAAGTCAGTGAGATTAGAAAGAGAAGCAATCTTTTACCAAGCAGCAGACTCAGCATGTTGAAGAAATCAAAACACAGGAACATTGAACACCACTGGACTCTCCAAGGCAGTATTTTCCCAGTGGGGTTCTCCTTTTCCTCAGTGTGGAAAGAGAGATTCCAAACCTGTCCTTGACTCTAACCCTGACCTGCCACACCTGCATCATCTTCTTGGCTAACACCGAGCCGGATTTCACGTGATGAGAACTGTTCTGAAATCTGGTCTTAGAGTCCTGACCACGAAGCTCTTAAGAGTAGTAATAGTACCTTCAGCCCTGAGCTGGCCTCTCAGATTTCTACTAGATTGGTTCCACAGCCAGTGCTCTGGAGGGTAGGGACTTCCCCGTCCCTCTCACATACGCTTGCACTGAAACGAATTGCTCACTCCAGCCATATAGGTCTAGCCTCCACAAACAGATAGCTTAACAGGCAGGCTCTCATTAGACTTTAGTAGAAACATTCATGGATACCAAAAACTGTGTTTCAGTGGCTCTCAAATCTAATGTATTGACACTGGGCATGGTGGCTCATGCCTGTAATCTCGGCTACTGGGGAGGCCAAGGCAGGAGGATCAGTGAGCCCAAGAATTTGAGATCAGCCTGGGTAACATAGCAAGACCCCTATTTGTATTAAAATATAAATAAATCTAATTTATCATCAGAATCTGTAGGTATTTTTTTTTTTTTTTTTTTTTTTTGAGATAGAGTCTCACTCTGTCACCCAGTGCAGCGATGCAATCTCGGCTCACCGTGACCTCCACCTCCTGGGTTTAAGTGATTCTCTTGCCTCAGCCTCCTGAGTAGCTGGGATTACAGGCATGCATCACCACACCGGCTAATATTTTTGTATTTTTAGTAGAGATGGGGTTTCACCATGTTGGCCAGGCTGGTCTCGAATTCCTGACCTCAAGTGATCCACCCACCTCAGCCTCCCAAAGTGTTAAGATTGCAGGCGTGAGCCACTGCGCGTGGCCATATCTATAGATGAATTTTTAATACAGAGTCCCAGACTCCTCTCAGAGATTCTAGGGGGTGGAGCTGGGCCTGTGTTAAAGAAAAAAATTCATTTAAAAAATTAAATTAAAAAGACAAATTCCCAGAGGTAACTGTGATCCTCAGACAGATCTGGAAACCTTGACTGAGAGGATCCCCACTGGGCCATCAGCCATCACCATGGACCTTGCTGATGGAATCTGACCAATGAGGTTCTTTTTCCTGAGAATCAGTTCTGAAAGATGCTAATTCTTCTGAGCACATCTCTTGAGTGGCAGTGATGAGTGTGCCCTCCCAGTGACAGTGACATTTCTCCTTGCAGCCTTGCAGTGAGAGCCAGTCAGCAGAGAGAGACATGAGCAGCACGTATGCGAGGCTGCCTAGAGGAGATAAGGCAGAGCGGCCCTGAGGCCTCTCCAGTTCCTGAGGCCATGCTGCACATGGCCACACTCCTCTCCTTGCTTCCGTGAGAAGCTCCTTTATTTCTACAACAAATTCCCCTCTCGGGCTGAGGCCAGGACAAGTTGGTTTCTGTTACTTGCAATTAAAGAGCCCAGTGACTACGACTGTTACTCAAATAGCATCCCTAAAGAACAATGAAGGGACACACTTTAAACATGCTAGTTTTGAAATATCAACTTTCTCCCCAAACAACTCTGGAAATGAGCTCTTGCTCAGGGAGGAAAAAACAAAAACACTTCTACTGTTGAGTTGTTTATGCAGCTATTAGCTTGGTCCAAAGAATATCCCCTTATGAAAAAAGAAATTCAAGATGCTGTACTGATTGGAAGAAATGAAGCAGTGGAAGCTCCTCTCTCACAAGCAGGGCCCACATCGGCCTCCCCTCGGGAAGAGGAAATACAGTCAGTTTTGTGGCACAGGTGAGCTCCAGGCAGAGCCAGTTTCACTCACGCTGATTGCAGCCTGCACCTTCTGCCTCACCCTCGTCATCAGCCAGAGGCTGGCAGAGGTCCGTGAACTGGGCTGAGAGTTTTGACCTGTTAGGTTTTAGCATGTGGCAGAAACAATTAACACTGCCCAAGAAACGAATAAAGCACAGCTGTTCCCCAAAGGGAACACAGACAAGCTGCTCTTTCCCGGAAGGAGCACTCCTTGCCAGACCAGCGTGCCCCGAGGGTCTTCCTGCACAGGGCACTTAGATATTCAACACGTCCAGGCCTCTAGCCACCATCCCACACCTAAAAACCAAACAGAGTCATTCATCCAGCTGGGGACTGGGAGTTTATAGCAATGCCTTTCGGGTGGGTTGGTGAGCTCAGCTAGTGGTGGCTTACTCCACTCATCAGCCTGCGGCCAGAAAGCCACTTAGGCCAAGTAGCCCTGCTCTGCTCACTCCTGTGGCCACAGAGTGGTCCCTGGGCCTAGCCAGTCAGCTGGCTGGCAGATGCTTGCCACCAGGAGATGGGAAATGGGCTGCAGAAGTTCTGAAGCAGAAAATGTCACCTGACCTGCCTGGGCAACATAGCAAGACCTCGTCTCTATAAAAAATGTTTTAAAAATTAGTCAGGCTAATTTTTACACGCCTGTACTACGGGTACACATCTGTAGTCCCAGCTACTCAGGAGGCTGAGGTGGGAGGATGGCTTGAGCCCAGGAGTTTGAGGCTGCAGTGAGCTGTGATTGCACCGCTGCACTCCAGCCCGGGCAACAGAGCGAGACCCTGTCTCTTAAAAAGAAAGAAAGGGAGAGTGGGGCTTGCGTCTGTCCCTACCCTCCCCTTGAAACAGAGCAGTTCTGCCTTTACCTGTTTATTAATTGGGCTTCCTATCATTTTGTTTGAAGACGGGATTCATAACTGCTAATACTAATTGCTCACGCTGTGTGTTGGGGTGCACGAGTGCACACACGCCCACCAGGCACCATGCCAGGTGTTCCAGATGCCTTGGCTTGATCTCTTCAAACAAGTCCAAGAGGGAGATTCTGTTATTATGTCCACAGCAGAGCTGAGGAAACGGAAGTCAGCTATCTTGTCCAAGGCCACAAAGCCAGTGAGTGGGAAAGCCAGGAATTGAAGCTAGGTCCCTCAGACTCTGCAGCCTTTCCTGCCATTGGCCTCTGGGAAGGGCCACAACCGCCTGAGTGAAGAAAAGCAAAGCCCAGTCTTTCTCTAAAGCAACTGTTCTCCACCTTGTCTGCATACTGGAGTCACCAAGGAAGCTGCGACCAGCGCAGACGCTGGGCTGTCACCTCTGGAGGCACTGATTTGCTTCATCGATCTGAGAGCAGCTTGGGCATAGGGATTTGTTTTTTTAAAGATTGAAAATCACTGCATTAGAGAAGCAGTGATGGGAATTCAATAATTAGAATTACATGTCAGCACTGATGTGACGGTTCAAGACAGGAATTTCCCTCCTGGCACATTACTCAACTGATGGTTTAAAAAGTGTCCTTAAGAAGAAGAAAGACAGCCAGACTCCTCCTGCAGCTCTGGTGGAAAATGGAGAAGACTTTTCCTTTCCTCCATCTCCCCCAGGGCCTGGTGAAGTGAGGCGTTGTCCAGCTGTAAACTGTGTGCACCAGGCGGTCACTGGTCACTTTTCTGGTGGGGCCAGCAGATAACAGTTTATGTGTGAAGGAGGCAGGGAAGGACATGGGAAAAAGGTCCAGTGGAAATCAAAGCCCACTGTCATAATTCTGTCCTTTTTTTGAGACAGAATCTTGCTCTGTTGTCCAGGCTGGAGTACAGTGGTGCAATCAGAGTTCACTGCAGCCTCAACCTCCTTAGCTCAGGTGATCCTCCTGCCTCAGCCTCCCAAGTAGCTGGGACCACAGGTACGTGCCCCTGGCTAATTACTATTATTTTTATTATTATTATTAGTGGAGATGGGGTCTTACTATGTTGCCCAGGCTGATCTTGAACTCCTGGGCTCAAAAAGCCTCTCACCTCGGCCTCCCAAAGTGCTGGGATTACAGGCATGAGCCATCACACTCAGCCATCATTCTGTTCTTTATGCACCCAGTCCAGGACCAAGATAGGTGGAGGTGAGTGAGATGTAAACTCAGCCATCAACATAAATAATGTTTGAATGCCATCTTTACAAAGGGCAGCAGGGCACAGTGGCTCACGCCTCTGGTCCCAGCACTTGGAAGGCCGAAGTGGGCGGATCACCTGAGGTCAGGAGTTCGACACCAGCCTGGCCAACATGGTGAAACCCCGTCGCTACTAAAAATGCCGGGTGTAGTGGCAGGAGCCTGTAATCCTAGCTACTCAGGAGACTGAGGTAAAGAATCACTTGAACTGAGGAGGCAAAGGTTGCAGTGAGCCAAGATCGCGCCACTGTACTCCAGCCTAGGCGACGGAGCGAGACTCAGTCTCCAAAAAAAAAAAGGGGGCAAAATTAATGCAAAAACATTCACGGTGGAAAAAATGTCAATGTCAAGTGTTGAAATATGGATAGCATCCGACAGGGCTGAGGTTGGGGTGAGGGGAGTGACGTGAGTCCTGCAAGTAGACCTTTGGATCCTGTCTTCATTTGAATTTTGTGGATTTTTTGGCATTAATTTTGACTTTTAAAAAATATTGCATGAAAATATTATTTTTCTTAAATTGTGTGCCCAACTGTAAAGGATTTAAACAACTTTTGACGTGTTGATCCTTCTGTATTGCGGGAGGGGGTGTCTCAGAAGCACCCCCTTTGAGAAGCATCAGAATGCTGGGCCTCCTCCTGTAGCCCCCACAACCCCACCTCCCCTCAAAAAAAAAGAACACTAGGCCTCCCAAAGGCCAGATGGGATTTCTGTATCAAAGAGGTGACGTCAATGGAGAGATAACCTAGTCGTTCAGAGGCTGCAGGTGAGGAGAGAGGGACGGTGGGCAGCCATGCCCAGAGAAGGCAAATTGAGTGCATGAGCATCAGCCCATGCCAACGGCAGCCTGCAGAGTTCCTGTCTCTGTTGATTCACTTGGCTGGGATAAGTTCTAGACCTGAACACACACCTCCCCATCATACAGGATTACTCACTGTTAGCTTGATAAATTAACCTGTTTAACCTTCGGCTCCCTCGTCTGTAAGATAGAGCTAATACTGTACCTCTCACAGTGATATTTTAAGGATAAACAAGGTAGAATGTATGTAAAGCACTTTACAGAGTGCCCGGTACGTTCTAAGTGCTAAAAAAAAAAAAAAAAAAAAGACAGTTATTTTCACCTTACTATTAGATTTGCTAGGTCAAGGCTGGGTGCAGTGGCTCACGCCTGTAATTCTATCTCTTTGGGAGGTGGAGGCGGGCGGATCACCTGAGGTCAGGAGTTCAAGACCACCCTGGCCAACATGGTGAAATCCCGTCTCTACTGAAAATACAAAATTAGCTGGGCGTGGTGGTGCATGCCTGTAATCCCAGCTACTTGGGAGGCTGAGGCAGGAGAATCACTTGAA
>NW_012115267.1:1183002-1194505 GCF_000951035.1 Colobus angolensis palliatus
GAGGTCAGGAGTTTGAGGCCAGCCAGACCAACATGATGAAACCCCATCTCTACTAAAACTACAAAAGTTAGCCGGGCGTGGTGGTGCATGCCTGTAATCCCAGCTACTTGGGAGGCTGAGGCAGGAGAATCACTTGAACCCAGGAGGTCGAGGTTGCAGTGAGCTGAGATCATGCCATTACACTCCAGCCTGGGCAACAAGAGTGAAACTCCATCTCAAAAAAACAAAAAAACAAAAAACAAAGATTTTCTAGGTCTGTTCTTCTCTGAGTCCTCACATTTCACTGCTCACTGATAAGTCACCAGAGGTTAGGCCAAGCCAGTGAGCTTTGATGCTTATTAGTAAAAAATCTGGGAAATTGTCACTAAAATGAGCCAGAGTTACGGAAGGAATGGAGAAGCCTGGATTCTGGTCTCAGCTTCAGGACTTGTTAGCTGTTGGAACTTAGGTCTATCCCATCGCAACTCTGGGCCTCTTCCTTCTTTATGCAATAAGAGTAACAATATCATTCCCATTGCTCTTCTGTTGTGGGGATCAAAGAGATAATAAGGGTGCAAAAGTGACTCAGGGCAGCACCTTTGGATGGAAATGAGCTTTGTTAGGGCATTGTTCTTTCAGTGGGCTCATTTCTTTGCCTGGGCTGGTTCATCTGGTTTTGATACTGAACTTTAATGATCTTTGGAGGTGGATTCTTTATTGTGGACTTTAAAATGATAGCAGAAAGAATTAGCTGAAAGTAACAAAACTTGGACTATGGAATGAACTGTAGTTATTGTCTAAATTACTATTGAAAGTGGGTATGATAGATATTAGTTCTGGTATTAATTCTATTACTTTCCCATAGGGAATTAGAGGCATTTACATATATATGATATATTATATATATATATGAAAAGGAGTTTATTTCTTACAGTATGGTGGCTGAGAAGCCCACAGTTGTGGGACTGCGTCTGATGAGGGCCTTGTTGCTGGTGGGGACTCTGTGGAGTCCTGAGGTGGCTCAGGGCATCACATGGTGAGGGGGCTGAGATTGTTAACATGCTCAAATTGGAGGTGTTTTTAAGAAGCATAACTAAGGGCTGGGCGTGGTGGCTCATGCCTGTAATCTCAGCACTTTGGAAGGCTAAGGCGAGCAGATCACTTGAGGTCAGGAGCTCGAGACCAGCCCAGCCAACATGGTGAAACTTACATCTCTACTAAAAACACAAAAATTAGCTGAGCGTGGTAGCGTGCGCCTGTAGTTCCAGCTACTTGGGAGGCTGAGGTGGAAGGATCACTTGAACCCAGGAGGCAGAGGTTGCAGTGAGCCGAGACTGCGCCACTGTACTCCAGTCTGGATGACAGAGTTGAGACCCTGTCTCAAAGAAAAAAAAAAAAAAGCACAACTAAGGGAAGTGCCTTGCTCTTGATCCTGCCTAGAATCACTTCTTTTGGTTTTCTGAGTTTGTACATTTAGATCTTTGTAAGTGTCCTATGTAGTTATACATTTTCCTGAAGTATAAGTTTGAATGATCACTTCATTTTCTCAAGTGAATGCACTCACTTATGAGAATTTTCAGTCATTTTGACCCTAATTGCTTAAAATTCAGACTGTAGCTGCAGAGTCATTTTCTCGCCATCCTTAGAGAGTGAGTATGGTGTAAGGATGGAGACCCCAGGCTCAGATGCCATGCCACTAAATAAGTGACCTTGCTCTGTTAAACAGGGGCATGCCAGCCCAGGTCTCATAGGGTCAGAGTGAGAAATGAAAGAATTAATGTTTATAAAGTGCTTAAAATAGTGTTTAGTGAATAATAACCGCTCAATAAATGTTAGCCATTATTGTATTGACCCTATTTGTGTTAGCTCTTGTTACACTGGTCTGCACAAGGCTACAACTTGGGGCCTGTTCTCTATGGGACGTTCTCTGTGAGTTTCAGCTACTGCTCCTGGTACCCTTCCTGGCAGTGTTTTTGTCTCTCTCTGTGTTCTTTTTCTCTGCTTTCTTCCATTCTTCCGTGTCCATGTATAGGATTAGATAGACTTCCCCCCCCCCCAATAAACCTTCTTTAAGCAAAGTTGAGTCAGGTGTCTCTTGCTACCAAAAGAACTGGACAAACTCCACTAGTGTGAGAACAGTCACCTTCTATTCGTGTGCTAATTGGTTGGACTCTCCTAGAGCACTGAGACTTCTGGGATTCTGGCAATGTACTGACACTGACACCAGCAGCATTCTGGGTAAGCAGCATATACCACTATTATCAGTGAACGAGTCAAGGAACACGCTAAGTGCACGTATATGAAGGGCCATCTTTTGCACACAGAACTGAGGCACAGTTGGCAAGGAGGTTAAATATGTTAGCTTCAGGATACATTTAGGGAAACTGCAATAAAGAGATTTACCCAGAAAACACATTTCAGAACTATGGTATAATAAAAAATAGGTTTGGTCTTTATCCCTGACTCCTGGCACTGAGCATCAAAGACCCTTGGAAATTTCCGAGTGGTTGGAATGTCTTTTGTTATTCATTAATCCTTTCTGATCATAACTAAGTTTATGCTATTGAGGCGAGTCAGGGTGGGTCCTCAAACAGTTTCAAGAGAGAGGCTGGCCACACTACAAAGACCAAGCTTGTGATTAGAGGGTGGGAACTTTGGGCTCCACCCCTCAACTGCTGGAGAGAAGAGGAGAACTGGAGATTGAGTTCAATCACTAGTGGCTAATGATTTATTTATTTATTTATTTGTTTCTTTGTTTGTTTGTTTCTGTTTGAGACAGTCTTGCTCTGTCACCCAGGCTGGAGTGCAATGGCACAATCTCAGCACACTGCAACCTCTGCCTCCTGGGTTCAAGCGGTTCCCCTGCCTCAGCCTCCTGAGTAGCTGGGATCACAGGCGCGCACCACCACACCTGACTAATTTTTGTATTTTTAGTAGAGTTGGGGTTTCGCCATGACGGCCATGCTGGTCTCGAACTCCTGACCTCAAGTGATCCGCCTGCCTTGGCCTCCCAAAGTACTGGGATTATACGCGAGAGCCACCGCGCCCAGCCAATGGCTAATGATTTAACTGATCATGCCTAAGTCATAACGCCTCAATAAAAACTCTTGAGCAACAAGCTTCCAGGAGCTTCTGGGTTGGTGAGCTCATGATGTCCTGTGAGGATGGCATGCCCAGAGAGGGAACGGAAGCGCCACACCCCAGCCGCTAGCCCCGTACCTCATCCTATGCGTCTTCCATTTGGCTGTTCTTGAGTCGTATCCTTTATAGGAAACTGTATGTGAATCATCAATACAGTGCTTTGTTGAGTTCTATGAGTCACTCTAGTCTATTAATGAACCTGAAGCAGTCATGGAAACTCCTGAATTTACAGTCAGCCAGGTAGAAGTGCAGGTAGCCTGGGGACCCCACTGGCCCTGGACGTTTTGTGGAACTGAGCCCTTAATTTGTGGGATATGACGGTAACTCCAGATAGTACCAGAACTGAACTGTAGGACACCCAGTGAATGTTAGAGAATTGATGTTGAAACCATAAGAACGTTGGAGGAACTGATGGTAAGAATTCTCTTCTGAAAAGTAGCCAAGTCCTCTATTGCCTCCAGAGAACCACGTTGAAATCATTGATAACAGAGTCGAGTATTCTATTTCTCTGCTTTCTTCCTTTCTTTGGTGGTATTCAACAGATTGTTTGGAAGTGAAAGGAAATATATCTGGGATAGGTGGCTAAACCACAGCCTGTGGCACCCAGAGTTCTAAGGCCTGATAGGCTGCGGGGTATGATAACCACCTGCCATTGCCACATTCACATATGCAGTTGATCAGAGTTGTGATTTCTTCTGCTGAAATTCCCCACAGCTGGTCCGACTCTCTTACCATGTAAAAGTAACATCACGGGATTGAGGACATTAAAGGTGGTATGAACTGTAGTGGGAATGGTGTTTTAGAGCACATTTTAAATAACCTATTTTCGGACTTAGCTGTATGGCGGGCTCCCATTAGAAAACAGCTGTGAGGGCTAAATGGTCCCCATCAGAATACATCAGTTATGCACCCATTGAATCCTATCCTGTGGCACTTTGTGTAGGATTCAGCTTTCCTTTTCTACAGATACATTTCTTCTCTTTTTTATACTTCTCTTCTTACATTTTCGTTTCTATTCATTATGTAATTGAAGTGAGGATTGTAGGGTCAGAAAGGGGTGGTCCCTTTCCTCCCCATGGTAAGACTTATGGCTGACACCCCTACAACAAAAGACAGGTTACCAAGAAAACAGCACAACAAATGTATTTGATCATAGTTCTGTGTGGCACAAGAGGCTTCAGGATAAAGACCCAAAGACCCAGAGTAACCTACCCATGTTGACATTTAGGGTCAAGGAAGCAGGCACAGCCATGTAGAAATGTGATCGAGCCAGGCACCATGGCCACGCCAGTAATCCCAGCACTTTGGGAGGCCAAGGGGGGCGGATCACTTGAGGCCAGGAGTTTGAGACCAGGCTGGCCAACATGGCAAATCCCCATTTCTACTAAAAATACAGGAATTAGCCAGGCGCGGTGGCGGCGGGCAACTGTAACCCCAGCTACTCGGGAGGCTGAAGCAGGAGAATCGCTTGAACCCGGGATGTCGAGGCTGCAGTGAGCGGAGATCGCGCCATTGCACTCCAGCCTGGGTGACAAAGCAAGACTCTGTCTCAAAAATAAATAATAAATAAATAAATAAAAGAAACACGTAGTAAATAGAAATGTGATTAGACAAAAAGGGTATAAACTGTTAAAAGAAAAACTTCAGCTGAATTAAATTTAACAGAGTTTAATTGAGTAAACAACAATTCGCGAATCAGCAGCCGCCTGAGCCAGAGGAAGGCTCAGAGACTCCAGCACAGCCCCGTGGTGGAAGATTTGTGGACAGAAAAAAGAAAGTGACATACAGAAAATGGAAGTGAGGCACAGAGACAGGAAGATTGGTTACAGCTTAGTGTTTGCCTTATTTGAATGCAATTTAAACGGTTGGCCACATTTGATTGGCCAAAACTCGGTGATTGGCACAAGAGTAAACTACAGTCTGTTTACAACTCCATTCAGGTATAGTTCATGAGGTACTTTAGGTCAAACTTAAAATACGTAAGGAGAGGCCGGGCGCGGTGGCTCAAGCCTGTAATCCCAGCACTTTGGGAGGCCGAGACGGGCGGATCACGAGGTCAGGAGATCGAGACCATCCTGGCTAACACGGTGAAACCCTTTCTCTAGTAAAAAAATACAAGAAACTAGCCGGGCGAGGTGGCGGGCGCCTGTAGTCCCAGCTACTCGGGAGGCTGAGGCAGGAGAATGGCGTAAACCCGGGAGGCGGAGCTTGCAGTGAGCTGAGATCACACCACTGCACTCCAGCCTGGGCGACAGAGCGAGACTCCGTCTCAAAAAAAAAAAAAAATATGTGAGGAGAGAGCCTTAGGAGACTTGATTTAACAGAGCTGATGGTAATAAACTGAATGGGGAAAGCTAGCCAGGCTTGCCTGTTCAGATTCTTGTTTGACCTCTGGGTTGCAGCATTTCTTCTTCCTTGGTGTAGGGCAGGACCCCCTCTGGAATGAGGGGCTTTATTTATGACCAGCTGATACATTGAAATGTGGGGGAAGGTAAGAGTAATATATTTTTTTGTTGCCCAGGCTGGAGTGCAGTGGTGGGATCTTGGCTCATTGCAACCTCTGCCTCCCTGGTTCAAGCCATTCTGGTGCCTCAACCTCCCAGGTAGCTGGGATTACAGGTGCCCGCCACCATGCCTGGCTAATTTTTTGTATTTTTAATACAGATGGGGTTTTGCCATGTTGGCCAGGCTGGTCTTGAACTGGCCTCAAGTGATCCTCCCTCCTCAGCCTCCCAAAGCCCTGGGATTACAGGCATGAGCCACCATGCCTGGTCAAGAGAGGAATATTTTTAAGGCTTTGAGGGAAAGGGGTTCTGGTTTCTATGGCCTGCCTTGGGGAAGAGGAATACCAGTTTCTATGGCTTGCCTCAGGGAAGAATGAGGGACAAGAGACAGAAAGGCGGGGGAAGGTCAGAGAGAAACTTCATTCCTAAGGCCTTCACTTTGGGTCATCACTTTCTGAGCTCCAACATTGTTACTCTGGATCCTAATTCATACACGTTCCTCAGAAGCTCCGAGATCTCACAGGGTGCCTATGTGCTATGGGTTCCTGGAGCTTAGAGGAGGCATCGTGAAGAAGAGTTTGGAAATGGAAAGGTTTTTGGGCCTTGGAGCTGTGATCCCCAGCTCCGCTGGAAGCGGAAGACACTGTCTCCGATTTGGGATCAGATGGATGGGGCACTCCCTGAAGTCCGAGAATGCAGGAGCACCAGCTGTGTCCTGCTCCTACCTCTGTTGCTATTTGACCTTTTTCCCCTGATCTGTTGGGGTAAGGGGTTATATAGCATCACATTAGGACTTTCCTACATTGTTAAACTATTAATGAGTCACTAAAAACAGGATCGAGTTAATGAGCCATGTATAGTTCGCTTAACCATGTTCTTATGGCCAGTCATATAGGTTGCTTTCAAGTTTGGCTTTTATAAAGGCATCTGTAAATAAAATATTTGTCCATAAAGATGTTTCCAAATTTAGGGTAAATTCCCACAAATTAATTCCTGAACATCTTAAAGCTTTTGGTCCATTTTTCAAATAACTTCGCAAAGGGCTCTGTTTTCTAAAACGCAAGGTCTAAAGGTGCATTTTTTCCGTTCCTTTGCCAGCATTATTATAGTTTTTAAAAACTTTTACCAACGTAGTAGCTGAAAAATGGTTGTATTGATTTGATAAATACTTCCCTGATTACTTTTGATGTAATCAAACACTTTGGATTACCCGTCAATTTTGATTATCCCATCAATTTCACAGGAACACTTTCCCCATGTAATTGTCTGTTGGTTTTTTGAGACAAAGTGTTGCTGTGCACCCAGACTAGAGTGCAGTGGTGAGATCTTGGCTCACTGTAACCTCTGTCTTCCGAGTTCAAGTGATTCTTCTCCCTCAGCCTCCTGAGTAGCTGGAACTACAGGGGGCACCACCATACCTGGCTAATTTTTGTGTTTTTTATAGAGATGGGGTTTTGCCATGTTGGCCAGACTGATCTCAAACTCCTGACCTCAAGTGATCTGCCTGCCTCGGCCTCCCAAAGTGCTAGGATTACAAGCCTGAGCCACCACACTGGCCTGTTTTTTTGTTTTTTGTTTTGTTTTGCTTTATTTGAGACAGGGTCTCACTCTGTCGCCCAGGCTGGAGTATGGTGGTGCAATCACTGCTCACTGTAGCCTTGACCTCTTGGGTTCAAGTGATCCTCCTGCCTCAGCCTCCCAAAGTGCTGGAATTACTGACGTGAGCCACTGTGCCTGGTTCCTGTGTACCTGTTAGCCACTTATTTTTTTCAGGTGCTTTGCCCAGCTCTGGGCTGTGCTGCCTGATACAACTTGTAATTGCAGAATGAAACCCACCAGGGATTGGCAACAACTCCAATCACCACCTAGAAGACCCAGCATGTGGCTCACAGACTCCATCACTTTTGAGGTCCAAGTTTAGAAATCACAGTTGTTAACTAATTTGTGGTTTGCAAAGCAAGTGTTAGGCATCTAGTCATTTGCTGATTCATCAGATATTTTTTATGGGCTCTCAGCCAGACACTGTTTTAGGCACAGTGAAAAAGACAAAAATTCCTCTTTTTATGGACTGTACATTCTAGTGAGGACAGGAAGAAAGTAGACATCATTACGTCTGTTGTCAAATACATTAAAAGATGTTCATTGCTTTAGGAAAATGAGCATCAAGGGTTGGGGGTGGTTTGGAGAAAACGGAGGTTGAAACCTGCTGCAGATGTAAAGTGTGGTCAGGACAGAGCCCAGCAAGGCGGTGAGAGAGCTGTGGGAGCTGCCTGGGGACACTGCGTCTGGCAGAGGCACCAACCATGGGGAAGAACAGTAGGAAACCAGGATGTCCAAAACGGGGCAAGCAATCGGAGGAATAGGAGTTGATGTCAGAGAAGTCCAAGGGGTGGATTTCATAGGGCCTTGGGAGCCGTTGCAAGCATTTGGGCTTTCCTAAGGGTGAAATGGGAGGACCAGAAGATTTTCAGCCACAAGAGTGATGAGATCTGTCTGGCGTTTGAAAAGAGTAGCTCTGGCTGGCTGCTGCATTCAAAACAGACTGCAGGGGGTCAAAGGCAGGAGCTGGAGGAGAGGGCCGAGCAGACAGACGGCTGCAAATTACCCAGAGCCCTCACGTGGCCCTGGAGCTGGTGAGTGAAAAGATCCAGGAATCCCGCAGAGCTGATGGGATTTCCTGATGGAGTGAATGTGCGCCGAGAGAAAGGGTGGAGCCACGGACAGTTTCTATTTTGCTCTGTGCCCCGTCGTCCCTTAACTAATGTCTGAGCATTTCCAGAGTTAAACCAGAAACACATTTACTCATGGGGCTTGCTTCAGGTATGAAGGGCATGATAACTAATCCCTGCCATGAGAACTCAGAAGGGGCAACTGTTTTATCCATGTTAATGAGATGATGAATAAAAATGATAATGACATTGTGGCGTTTGGTCCATTCTTTGATGATCTTCATATATTCCTGTTGAACATTTTTTTCTCTACATGTTTAGAGAAACTTCTCTAGTAGCGAACTAAAGAAATGATCCCTGAAAGTATTGTCTTCTGTTTAACTTTACTTAATTGAATTAGGATAGTTATTGCCTATCTTGGTAACCACATGTGGATCTTATACAAGATTTATGCATGATGTCTTTTTTGCTGTTGTTGTTAGAACAACTCAGCATAATAAAATTCCAGTTCATCGTTGGACAACATTGTTTCCCACATCCGTGAAATAGACCAAAAAAAAAAATAGCAACTTCATAGACAAATAAGTAAATAAATAAATACATCTTTTATCTTTAGCCTTTTTAACCATCTCATACAAACCAACCATCTATAGTACAGCTAAATGCATGTACAAAAAAAGTTAGTGGAATGCTCAGAATAAGATTGTTTAATTGTTTTTGCTTCTTTCTACGAGTTTTCTTTTGTCCTTTGAGGTGATAACGAACTTGGTCACACCACAAGTAAAGTCAGAAGTCGCACAGAAGATGCTCAGGAGGCTGGTTTGATCACTTGAGGTCATTAAAAATGGCGGACTCTTGACAATATATGCAAAAATATAAAAGGAAACTCAAAAATACTAACAAATCTCTCTTTTAAAATTACTTTAGGCCGGGCGCGGTGGCTCAAGCCTGTAATCCCAGCACTTTGGGAGGCCGAGACGGGCGGATCACAAGGTCAGGAGATCGAGACCATCCTGGCTAACACGGTGAAACCCCGTCTCTACTAAAAAATAAAAAAAAAAACTAGCCGGGCGAGGTGGCGGGCGCCTGTAGTCCCAGCTACTCGGGAGGCTGAGGCAGGAGAATGGCGTAAACCCGGGAGGCGGAGCTTGCAGTGAGCTGAGATCCGGCCACTGCACTCCAGCCCAGGCGACAGAACGAGACTCCGTCTCAAAAAAAAAAAAAAAAAAAAAAAAAAAATTACTTTAAAAAAAAAAAAGGCAGGGCCTTGGAAGTTTTGATTCTTTTTTCCTCTCCTGCTGCAAACTCAACAAGTTGTGGTTTTGGGCCGGTGGTGGAGAGTGCGTCACCAGCAGGTGGCGCTATCTGCAGTGGCTGGGCCTCTCTCTCCAAGATGACCATGTCTAGTTTCTGAGACAGGAAGTGGAGGGTGAATAGGTCATGGCCACCTTTTTTTTCTTTGACTTTTCTGCTGTCTGGTTATCCTCCTCATCTTCTGCTTCGCGATATCAACACCACCATCTTCTTTATCTTGCCACCAGGGGCCTTAGCTTCTTCATTCATCTCCACCCTCTTCCTCACCTCCACCTTCTTCCTTCTGCCCTTCCTCCCCACCTTCTTCCTCTTCTTTGTCCTCCTCATCGTCAGCCTCATCTCCCCATTTTCTTCACTGGGATTCCCACTAGCAGGGGCATCTCTTCCCCTTTCTCCACCTGCACAACTTGCTTCTTGTCCTTTAAGTGGTTGGTGGTCGTCTCAGAGTTAGTGTCCACAGATGGACGTCTGTGACACAGCAGGCTCCCCGATGGTCCCATGTGTTGGATAACAAGAAAACAAGAGTTTGAGGACTCTGCCAATAAAATGGTCACAATGCAAAGATGGCTTTTCAGAGCAACCGGTGAACACCTGATGACTTTTGAAGTCGCCAACACTGGCAGTGATTCGATTTCGTGTTCACCTGGCCTTTGGGTTGTTGGGCATGGTGAAGGAGGGTGACAAATTACTGGCAGAAAGGAATCAGATGCATGACTTTGTGAAGATGTAGGATATTTTCAAGGAGTGTTCAGTTATGAGTGCCAGTCATTGTTTTTAAAGGAAGGGATGTAACATTGTAAGTATTCTAGTTTCTTACCTGAAATTTAAAAGAAAGGAAGAAATAAGAGGTCTGGCAGATCCCACTGCAGAGAATAAAATGTGACAAGCGGGTGAGTTGAGAGGGAAACAGTTGGCTGGTTTATCTCTGTGGTGGCTTCTATTTTGGGAAAGTTGGTGATCACATTGCCTCACTGTTCTGATGTTCTCAGCGGCCTCAGCTGAGCTGCAGTGGAGTGAGGGGTGAAGGAAGCATGAACGGTGACAGTCATTCCAGCTGCCTTGCAGTGTGGTAGATGGGAATAAATGCCCATGAACTGGGAGAAGATTTGATGGCTGCCCATTGCTGCATAAACCTGGCCAAGCCATTTTACGCTTCTAAGCCTCAGTAAAAGGGAAATCATTCTCATTACCCTACCTATTTCTAAAAATTGCGTGAGGCTCCAAAATTGCAAGTGTTATGACATAAAATTGTTTTGTGAACACTAAAGACCTATACAAATGTAAGCCCCCATTGTTGATTTAGCTACGGGATACGTCATTCACACACATGAAGTATGTTATACTCAAAGACTGTATACACATTCCTGTATCAGCCTGAAATCTGTATTAAGTTTTCTAGATATCAAGAGTCCATTATTTTATGACTGGAATTTTCCTGCTCTATGCATTTGTTTATTATAAAGGTCATGGTGGGATTTCATTTTTAAGCTATGTGCACGCGAGTGTGTGTGTGTGTGTGTGTGTGTGTGTGTGTGTGTGCAATGTCAATAGTAGGAGGGGAAAAAGAAAGGTGACCCAGCCTGGGCAACATGGTGAAACCCCATCTTTACAAAAGATGCAAAAATTAGCTGGGCATGATGGCATGCACCTATTGTCCTTACTACTGGGGAGACTTAGGTGAGAGGATCACTTGACCCCAGGACTTTAAGGCTGCAGTGAGCCAAGATCGCACCACTACACTCTAGCCTGAGCAACAGAGTGAGACCCTGTCTCAAAAAAAGAAAAAAAAAAGGTGACAAGACCTTCCATAACATAGATAAGGCCTTACAGATGATCCAGTCCAATCTCCTCAAGTTTTAAAGAAGCTGGTTCCACGGTATTAACAATGATTTCAAG
>NW_012115267.1:1198431-1205695 GCF_000951035.1 Colobus angolensis palliatus
GTTGGCCAGGCTGGACTTTAACTCCTGACCTCAAGTGATCTGCCCTCCTCGGCCTCCCAAAGTGCTGGGATTATAGGCATGAGCCACCACGCATGATCCATATTTTTAAATTTAAATTTAAGTTTTTATTTTTGACACAAGGTCTTCCTCTGTCACCCAGGCTGGAGTGCAGTGGCAAGAACATGGTTCACGGCAGCCTTGACCTCCTGGGCTCAAGCAATTCTCTGGTCTCAGCCTCCTGAGTAGCTGAGACTACAGGTACATACTATTATGCCCAGCTAATTTTTTGATTTTTTGTAGAGCTGAGATCTCACTTTGTTGCCCAGGCTGGTCACAAACTCCTGGACTCAAGTGATCCTCCCACCTTGGGCTTCCAAAGTTGCTGGGATTACAGGCGTGAGCCACCGCACCTGGCCAGTATTTTATATTTATTGTGCCTGCATGTATATGGGAACTTCCTGTCATATTTCCTTTTTTAAAATTTCCAGATTCCTAAAACCTTAATTAATAGAGCACATCGTCCTCTTAGGTTGTCAGTCCTTCTAAGGGAAAAGCAGCATCTCCTGGTGTGGTCTGGTGTGGTTTTAATCTTCAGTGTCACAAGAGCAAGCCTGCTCCCACCAGCACCACAGTGAGGTGACACAGAAGAGCGCTGGGCACCACGTGTTTACTTGCATTCCTCTGGTCCCGCGGAAGCCCATTATTCCTTTCCTGAATCCTATCTGAGCCGAAGGCCCTATATGGCCAAGATTCCCTGTTCGGTGATGAAATGCCAGCACATGACATTCCTTCTAATGAGTCACAGTCAATAAAAAATGTTTTCTAAATGAATCTGAGTATGTCTCCACACCAAGCAACACAGAGGAAAAATCTTATCAAACCAAAACATCTTGTTTTATCAGCTGAGCCTAGACAGACCTTTTCACTTTTGCAAGCAAAGTGAAATTGTTTCCACACAAAGCAAAAACCCAGTCTGTCCTTCGTTTTCCTTGGATACATGTGTTATATGCTATGAGGAAATGAGGCAGACACATTTTGGGAAATATTTTCAGGGTTTGGAGACTGATGAGAGATTACTGAGGAGTTTGTGTACAATAATAATAACACAGCGAAAGACATTCACTTGTGAGAGCTTCCATGTAAGCATTAGGTTAATATCACATGCTAAACATGGCTTTTTTTTTTTTTTCCAATGCTTTGTTTTCATTATGAACATAGTCTTTATATGGAATAGCACTGACCCTATTATTAGAAGTGGAAATTTATTAGCCATGCATTTTGTTGTTGTTGTTGTTGCTTCCAAAGAGACTTACAGTGGGCTTAGGAAAGCCACAAAGAATCCCTGTGGTGTGCACACATCAACCACAGACAGGTTAACCCTTCAGGCTCAGGGAAAATGAAAATGAACTGAAGAAATAAAATGTAATGATCACCCAGGGGTTAACTAGTATAGTGAAAGAGAAAAATAATCTTTTTTTTTTTTTTTTTTTAAGTCTTTGAAGCCTTCATAAATCAGCCCTTTGATGTAAATCTCCATCTCACTCTGCCACTATTTTTGATCAATTCTTCACGAGAGCTTCATCTTGACGTGTGCTCTGCCCTTCCGCCGATGCCACTGCACTAAGGAACAGAGTGGCCCTCCCCCCACTCCCGACAGAAGCAGCCTCAGAGAGAGAAGTGGAGGGTTAGGGTCAGCGTCAGCAGCGAGTGTGCTCGGGTGAACTGCAGGTCTTGACTTAGCCTCGAGGACCTCCTCAGCCTCGCACCCCGTCATTCAGTTACACCTGCAGGCGTGCATCTTTCGGCCTCCTCTGAAGCACAAAAACATTGTGTTGTCTAGCTGCTCGTTGTATTTTTGCTCTGTGGTTTTCTTTAATTTACACCCCTCTTCTACTCTGCTGGCCTTCGGGATTTTTTTATGTTTATTCAGCACACTCATCAAGGAACAAATGCATCATCCTTCATCTGGCTTCTGCCGTCAGTCAGTTTGAATCTTGGTTGCCTTCTCAGCCATAAACTTTATCACTCGGCCTCATGCGTTTGGCTTTGTCCTTGATTTTGGAAGCGCAGTGAATCAACATTATTTATCTTTGCAGAAGGCAGTATCTTAACCACCACACAGCAGCATTAATCTGTCAAATCATCCCAAAGATGTAAGGCACTGTTTGTTATTGAAGTGGAGACTTCTTTATTGAAGGGTATTGTCCACTCTTAGTAAAGTATCTCAACTTATGATCCCAAATACTTCCAAGAAGGGTAAGTGTGAGAGAAGGCAGCGTTCGGGGTGTCTGTAGGGAGCTTACTCATGGACAGGTTAGCAAATAAAGCATTGTAAAGGAGATCAGTCAAGTAAGATTTTCATAAAATAACAAGTAGAATTTTGGTGATTTTTCTTTTGGTTTTCCAGTTCAATTTTTAACCATTCCATATTCAAGTATTGTTTTGAAGAGACATTAACTCAGGCTTTTAAAAATGTTGCTGAATCAGTGTGCAGGAGGGAGAAAAATAATTTTAAAATGTCGCTGAAAAATTATATTCTTCTGGTATGAAATAATTATATTCTCCTGGTATGAAATAATTATATTCTTCTGATATTAGAAAGCCTCTTATTTCTTAAATAGGCTTAAACATATTTCAATTAATCTTTCTCTATGTAATCAGGATTGTAAAGACTGACATAAAACTACATAGAATCCAGTACGCCTTTTGTTTAGGGTCTTTTACTTATTCACAACTACATAAAAAAAGTCAAATCCTATGAAACACCTTAAAAACACCATTACTAAGTAAACATTGTACTTTATAAAAATTGCATTTATTATTTTTAAAATTTATTTTTTAATTTTTATGCTTTACAGAGGACTTGCTATATTGCCCAAGCTGGTCTTGAACTCCCAGGCTCAAGCAATCTTCCTGCCTTGGCCTCCCAAAGTGCTGAGATTACAGGTGTATAAGCCACTGCACCCAGCCATATTTTTTTTGTGTGTTATTTTTTCGTTTTTGTTTTTTTTGAGACATGGTCTTGCTGTGTTGCCCATACTGGAGTACAGTGGTGCAATCTCAGCCCACTGCAACCTCTGCCTCCCAGGTTCAAGTGATTCTCCTGCCTCAGCCTCCCAAATAGCTGGGACTACAGGTGCCCACCACCATACCTGGCTAATTTTTTGTATTTTTTAGTAGAGACAGATTTCACGTGTTAGCCAGGATGGTCTTGATCTCCTGACCTCATGATCCGCCTGCCTCAGCCTCCCAAAGTGCTGGGATTACAGGCGTGAGCCACCACACCTGGCCACACACAAATATTATATAACATTCTTCCCTCAACAGTCTCCTTCCCCCAAGCAAGAAGTTTCCACTAAACCTTGAACAATTTCACTCAAAGCTTTATGGCTAAAAATGTGGAGGAAGCAGAGAACATATAGTTTCAGAGCAACATCTAATCCAGAATTGCTTTTCTCCTTGCCCTTAACTTCTTTTTAAATTCAAATTTTCTCAGCTATATCTAAAATAGTATTATATACAGTTGACCTGAGACTGTCTCACATTTAAAAAAGCGTTTCTGGAAACCTCGCCCAACAACTTCCCTCGCACCTCATGTGGCTGTCCTGCCCTTGGGGAAAGTAGGTTGGGTTTCAGGGTTTGCTTTTAGTAGAGGCTCTGTTTCTTTCTCTCTTCTTTTAGGAGACAGGATCTCATTCTGTTACCCAGGCTGCAGTGCAGTGGCACGATCATAGCTCACTGCAGGCTGGAACCTCTGGGCTCAAGTGATCCTCCTGCCTCGGCCTCCCTTAGTAGCTGGAACTACAGGTGTGTGCCACGACGCCTGGCTAGTGGCTCTCTTATGAATGCTGAGTGGAGGCTGGATTGGTGGGAGCACTGGCCATTCGCCACAGGGGTCTTTATTGAGCACCAAGCAAAGCAACCTTCTCCCTCGCCTTTAGGGTCCTCGTATCCATGCTTGCTTCTCTTCCTAGGATGCGTTGTGTCTGAATTTATCTTCTTTATCTGTATACATATGTATTGTCTTACTCGCTCTTCATTAGAATGTAAGCTTCCTGAGAGCAGAGAGCTGGCTTTTGTTGTTCACCTGCGTACCTTGAGTGACCGGACAGTGGTTGGCACGCTTTTTAAAATTTTTTAATTTTATTATTAGTTTTTGAGACAGGGTCTCTCTCTGCCACCCAGCCTAGAGTAGTGGTGCAATCATGGCCCACTGCAGCCTTGACTTCCCTGGCTCAAGCAATTCTCTTGCCTCAGCCCTCCGAGTAGCTGGGACTACAGGTGTGCACCACAATGCTTGGCTAATCTTTTTATGAGGGTCTTGCTGTGTTGCCCAGGCTGGTCTCAAACTCCTGGGCTCAAGCCATCCTCCCACCTCGGCCTCCCAAAGTGCTAGGATTACAGGCATGAGCCACCACACCAGCCACTTTTAATATTTATTAAAAGGACAAAAGGATTGTGGGGTTAATGGGTTGAACATCTCATCCATATTCTCAAATCACCTTCCCAAAATGTCAGAATTCACTCTCCCATTAGGAATGTCTAGGAGGATCTTTTCCCTTGAATCCTCTCTGAAGCTGAGTATGATAGTTTTTAAAATCCTTGTATGATAGGAACAATTTTTTAAAGCACTCATATTTTAATGTACATTTCTTTGTTGCAATGTATTTTAGAAAGATTGTTATTCCGAAAGATTTTTAAAAGGTGTGGTAACATTCCGTTATATCAGTACCTCCTTGGGAATCTTCCCTGGCATTGCTGGATGGATTAAAGGGGACTGTATCACCCTGTCTTAGTTATGGGCATCAAACACGTATGAAAGTATTTTGAGAAGTATAAACAAGTTAGGCAATCAGAATGGTTTCTTTTGCTCAAGACGAGAGTAGAGAAGACAATGATGTCACTCAAATAGCATTTTTAAATTACTCTAATGCTTGCCACCTAAGTGACAAGACCATTCATATCTCAGCATCGTGCAATATACATATGTAACAAACCGGTACATGTACCTGCTGAATCTGGAATAAAAGTTGAAATTATTAAATAAATAGGTAAATAAAAAAAGTAAAGTACTACTTTACAAATGTGGGAGCAGGAAGAATCATACAGAAGGAAATGATTACACTATTGAACATGTTATTTCCTCCCTGAGTGTTTTAACTATTTTAAGTCAACAGAGGAATTTTCAGGTTTTAGAAAGTTGCTCCAGTCATTCTGAACATTGATAAGTTTTGCTTAATTTCAGAAAGACTATTATGGCCGGGTGGAGGTGGCTCATACCTATAATCCCAGCACTTTGGGAGGCTGAAGTGGGTGGATCACCTGAGGTCAGGAGTTGGAGACTAGCCTGGCCAACATGGTGAAACCCTGTCTCTCCTAAATACAAAAATTAGCCTGATGTGGTGGCAGGCACCTGTCATTCCAGCTACTCAGGAGGCTGAGGCAGGAGAATCACTTGAACCTGGGAGGCAGAGGTTGCAGTGAGCTGAGATTGCACCACTGCACTCCAACCTGGGTGACAGAGTGAGACTCTGTCTCAAAGAAAAAAACCAAAAAAACAAAAACACCAAACCAAAAGTAAAAAGACTCTTAAAGAAAAACAACAATAAAAAAGAAATAACATGTATGTATAAAAACGAAGTACTCTAAAGCAGGGTGTGGTGGTTCACACCTATAATCCTAGCCCTTTGGGAGGCTGAGACCAGAGGATGGCTTGAGCCCAGGAGTTCAAGGCTGCAGTGAGCTATGATCCCACCACTGAGCTCCAGCCTGGGCAACAGAACAAGCAAGACCATGTCTCAAGAAAAACAAAAAGGACTCTAAAGATACCTCGTTATATTTGGGACACATTGGCAGGTTCAGAACTACTAGTATGGAACAGAAAGGAAGAAACTGATTGACTCATTTCCCAGCTACTTACTCAACCACGGAACATTCCTAATGAACACACACAGGACTCATCGCTCATAAGGATCCGTTAGCCCACTTCAGCAGTGGAGCCCACGCTTGCAAATGCACACAGAAAGGGAACATTTGGCATCTGAAAGAATCTGGTTCAAGTCGCATGGCTACAGATCAAAGTAAAAATTTTAAAATAGTTTTTACTAAAGTTCCATGAACCCTGTTTATAACTTGGGGATGAATTCATTTGAAATCTCCTTTCTCCTCACCGTTTTGGCAGCCCATGTGTGCAGGGCCGGGCGGGGAATTGTGGTGGAGGCCCCGGGGTGGCAGGGTTGGGAGCTGGGACAGACTTCCAAGGGCACCCGTGGCTGCTGCCACTCTGCTCCTCTGCAGAGACTGCAGTGAACGGGCTCTATCTTCTCTCCACCCAGTTCTTCTGGGTGTTTTGGTCTGTTGATTTTCCAGTTTCCCAAAGCAACATATCTTTCTTGGCCTGTTTGGAAAGAGAACTGTTGCTAAGGTTATTGAGCTCGCGAGGGAAAGTTCTTGTGTTTATAGCTGTCTAGCGCAGGGCAGTGTTCTAGGCAGACGATGGCATCGTTAGAGACATCTGCGAGGTCAGTTTTTCCTAACCACTGTAACAAATCTAATGATAACCAGTTAACTCGACAAAGCCATTTCTCAAAGCAGCTTCAGTGTTTGATAACTACTTTGCCTTTTCTGGAATTTCTATTCTAGCTATTACATTTGGAAGTAGAATGCACACCCATCACCAAATGCCTAACCTTTAAGCTCCCTCAGTGGAATTCAATATAATTAAAAGCAGCAAGTATTTAAATTTCTAGTAATGCCAGCTCTATGTGAGAAATTTGGGGAACATCCAAGAAATATAAGTCTTGTAAATGATGTCCTAATTACAAAAAGAAATAAAATCACCTTTTCCAGTTTTCAGTGTCCAGTTCATTCATCTGAGGAATGTTTTCTCCAGATGGGACGGGATAATTGACTCCTTTAACACGGTACCCCATTCTGCAGGGAAACAGGAAAAGTCCTCCTGCGGCTCACTCTATGGCTGATGCCTTCCTTGAAAGAGTTCAAACTGTAACACCCTCATCACTCCCTTAGTTTTTGAGCTCCAACAGGGCAAGGTGATTCAACTTTGGAAATAGAATGACAGAGAAAGACTGGGTGCAGTGGCTCATGCCTCTAATCCCAGCATTTTGGGAGACCAAGGTGGGAGGATTGCTTGAATCCAGGAGTTCAAGACCAGCTTGAAGGCCGGGCGCAGTGGCTCAAGCCTGTAATCCCAGCACTTTGGGAGGCCGAGACGGGCGGATCATGAGGTCAGGAGATCGAGACC
>NW_012115267.1:1209910-1214743 GCF_000951035.1 Colobus angolensis palliatus
GCCCGGCTAATTTTTTGTATTTTTAGTAGAGACGGGGTTTCACCGTGTTAGCCAGGATGGTCTCGATCTCCTGACCTCGTGATCTGCCTGCCTCACCCTCCCAAAGTGCTGGGATTACAGGCGTGAGCCACCGCACCTGGCCTGAGAAAAATAATCTTTAAAAAATTTTATTTATTATTATTTTTTATAGAGACAAGGTCTTGCCATATGCCCAGGCTAGATTTGAACTCTTGGGCTCAAGCCATCCTCCTGCCTCAACCTCTCAAAGTGTTGGGATTACAGGAGTAAGCCACTGCACTTGGCTTTTTTTTTCTTTTCTTTTCTTTTGTTTGTTTGTTTGTTTTTTTGAGACAGGGTCTCACTGTGTCACAAGGCTGGAGTGCAGTGGCACAATCATGGCTCACTGCAGCCTCAATCTCCTGGATTCAAGTGATCCTCCTGCCTCAGCCTCCCACGTAGCTGGGACTATGGGTGTATTCCTCCATGCCCAGCTAATTTTTGCTGTTGTTGTTTTGTAGAGACGAGGGCTCACTTATTGCCCAGGCTGGTCTCAAACTCCTGGGCTCAAGTGATCCTCCTACCTTACCTCCCAAAGTGTTGGGATTACAGATGTGAGCCACTGTGCCCAGCCAGAAAAAAGAAAATCTGAAGGAAAAAATACAAGCAAGCCATGCATACACAGTTTTGTCCCCTAAAACTATGGTACAGAAGAGAGGGTATAAATTATGGGACTGGCATCCATAAAATTCCCTAAGGGAAAGATACACAACATCTAGGGTTCCTCTGTAAGTCAAAGCAAACCCAAGTCAGAATGAGATGAAGGATTTAAATATGACCAAGGCGCCAATGTGTAAATGATACCATAGACAAGTGAGAACTCATTTGGGCCTTGAAAACTTGACTTTCTCTCAAGTGCTCCCAATTTTACCCAGTGAGGAAAAGAGGTGGGTGGGGGATTAAGTTCTTATTTGCCCATCAAGAGTTTGTTTGCTTAAATTATCCAATGCCTTTGATAATACCATGTGCTTCTCTTTCTATGGGAGAAACTACATAATATCCAGAGAAGGCTAACTGGAATGGTGGAAAAGCCACTTCAGTGAGAAATGGCTGAAAAACCAGGCATATTTAACAAGAAGAGAAATCTGAATGAGGACAAGAGGGCTGCCAAGAATCTTTAGGAAGAAGCAGGGATGTGTGTTCTCCTGTAGTGCTGCAGAAGGCAGGGCTAGGACTGCAGGAGAGCTGCCCCACCTTTGAAGGAGCTCTCTGGGGCAGAGTTGATGATTTAGAAGATACGGATTTATTGTAAGGCCACACCAGTGGAAGGTGGGGAGATTGGAATAAAGCCAAAGGGGAGCTAGAGAGAGCTGTTAAAGAATGTGGACTTCACAGCTTTCACTGCCTCCGTGCTCTTCCCCTTCCAATCTACCTCATACGCATACCAGTGTTACTTATCTGCTGGTCAAAACGTTGATTAGCTACCCATTACCTACTAAAGTATGCTGAAACTCCTTTTCCTGGTATTCAAAGCTTTCTGTGGTTTTATGCTTCTTTTTCAGCCATATCATCAGATTAATAATTTTCCCATGTTCTCCAGTTCTTAAACGTGGCATGCATTTCCCTGCCACATTCCTTCCCTGCTTAATTCCCTGCCTGTTGAAAACCTTTAGGGCCCAGGAAAAATTCTACCTGTTTCATGAAACCTATGTAGAGGCAAAAGGAACTCTCCTTTTACCTTCTGAAGATTCAATAATTTGAGTCTCTGAAAGAAACCGACAATAGACAGATTAACAGGAGAAAAGGCATACAAATTTATTATGTGTGCATGTGCACAGGAGCCACACAAACTGTGACTCAGAGGAGGACCAGTTGACTGAAGCTTTCATACTCCACAGAAAAAAATAGGGGCTGGGGGCTCCTGGAGGGTGGTGGTGATGAGATGTGGGAGGGAGAGGGGCAGAAATAAACTGTGAACAAAGGCTGCTTTATCTGCTTATAATGCAGAAAAAGTGTCTCAGGCAGCAGCCCTCAGAGGAATACATTGGTAGCCTATGGTAAAAGTATCTCTGAGCAAGAGGTCAGACCTTTAGTCTACTTTCCTGAGTTAATCTTCCCTGCCTGATGATTGCATTCCTCTGGAGGAACTTCCCTTAGTCAGATAAGAGAGGACTACAGAAAGCTCTTCTCTGCATTTGCTACTCCCCAGGTACTCTCAGTTTGAAGTCCAAAGTAGCGTATTTGGGGAATTGTTTTCTGAGCCCCAACACCAATGCCATCCAACCTTTCTGTATGCCAGGGGAATGCACTGCTTTCTTCCTGTGTTCCCATAATACTCTCATGGTCTTTCTGACACTGATCCAGACTATCTTTTTTTCTTTTTTCTTTTTCTTTTGAGACAGTCTCGCTTTGTCAGCCAGGCTGGAATGCAGTGGCGTGATCTCGGCTCACTGCAACAACCTCCACCTCCTGGGTTCAAGTGATTCTCCTGCCTCCGCCTCCTGAGTAGCTGGGATTACAGGCACGTGCCACTACGCCTGGCTAATTTTTGTATTTTTAGTAGAGACAGGGTCTCACCATGTTGGTCAGGCTGGTCCCCAACTCCTGACCTCAAGCAATCCACCCACGTCGGCTTTCCAAAATGCTGGGAATACAAGTGTGAGCCACCACACCTGCCCTACCGCCCTATCTTTTATCTAATTTGGTATCTGTATAGCATTTTTTTTTTTTAGTTCATACAGTATTTTTACAAACAAAAGTATTACCTACCTGGGAGAGCAGTATTCCCATTTCACAGATAACTCAGGCTTTGAGCGTTTAAGCAACTTGACCATAACCATAGAGCTAATACTTGCTAAGGCTGGAATTCAAACTCAAGTTTTTTAACCCTAAGTGCAGACTCTGCTTCCCCTCACACTGTTGTGAGGATGTTTTTTAAGTCTAATAAATATGACAGAGATTTTCAAATTCTGAAGTGCTACCCAGATCAAAAGAGGGTTTTATCCATTAGACTGCAGCCTTGTAAAAGCCAGAGACCAAGTCATTTTCATCTGCACATGTAAATGCATATTCTCAGGTCCACCCAGACCTGCTGAATCAGTGACTCCAGGGTGGGGTCCAGCAGACTTTGTTAGAACAAAGCCTTCCAGGTGTCTGCTGCATGCTCAAAGTCTGAGAACCAAGACTCTAAGAGAAGATGATGTTTTTTCTTTATTTTTTTTTTTGTGGGGCCCTTGTCCTACAGACTACAGGGCATTATGGGCTCATTAACAAGTACGCAAACCTCAATTCTCAGAGGAGAGAATTGCTACTAGTGCTGAGTAAGCAAAGATTTTATCAGGATAAAAAAATTTAAAGACTAACCTGGCAAGATTATGAGCTCTTAGGGGTGTTGGCTTACCTGGAAGGCAGGTGTCAAGTAAAGCTTTGAGTAGAGAAGGCAAGAAGACAGGACGTTGAAAGGAAAATTCTTTATGGGTGTCAGAAAAACTCATTGGGAGGGGAAAAAAGATTTATTATGGAATTTTAATATGAGAAAGAAATGACGCTTTTGTAAAAAAGGCTATTTACTGAACATTGCTGACAGCAGGCCTTTCATGAAAGGGTGGAACAATGGGGAGGAGTAGCAGACGTTGAGAGCAGATGATGAAGCACTGAAGGCACGGGTAACCCCTGATCTCCGGAGAAGAGCTTTGAGTTCCTGTGACCATTTGATTCTGGAAAACACTAACATGAGTTCAGCTATAGACTGTTTTCATTATCTCTAAACAAATGCATTGTTCTAAAGAAGGAAACAAATACGTGTGAAGGGTTCCTGGTTTCTTGAAGCTATTTTGATTAATGCAAAAATGTTGGTTGTGACTCTCATTTAAAATGTGTCCAGAATGGGCTAGCAAAAAAGAGGAACTTGCTAAAGTTCAAATGACTGTGTCGATCTAAAAGAAAGAAGCTGAGGCCTAAAATATAATTGGAATAGTTTAGCCAAAGTGAGGACAGCTGCTGGGAAGACTCAGCCCTAACTAGCCTTGGATATGAATTCCATTCGATCTTTGTTACAAGCAGGTTTGTTTGTTTTTTGAGACAGGGTCTCACTGTCATCCAGGCTGGAGTGCAGTGGATCCTGGCTTACTGCAGCCTTGACCTCCCCAGGCTCAGATGATCCTCCCACCTCAGCCTCCAGAGTAGCTAAGACTACAGGCGCACACCACCAGGCCTGGATAATTTTTGTATTTTTTGTAGACGCAAGGTTTTGCCATGTTGCCCAGGCTGGTCTCAAACTCCTAGGCTCAAGCAATCCTCCAGCCTTGGCCTCCCAAAGTGCTGTGATTACAGGTATGAGCCACTGTGCCCAGCCCACAAGCAGATTTTTAAAGACAAAAAAAAAGTTGTGGGGACAGGGAGTAGGCTGATACAAAGTTGTTTGTCAGGAACTGGCTTACAGCAATAACATTGATTAGTGATTGGCTATACATTGTTAGGCTATAGGGTGTGGTTATAGTGTTCAGTGTGGCATTATTAAGTTACCTTACAGCTACTCGTGGCAATAGAAAGCAGTTTTAAGAGCAGGACGTGATTGCTGTCTCATTTTAATGTCTCCCTGGGCCTGATAATTTAAAAGGACTTGCATTCCTCAGATCAAAGTCCGTTTACTTTCTCAACTGTATAACCCAAGTAGCCTGAATAGATGTGCCCTGGGAGTGTCTAGGAGCCTCTGGTGTCCATGTTCATGTGATGTCCTGACAGGATGGCTTGTGATGAGTCTGCCCTCTGAGTGACAGTGACATTTCTCCTTGCAGCCTGGCAGTAAGAGCCAGTTAGCAGAGAGAGACACGAACA
>NW_012115267.1:1216668-1219651 GCF_000951035.1 Colobus angolensis palliatus
CTCCCCTGTACAGAGACAAAGGGAGGCGTGCTCCAAAGCCAAGAGAGGGAACCCCACAACTCCCATTTCTTATGGAAGACAAGCAATTTGGTTATTCTATGTCTAGACTTCTCATTAGCCTGCACTGGAAGACCAAATATACCCATTAATATTGTTTTTCTGAACAAAAGTTGTTCTCTCTGTATGAAGAATTCTGCCTTCATCTCAGTCATCCTGCAGCCACCTTTTAAAGTCACTGTATCCCCCCACCCCATTAGAACTCTAATATTTGTTTAACCTCAGAGTAGAATGGAAAGCATGAATGGTAGATATTTCTTATGACTCCAGGAAGTGGAATTTAGTCTCTCTCTAGAACCTTCCATCAGGAGAGGTCCACCATGAGCCTGGTTTAGAGGGGAAGGAGAATGGAGACCCCCACAATGTCCTCAGACTCTTGTTTTCTTTGTGTTCCTCTTACTCCTTTTACCAGAACTTCTGGCAAGTAACATGTTGACTCATGGTGTTTTATCACTTCCTTCCTCTGGCTCACTTCCAGTAGAGATGCTAATGAGTTGCCAAGTCACCAGTAGGCAGGAAAAGACGGAAGGGCTTCTCTGCCATGGAACCTTGATCATCTGGTGTTAATAATCTGAAAACAACATTGACAAAATGAGAGTTAAGCTGAATGAGAAGGTATCTCCTGCTTTCTGGCATGAAATCTTTCTTTCTTTGTTTCCTTTGAAGTCCATATCTGTGTAAAAGATGCAACAGCAGGAATGATCTGTACTTCTTGGGGGTCTTAATCTCTGCTGTGTTGAAAGGATATTGAAAGAAACGGATAGGTACCTACATCTGGGATCCTCATCTTAGAGACTAGGTACCTGCTTGGGAACTCTTAGGCAAATGGCTTCTCTCCTTCCCCATTTACCTTCAGGGGCCAGAAGGTCAGACAGAAAGTCCACCTTGAACCTATCTAAGTTCTGGGAGAAAGCCTTTCTAGAAACATAGGGAAGGTGAATGATGAGATACCCAGAGAGTCATAATTATAAGAGTCCAGTCTGGTTAGTTTAGGGTGAACTAAGGCATGAAATGCATTGGAGAAAAGTGGGGAGGATGGAATATCCTAAATTTTGTAAATCGTAAAAGTAGGGTTGCTAGATAAAATATGGAATACCCACTTTAGTGTGAACTTTAGATAAACATCAAGTAAATTTTTAGCATAAGCATTTCCTCAGTATTGCATGGGACACAAGTATACTGAAAAAATGTATTTGCTGTTTATCTGAAATTTAATTTTAACTGAGACCCTGCATTTTTTATTTGCTGATAACCCTAGAAAAGCCCAGCCAATGGGAGCTTTTATCACTCCATTGAATGTAACAAGTGGTCACTGCGCATTTGTCAGGGGGAAGCAAAGTCAATGACTGTGATAATAATCCCTTATCTTGACCTACTTTCAGTGAAAAACATTACTTCTTTTATTCCTTTGGGAATGTTGCCGAAACAATGGCTGCACTCTGATGGTAACTCCCATCCAAAGATCTTTTATTATGTGGTATATGCTCCGTAGAGAAAGCATAACATAATAAAAGAAAGCATACCCTCTAGGGGTCAGAAATTGGTGTTTATCTCCATTCTTTTTCTTTCTGTTTTTGATGCCTTATGAATTTTTATTTCTTTATTAAGGAAAAATTCAAACATATACCAAAGCAGGTTCAAAGTACAATGAACCTCCATGTACTCAGTATCCAGCCTCAGCAGTCATCAACTCATAATCAATACAGCCTCATCATGCTCACTTTGGAAGCACATATACTAAAATTAAAATGATACAGAGTTTTGCATGGCCCAAGTGAAAAAAAAAGGGGGGTAGGAAGAATACTCCTTCGTGCTTGGCACGGTGGTTCATGCCTGTAATCCTAGTACTTTGGGAGGCTGAGGCAGGAGGATCACTTGAATCCAGGAGTTCAAGACCAGCCAGGGCAACATAGCAAGACTCTGTCTGTACAATTTTTTTTTTTTTCAATTTAGCCTGGTGTGGTGGTGCACACCTGTAGTCCCAGCTACTTGGGAGGCTGAGGCAGGAGGATCACTTGATCCTAGGAGTTTGAGGTTGCAGCAGTGAGCTTTCATGGTATCACTGCTCTCCAGCCTGGGCAACAGTGAGACCCTGTCTCAAAGAATACTGCCTCATCTATTCTACCACATTTTTGTCCATTCCAACCCCATTATTTTGAAATAAATTTCAGAGAGCTGGAGCATTATTGCTTTGTAACTTTCTACTTCTCACTGTACCTTTTCTTTCCCAGTAGTGGAATTGTATGGACAGTGGCTGCCCCAAATCTGAACATTTGTCGCCCCACATTTTTATCATTGTGTAGTTGCCTGCCTTCCCGATATCAAATCCCCAAATATGCATTTTCCAACCTCCCTTAACTCCACAGCTCAGACACTCAACTTCAGTTTTGAAAATCAGACCCTCTTGGCACAAGATTTTGACTAGAACTTGGCCTTGGAGGAAGCAGGAGGAGTTGGGTGCACGCCATCAGGTCAGCTCTGCAGTGGCATTCTGGGGGCTGCTCCTGGAGGATGACCCAGGAAAATATTCCTCCTGCTTTTTCCAAGGAGTTTGTGAGTACCCTAACTACATTAATAAAGCCCTTCCTTTACACATTTGCTAGAGGGATTCCACTGACTTTTACTAGGTAGCTGGACTGATACAAAAGCTGATCTTTCTAACCTTTTAAGAAGCCTAAGAGGAGAGATGTACACAAGTACTTCAGTCACTCAGGAGAAAAATGTTGTGATTTGTATGAATATGATAATTTATTAAGTACAGGTTTATGGGACCACCCTATAGCAGTCGTACCCAAAGTGTAATCCTCCCTGCATCCCCCTCCAGCCCACCAACCAACAGCATCAACATCACCTAAAAACTTCTGTAAGTTCAGATTCTTGGACCTATTCCCAAGACCTCGTGAATCAGAAACTTGGGGGCGGGGCC
>NW_012115267.1:1229816-1243386 GCF_000951035.1 Colobus angolensis palliatus
GAGTTGTGCCCATTCTGCTAAAGCTCTCGACATTCTTATTATCATTAAAGAGAAAGAGGAAAGGACCAGGAGTGGGGACCAGCAAACCACAGCTTGTGTGGGAAGGAAATTTGACATGTGATGCAAGCGGAAATTTGTGTAAACTGCTGGGAGATTAACAGTGAGTATCTCTCTGTGTGTTGCCCACCCACCCATTTATCAGTGGTGGGAGAGATGGCGCAGAGGGGGAGCAATGCCCGTTTGACAAGTGCAAGTTGTGGGCTCAACTGGCTGCTGGGCAGTCATCCTTTGTTTGAAAGCAGCACACCTCCTTTTCACCAGCGGAGTCAGGAGCTGTTCTCCTGGGTAATTTCAGAGAATTCACCTCATTGCTCACATGCACGTCATTCCCTTTGGATCATAGCATGCTGGAGGGTTTAACCAGGGAAGTGACAATGAGTGTCTCTGCAGAACAGGCCAAGCACATTCCCTGATCAGGTCATGCGGGTGAGTTAATACGTTCACTACGTGCTCCTCCTACCCTGGAGAACAGCATGATGTTAGTTCCTAAGCCGCAGGGTTAGCACGTACAGTCTTATGTAGTGGCCTTGGCTGTAGAGTTAGCCAGACTTAGGGCAGAGCTGTAGCTCAGCCACTTCCTCACTGTGTGATATTTGGCAAGTTATTCGCCATCACTAAGGCTCGGTTTCCTCAAATAGATTAAGGAAATAACACGGTTCCCACCTCACTCTTATCTTTCCCCTTCTTCACTGAGTTTCTCTCACCTGTGCTTCTTTGTTGCCTGTAAAACATATAGGCCAAGGAGAAAGTTGATTCTGGCATATTCCAGACCATTCTCACCTTTAATTTAGTTTATTTAATTTTAAAAATATTTATAAATAGAGATGGGGTCTTGCTATGTTGCCCAGGCTAGTCTTGAACTGCTGGCTTCGGGTGGGCTTCCTGCCTTGGCATCCCCAAGTGCTGGAATTATAGGTGTGAGATACCACACCCAGCCTGGATCTCTTTCCACTGGGGAACTTAAGATTCTTCTTCCTTTTCTGAGAATGACTTGGACACGAGGGTTTGCAAGGTATGTTCCATGGACCACTGGTGGTTCACTGTGGTCCCTAGATGATGCAAACTTCAGAGGGAAGAAAATGCCCTACGAGGAGGAAGGAGAGAGGAGCCCGCCTGGCTCTGAGTGGAGACTCCTGGCTCTATCTTCAGAACTCCACTCCTGGTCACCATCAGATTCCTGCCCGGAGCCCACAGATTCCAGTCCTTTGTTGTTCTCCCCGCCTCTTCTTCACCAGCTGCACCAAATGACGAGGTTTGGGTAGCGGGAGCGATGCCTTGGGTTTTTGTTGTTTTACACCATTAAGAAAAATAGAGGGATTAGGTGGGAGAGTCCGCTTCGCTTTTCAGTGAAGAAATGAAAGGTGTGGCAAGATGGGTTCAGGTGCATTTTGCCGGTGGGAATGGAAATAAGATTGGGAGGAGGAGGATGTGAATGTGAACAATGAGACAGATTCCCTGAAATTACCCAAGAGAACAGCTCCTGACTCGACCGTTGGCAAAGAGGGTGTGCTACTTGCAAAGCAAGGATGACGGCCGAGATGAGATCACATTTGCATTTTTTTGGATTGTCATCAGTCTCACTGTGCCATGTTTCCAATCTGCACATGTGCGGATGTGCACCAAGAGCCAATATTGAAAATCCCACCTTCTCCCTGTAAGCAAACCTAATCCAAGGACCTAGGACCCTTACTTGACCCAATTATCCAGAAACTCCACTGCTTCGTCCTGACATGCTGTGAGAAAGGAAAGGAAGAGGAGCCGGCAGAGAAGGGGTATGGTGAGCTTAGGTGCGTTTTGCTGGTGGGGGGACACATTGGTGCCAACTTGTTCTGTTTGTCCAGTGATGTAAAAGCCTTTCAAAGTTCTCATTGGTTGACCCAGTCATTCTAGTGCTAGGAATCCAGCCAAAGGAAATAATCAGCAATGCAGATGAAGATCTATGTTAAGGGTACTTACTCTAGCTTATTTATTATGGTAAAATATTGGAAAACAATCTACATGACCAAGGGTGGAAAATGAAGTAGAATATGATGGAATTCCACAGTCAATGAAGATGATGTTTTAGGAGTATTCATTTTTAAATGGAAAAAGCCACACATGCACATGGTTAAAAGTTTAAATAGGACAAAAGAGAAGAAATGAGAAAGGAATCTCTCTCTGGGGTCCTCCTCTATAGATAAAACTGTGTCCTCAGTTATAGATTGTGCTTTAGAAAAGAAATAGGTGAAACAAGAAAATGACTTCAAAGTAATGATAAGTGGAGGAAAGACACAAGATCAAAAAACAACCACCACAAAATAAAACAATGAACTTCCTAGTATAATTGCAATTTGAGAGGCTTGAGAAGAGAGTAAGACAGAAAAGAAATATTCCAAGCTGTTTTTGAGTGATGAAATTTGGGATAGTATTTATTTTCTGTATTTTATAAACTTTTTATAACGTGTAATATTATTTCTAATAGCATTTAAGGAGCTAAAAAATTGCATTTAAGTTCAGAATTCAGCAAGGAACAGCAATGATCTTCTGTAAATCATTTTTTCCTAAAAATCAAGGTTCTTTATATTTACACATATGTGTTCCCCTATTTCCTTTATGCATAAGTTTAAAATAGTGCTGCAAGTTAATTATTCGAGAACACCCAGACAATGAGTTTTATCTCCCTGTTGGCCCTTCTTCAGCATCTAACTTAATCAACACAGGCAAGAAAGTTAGAAAACAACACCACGAGAAAGAATTCTTGGCCGGGCACGGTGGCTCACACCTGTAATCCCAGCACTTTGGGAGGCTGAGGTAGGTGGATCACTTGAGGTCAGGAGTTCAAGACCAGCCTGGACAACATGGTGAGACCCTGTCTCTACTAAAAATACAAAAATTAGCTGGGTATGGTGGCAGGCAGCTGTAATCCCAGTTACTCGGGAGGCTGAGGCAGGAGAATTGCTTGAACCCAGCATGTGGAGGAGGTTGCATCACTGCACTCTAGCCTGGACGACAGAGCAAGACTCTGTCTCAAAAAAAAGAAAAGAGTTCTTCCTATTGTTTGGTGGTCTTGTGCTCAAATAAAAATGTTTTGCTTCTTTTGCATTTCAGTGTCAAACACAGAAGTCTGAACTTTGCCTTTCTATAAATGAATCCATCAGGGAAGATAAATTTGACAGTGGTTCTTAGGTCAAGGTCTAATGTTATGAGAGTTTTCCAAAAGAATCCCAAGGGAAAGCATTTGTCTGGTTAGCATATGACAGCACTTAAGAACAAATTATTCCCAGTTTCCAAAAATGTGAAGTGTACATTTGGGAGTCAAGTCAAGTTTCTGGATTTACAATAGTATTTCAGAATCCATCCACATATTTTAAAGAGACAGACATTCCTAAATGCCCTCTAAAAAGACCCAGTAACAAAACTGTGAATTTTTGAGTGTTGGAAAGAGCTTTCTGCACTCACACTGAAGTGTGTGTATGTGTTTTTGTTGTTGTTGTTTTGAGGCAGGGTCTTACTCTGTCACTCAAGCTGGAGTGCAGTGGTGCAGTCTCAGCACACTGCAACCTCCACCTCCCGGGTTCAAGTGATCCTCCTACCTCAGCCTCCCAAGTAGCTAGGACTACAGGCACGTGCCACCACACCTGGCTAATTTTTGTTGTTTTTGTAGAGACAGGGTTTCGCCATGTTGCCCAGGCTGGTCTCAAACTCCTGGGCTCAAACCATCTGCCCGGCTTGGCTTCCCGAAGTGCTGAGATGACAGGCCTGAAGCACTGTGCCCCGCCTGTGTATGTGTTTCAGTGATGGGGTCCTCACAGTGTGAAGGATCTTAAGTGTGAAGACCCTTATTTGGAGAGGATTTGGAGGGGTGTCGGCTTCTCGTTCTGTTCAGAATCTTCCCGTCTACACCGCTGCACACATAGGCTGTGGTCAGGCTCACGTCTGAGTCCAGGCTAGAATGAGCAAATATCTTGTTTATAGCCTCAGACTGGTTCATTGGTTAAGTAGGTGAAGATGTAATGAACTAAGATTTGGTCTTGTCATGGGTAAACAGATAGGAGACATCACTGAAGATTATGGGAATCAAATGAGTAATTTTTTTCCTTCTGTCTTTCTCACACATATCAACCTCTTAGGATGCATGATGGCTGTGAGCTGACAGCGCTGAGAGCAGGAAGGAACCAGGGCTGTGAGCAGTGGTTTACCACTTGGACAAAATTCAGACGTATACTTCTTCAAACCCTGAGTTCTTGAGAACTGGTGATTTATATTTTTAGAGATGTGTTTTGTGTTAGTTTCCTAGGGCTGCCATAACTAAGTAGCAGACCGAGTGGCTTCTTAAGTCCCAGAATTGTATTCGCTTACAGTTCTGGAGACTGGAAGTCTGAGACCAAGGTTTTGGCAGCGTTGGTTCCTTCTGAGGGCTGGGAGGGAGAATCTGTTCAGGCCTGTCTCTGAGGTCTTGAGAACTGGTGATTTATATTTTTAGAGATGTGTTTTGTCTTAGTTTCCTAGGACTGCCATAACTAAGTAACAGACAGAGTGGCTTCTCAAGTCCCAGAATTGTATTCGCTTACAGTTCTGGAGATTGAAAGTCTGAGACATGGTTTTGGCAGTGTTGGTTCCTTCTGAGGGCTGGGAGGGAGAATCTGTTCAGGCCTGTCTCCTGGCTTCTGGTGGTTTGCTGGGAGTCTTTGGCATTCCTTGGCTTGTGGGCACATCACTCTAATGGTTGCCTTCATGTTCACGTGCTACTTTCCCCGTGTGAGTGTGTCTGTCTCCAAATTTCCCCTTTTTATAAGGACATCAGTCATATTAGATCAAGTCCCACCCTATTACTTCATTTTAACTTAATCACCTTTTGAAAGACCAGGTCTCCAAATACAGCAGGGGTGTCTAGTCTTTTGGCTTCCCTGGGCCACATTGGAAGAAGAAGAATTATCTCGGGTCACACATAAAATACACTAACACTAATGAAAGCTGATGAGCTTAAAAAATCTTTTTTTTTTTTTTTTTTTTTTTGAGACAGAGTCTCGCTGTGTCATCCAGGCTGATGTGCAGTGGTGCAATCTCGGCTCACTGCAAGCTCTGCCTCCCGGGTTCATGCCATTCTTCCGCCTCAGCCTCCGAGTAGCTGGGACTACAGGCGCCCGCCACCACGCCCGGCTAATTTTTTGTATTTTTAGTAGAGACGGGGTTTCACCGTGTTAGCCGGGATGGTCTCGATCTCCTGACCTTGTGATCTGCCCGCCTCGGCCTCCCAAAGTGCTGGGATTACAGGCTTGAGCCACCGCGCCTGGCCAAAAAATCTCTTAATGTTTTAGGAAAATTTATGAACCTGTGTTGGGCCACATTCAAAGCCGTCCTGGGCTACACGTGGCCCAAGGGCCGCGGGTTGGAGAAGCTTGAAGTACAGTCACTTTCTGAAGTACTGGGGGTTGAAACTTTAATATGTGAATTTTGGGGCGGATGCAGTTCAACCCGTAACAAATATACACACAGGTATATGCATACACCTGGATAATATTTTTGGAAGGGAAGACCTTGTCTCAAAAAAGGAAGAAGAAGAAGGAGAAGGAGAGGAGGAAGAGGAAGAGGAAAGAAAGTTTGTAAAACAGCTTAAGACTATTTATTTATTTATTTATTTATTTTTGAGACGGAGTCTTGCTCTGTCACCCGGGCTGGAGTGCAGTGGCCAGATCTCAGCTCACTGCAAGCTCCACCTCCCTTGTTTACGCCATTCTCCTGCCTCAGCCTCCCGAGTAGCTGGGACTACAGGTGCTGCCATCTCGCCCAACTAGTTTTTTGTATTTTTAGTAGAGACGGGGTTTCACCGTGTTAGCCAGGATGGTCTCGATCTCCTGGCCTCATGATCTGCCCGTCTTGGCCTCCCAAAGTGCTGGGATTACAGGCTTGAGCCACCGCGCCCAGCCTATTTATTTATTTTTGAGATGGAGTCTCACTGTGTCACGCAGGCTGGAGTGCAGTGGTGCAATCTCAGCTCACTGCAACCTCCGCTTCCTGGTTCTAGCAATTCTCCTGCCTCAGTCTCCTGAGTAGCTGGGATTACAGGCACATGCCACCAATCCCAGCTAATTTTTTTTTTTTTTTTTGTATTTTTAGTAGAGATGGGATTTCGCCACATTGTCCGGGCTTGTCTCGAACTCCCGACCTCAGACAATCCACCCGCCTCGGCCTCCCAAAGTGCTGGGATTACAGGTGTGAGCCACCACGCCTGGCCAAGACTTTAAAGTAATGATTTTGCCAGTGGAAGAGCTAGGTGTGACTTTTACGGGAAGATGCCCGTGTATTTAAAGTGTCATTTATCATTCAAAAGCAGATAAAGGAAACTTCTTTTTTATTGTATTTTTTATTGTGGTATCCCATACACAAATCAGCTAGCTTCAACAATTACTAATAATTGGTATAAGCTAATTGTTCAATAATAACAAGGACAGTAGTGATTTTTAGCAACTTAAAAGCTTTGCTGGAGAATATTATCAAATACAAAAAGCAGACAAAGCATTGAGGACAATTGAAAAATTAGCTGCAGTGTTTCTCAACAAGCTCCGATTTCTAAAATAATAGCGTATTACAATATGAGCATTAGAATCGTCGTGGACTCTCAGGACAAATCCAAGCAACCAGCAGAGTCTCCTCAAGGGGCAGAGGATTGTGCCCTCATTCTCAGTGCAGACTTGGGCAGCATTCCAGAGGCCTCTCCAAGAGTTGAGCATTGATATTTGCCTCGCAATCCCTCTCTCTGCAATCGCTGCAAGGGCTGAGTCTCAGACTTTTCAATCCACGTACCTCTTTGATGAGGCGAAAATCCTCCCCGCCATCTGCCCCACCTGTTTGCTCTGCGCACAGGGGAGAGAGCTTGGCTCTGTTCCCTCTCCTTCTCTGCGTCCTGTGTGTTGATGGATGATGAGTTTCCAGAAACCCAACTGCTCAGAACAAAGACACATCTCCTTTCTCTCTTCTCTGTGTGCTAGTTGAGGAACATAAATGTGTTTCTCATTATTTGGTCTGTTTTACAATGTGAGTTCCTGCTGGAGTTCACTGCTTTGGGGATTACAAGGTATTTCATCTCCTATAGGACAGGCCCTTCCCTAACACTTAACAATGGCAGTCTGTCTGAAGACAGGAAACCCTGAAGTGTTTTGCTAAATTTAAAGGCTCAGACAAATATTAAGGTTGGAGAGATTTTGCTTATTTTTTTTTTAAACCTAATCCTTTTGTATAGCTAGGGTGTATATGTGTTATGGGGATTGGGAGAGTCCTAAAATGGGTGGTAGGAAGGATCCTAAGATAATTAATTCTCAGCTTAAAAACCATAATGGCACAATGGAAAGAGAATGGACTTTAGAACCAGAAGGTGGGATGTGAATCCTGCGGTTTTCCTACTGGCGGTTGTAACAGCTTTACTTCCATCAGCTGCAAGATGAGGATTGTATAACCTGCTTTCTTAGGACTGGTGTGAAGACTAAATGAGATGCTGCGTGAGAGCATCTGGCACGCTGTGGGGCTTCATGAGTGCTACCTCTTTGAAAACACTTAAATTTTAGATTCAGGGAGTACATGTGCAGGTTCGTTATGTGGGTGTATTGGGTGACACTGGGGTTCTATTGAATAGATTGGGTTTCTGTTAAACCCATCACCCAAATTGTAAACATGGTACCCAATAGGTGTTTTTTCAATCCTTCCCCTTCTCTCTCCCTCTCCCCACTTGGAGTCCCTAGAGGGCTACCTCTTATTAAAACCTAACTCTGTAATGGTGAGGAGTTCAGCACTGCAAATTCAAATACCCAGGGGCAGTGGCCACAAGATGCCCAATCCGTGGGACAGGTCTTTGTTGTTGTTGTTTGTTTGTTTATTTGTTTGTTTTTGAGATGGGATCTCACTCTGAAACCCAGGCTGGAGTGGAGTAGCTTGATAATGGCTTAGTACAGCCTCAACCTCCTAGGCTCAAGCCTCCTGGGTTCAGGTGATTCTCCCACCTCAGCCTCCTGAATAGCTGTGACTACAGGCACATGCCATAATGCTCAGCTAATTTTTGTATTTTTTGTAGAAATGGGGTTTCACCATGTTGCCCAGGCTGGCCTTGAACTCCTGGGCTCAAGCCATCTGCCTGCCTTGGCATCCCAAAGTGCTAGGATTACACTGTGCTCGTCCGGGACAGATGTTTATATAATAGAAGTTTGCTCTGTGTTTAAGGATCATCTATAGAGGTGGCGGGGGCAAGGCACTTGGCCTTACTAGCCTCATTAAAGAAACGTTTTGGGAGCCCCTGCCGCCAACTGCAGGGCACTGGGTCATCTGGAATATAGAAATCATAATAATCCCCCTTGCGTCATAGGCTGACCTGAGGATCAAATGAGATAATGTCTGTGAAAGTACTTGGTAAACGTGAAGCACTGTCTAAATGTATTGCTGAGGGCCTGAGGTAGAGAAGACGTTTACTTTGGGCCATTCATGAGGTTCAAGTACAAACTCTCCATTGCGTGGCATTCAGCGCAGAGCAAACACACTCTATTTGGCTTTAGCATTGCATGAAAAGTCAACAGTGCCTTTTCAGTTGCTTTGCTTCCTCTCTTCTCCTTTCAAAACAAAGCCAGGCCCTCTAAGAGTTTCCTGCTGAGTTTATAAAGAGTGCTGGCAGGCAAGTCCAGCCCCAGCTCCCAGGATCTTAGAGGCAGGGGAAGAGTATGGCATCAAAACAAGGGGTGTCTGAGGATACCTACCCTTGGCTCTCCGCTGGATTGGCCTTCTCTCAGGCCTGAAACCAGGGCTAAGTACCCCAGAAGCAGTGCTTTCTTTCCCATGGAGGTAGTCACAGGAGAGGGACTCTGAAAGAACTTGGACCAGGTCACTGCTAGACTGTGGAAGGTGTCACTGTGAGGATGATCAGAAGGGAGGAGTGGTGACTTGGGGCTGACCTCGGAAGCGTGGTCCAGCTGCCTGATGTGGATTGTACATTTCAGGCATGCTTTGAGAAGAGTCCTAAGTGATCGGAAGTCCCGTTCCATGAAATGAAATGTCCATCTCTTCACTTCTATTGCCATCTTCTTTTTTTTTTTTTTTTTTGAGACGGAATCTCACTCTGTCACCCAGGCTGGAATTGCATGATCATGGGTCACTGCAGCCTCAAACTTTTGGGCTCAAGCAATCCTCCCACTTCAGCCTCCCAAAAATGTGGGATTACAGGCGTGAGTCACTGTGCTCGGCCTCTGTTCCCATTTTCTGTCTGACTTTCTCCTGACATTCTTCTTTTCTTCAGTCTCACGTGCCCATCCTGCAGATCCTAAATATTGCCTTTATGATGGGAGTCAGAGCTCTTCACTCTCTAGACGAAGCAACTTTCCTACCCAGGTCCCAAACGGACCCACTCCCTGTCTGCCTTTACTCTTTTAGCTCTCCTGCTTCCTCTGGAAGTCCCCCTTTCTTCTGTCTTCCCATTGACACCCTCTCCATCCTTCAGGACCCTTTGTGTGTGCCTCCCGCTGAAGCCTTTTGTGACTATTCAATACCCAGCCCTTTCTCCCTGCTCTCATATGCTACATAGTTTTTATGTTTTTTATATTACTCTTTGGCCCTTCATGATTTTCTGTTTTGTATTCACTCATTAACAGTTGAGTGTCTTTATGCTAGGCATTGCATTTGGTACTGGGGACCCAGTGGTAAACCAAACAAACAGGGCCTCTCTTCAGAAATAATTTATCATTTAGGGCCGAGAGTGCTGGCTCATGCCTGTAATCCCAGCACTTCAGGAGGCTGAGGCAGGTGGATCACCTGAGGACCACAGGTTGAATTCGAGACCAGCCTGGTCAACGTGGTAAAAACTGGTCTCTACTAAAAATACAAAAATTAGCCAGACACGGTGGCAGGCGCCTATATTCCCAGCTACTCAGGAGGCTGAGGCTGGAGAGTCACTTGAACCAGGGAGGCAGAAGTTGTAGTGAGCCGAGATTGTGCCACTGCACTCCAGCCTAGGTGACAGAGTGAGACTCTGTCAAAAAAAAAAAAAAAAGTAATTTATCATTTAGTAGGCAGTTAAGAGACTTTTAAAAGAAAGAAAGGAAGAAAGAAGAAAAGACATAAATAAGCACTATATACTACATCATAAAGAATGTGGATTTTATTCTGAAGGCAATAAAAGCCATTGCAGAAGTTTAATTTTTTTTTAATTTAAAAATTGCTTAACAACCCAAATGCCTATCAATCAAAGAGTGGATAAAGAAATTGTGGTATATATATACCATGGAATACTACTCAGCCATAAAAAGAAATGCAATTATGACATTTGCAGCAACCTGGGTAGAATTGGAGACCATTATTCTAAATGAAATAACTCAGGAATGGAAAACCAAACATCGTATGTTCTCACTCCTAAGTGGGAGCTAAACTATGAGGATGCAAAGACATGAGAATGATACAATGGTCTGGGCACGGTGGCTCACACCTGTAATTCCAGCACTTTGGGAGGCCAAGGTGGGTGGATCACTTGAGGTCAGGAATATGAGACCAGCCTGGCAAAAATGGTGAAACCCTGTCTCTACTAAAAATACAAAAAATTGGCCAGGCGCAGTGGCTCACAGCTGTAATCCCAGCACTTTGGGAGGCCAAGGCAGGTGGATCACCTGAGGTCAGGAGATTGAGACCAGCCTGGCCCAAGATGGTGAAACCCCATCTCAACTAAAAATACAAAAAATTAGCTGGGTGTGGTGGCTTGAGCTGTAATCTCTACTGCTTGAGAGGCTGAGACAGGAGAATTGCCTGAACCCAGGAGGTAGAGGTTGCAGTGAGCCAAGATGGTGCCTTTGCTCTCCATCCTGGGCAACAAAAGCGCAACTCCATCTCGAAAAAAAAGAAAAATATTAGCTGGGCATGATGGTGCATGCCTGTAAGTAATCTCAGCTACTTGGGAGGCCAAAGCAAGAATCGCTTGAACCCAGGAGGCAGAGATTGCAGTGAGCCAAGATCACTCCACTGCACTCCGGCCTGGGTGACGGAATGAGTGAGTCTCCATCTCAACAACAATAACAAAAAGAATGATACAGTGGGCTTTGGGGACTCCAGGGAATGGTTGGGAGGGAGGTGAGGGATAAAAGACTACACATCGGGTACAGTGTACACTGCTTGGGTGATGGGTGCACCAAAATCGCAGAAGTCACCACGAAAGACCTTATTCATGTAACCAAACACCACCTGTTCCCCAAAAACCTATTGAAATTTAAAAAAATTTAATAAAGAAAGAGAAAAAGGTGTTTAACAGCTTTATTGAGGCATAATTGACGTACAGTAAATTGCACATATTTGAAATATACAATTTGGTAAGTTTTTTTTTTTGATTGTTTGAGACAGGCTCTCACTTTGTCACTCAGACTGGAGTGCAGTGGCGCGTTTGTTTGAGACAGGCTCTCCCTCTGTCACTCAGACTGGAGTGCAGTGGTATGATCTCGGCTCACTGCAACCTCCGCCTCCCAGGCGCAAGTGATTCTCCTGCCTCAGCTTTCTGAGTAGCTGGGATTATAGGCGCTCTTCACCACACCCAGCTAATTTTTGTATTTTTAGTAGAGAGGGTTTCACCATTTTGGCCAGACTGGTCTCGAACTCCTGACCTCAAATGATCCATGCGCCTCGGCCTCCCAAAGTGCTAGGATTACAGGTGTGAGCCACCACATCTGGCCACAATTTGGTAAGTTTTAACATCTGTATATACCCATAAAACCATCGCCACAATATGGTGAACATATCCACCCACCAACAAAGAGTTCTTGTGCTCCCTTCTTCCTTCTCCCCAAGCAAGAATTGAACTCCAATGCTACTGATTAGTTCAACTTTTTCCGAATTTTGTGTAAACCATCATACAGGGCTAGGCACAATGGCTCATGCCTATAATCCCAGCACTTAGGGAGTCAGGAGGTTTGCTTGAGCCCAGGAGTTCAAGACCAGCCTGGGCAACATAATGAGACCTTGTCTTTACAAAAAATAAAAAATTAGCCAGGTTTGGTGGTGCATGCCTGTGATCCCAACTACTCAGGAGACTGAGGTGGGAGAATCACCTGAGCCTGGAAGGTCAAGGTGGCAGTGAGCTGTGATGGTATCACTACAATCCAGCCTGGGCAACAGAGCAGGACACTCTCTCAAAAAAAAGAAAAAAAACCAAATAAATAAATAATCATACACTATATGCTCTTTTTCACGTGGCTTTCATGCTCTTTACTATTGAAGAACATTCCATTGTATGATACACCAGTTTATTTATCCATTCACCTATCAATGGACTTTGGGGGTTGTTTCTACTTTTTGGTTATTATGAATAATGCTGCAATCTTTGCTAACAGTATTGGTGTGGACACATGCTTTCATTTCTTTGGGGTAGACAACTCTGAGTGGAATTGCTCAGTCATGTGGTAAACTACCAGTTCTGTTGAACCTCAGGGCCACCGTTCTGTTCATGTCAGCTCATTGTAGAACCACATCAATAAAGATCAAGATGGTAAAGAAGAAAAATTGTAGCTAACATTTACTGCACATTTACTACAAGTCAAGCATTGCGCTATGAACTTTAAGTGCATTATTCATTAACCCCTTCAATAATTCCTCTGAAATAGGTACCGTGAATATCCTCATTTAAAATGAGGAAGCTAAGGCTTTTCAAAGTTAAGTAACTTGCCTAAGGTCTCTTAACAACTAGCAAAAAGGATAGAACTCAAACCTAAGTCTTTCTGACCTTACAGCTTGTGTTTCTATCCATGGTGTAAATGAATGAGTCAATGTATGCTAAAGTGAAGATGCTTATCTTTTGTTTTGCTTTCTTTCAGCATGGACAGAAGCACATTAACCTAGTTACAGGTGCCAGTGAGGGGCATTCTGATTAGCTGAGATGTCGGTTTCATTTTGCTTTACTCTTAGTCTAAGAATCTAAGGAAAATATAATGTGCAAGATACATTTGGCAATCATTTTATAGATTTTGTTAAAACTCCATAGGAATCCTTTATAAAGTTGTCCGATCTAAAATATATGACTATATTTAAAATGTATTTGTTTGCTTGGTTTAGATGGTAGTTTTTTTTAACAGGGCCTCATCCATCAAAACACAATAAATGGGAATTGACTGTAGAATCCTGAGAATTTGTAATATTTGGAAGTAGAATGACATAGCAGAGAGAACATGAGTTTGCAGGTAAAAGAGACTTGGATTGAATATTCGGTCTGATGTTTCACAATGGAAAAGCTATTGAAACCTCCTTTCCTCTGAGGTAGAATGAAGATAGTAATGCCTATTTAAAGGGTGGTTGTAAGGATTAAAGAAGATGACAGACCTGTTACCCAGTGAAACATTAGATTCTTGGTGAGGGTCAGGTCCTAGTTCATTTTTCTAGTCCCCCACCTCCTACCCCTCACCCCCTCCCTTTTTTTTTTTTAAGGGATCATACCGTTTTATCCTGGCTTAAAATCTAAATCCCTTCCTGCTAGGAGTTGGTGATCCTTCCCAAACTCTGTGCAAAATTTGGTATGTTTGGCCGGGCG
>NW_012115267.1:1244186-1246707 GCF_000951035.1 Colobus angolensis palliatus
TCATTCATTCAACAGTATTTACTGAATATCCACTATGGGTCAAGCATTTGGCTCAGATAAGCTGTGTCCCTGACTTTCAGGAAGATACAGCCTAGAGTGGTGAATGAAAGTGTGACCTGTTTTGTGAGTCTGTGTGTTACCACGCTATGATTAGGTTGGTGCAAAAATAATTGCAGCTTTTGCCGTTGGAAGTAATTACTTTCGCACCAACCTCATGCTTACATGTAGGGAGATGACACATCAGGGAGAAAGGAGAGTACATGAAACAAAAAAGCAGAAGAGTCCAGGCCGTAGAGTGGACGTGAAAAAGAGACCCTGTGAGCAAGGAACAGGCATCAAGAAAATAAACCTTCCTGACTTTGACTTACAGCCAACTGCTGTATTAAGGTGTAGGATTGTGTAGGTGCTGCCCCACAGAAGTGCCGGACAAGGGGTAAGTGGACAGGGTTGGGGTGGGGAGGTGATGAGATGCACCTTGAGCTCCCCTTGCCAAGCTGGGGGCCCTCAGGACTCTGCCTACCTGGAGAGAGCAACTTTTTCTAATATGCTCCAAGGTGCCATAAGAGGCTGCCAGCCCAGTGTATTGCTGCTACATAGAGAGTCAGATTTTCCTGTAGGAGCTGAGCTGTTAAACTTGAAAGTAGATCAGCTCTAGTCCTGAAAAAGAAAAAAAAAAAAGTGGGTTCTTTGGCTCTTTGCTCAATTGGTCCCTTAGAGGACATGATCAAGATAACTAACAGTTGGGTCACTATGTCAACAGTGGAGAACAAAGGAGGTGTCTTTCAGCCTCACGCCTTTCCAGGCAGCCAGTAAGGTGAGTTGGAAAAATCCTAAAGCAGGAGAGGAATTTGGGTTTCTTGTGGCTCAGTCCCCTCATTTTATAGATGAAGAAACTGGGACCCAGGGGGATCATTTCACAGCCTTTTCTTAAGCACGCAGCTGGAGAGTGGATGGTAAAGGCAGGAGGCCCTGAAGGATTCATTGTGCTCACTATGAGCACTTGACAATGGGAAGGGGCCCCTCTGTGGTGACACTGGTGACACCGGCTCTCCTGGCCCTGTCGACAGTGACTAGCTCCACCCAGCTGGCATATCTCGGGGCCAGCGCCTGTGCATATTTATTCTTTCGAGTCTTGCACTTTGCTCTTTTATTTTTACTGGCCCTGCACTTGTGTTTGCTCTTGGTGCTCTCTTCATACATATTGCAGGAGGCCCCATGTTTAACTTGAGCTCAGGACTAAATATAACCACTGCTATCGCCAGAGGCATCCATGCATGTCAGCCCTTTTTCAGTGTTTGCTGCACCTTGGGTCGCAGGCGCGGGGCAGGCCCCAGCACTCCTTTCATAGGAATTCACTTTTAAATGGAAACTATCACCAAAAGCAGGGGTGACCCGGGCCAGGAAGAAATCAGTTCTTATCACAAGCTGCACTCATGCTTTGTCCCTGGTGTGCAAAAGCCTGCTCTCCATATCTCCAAACCTCTCTTCTCCGTTTAATAGGATGACTCCATCCCCATCCCCATCCTGTGGGCTCTTTGAAAGGAACTGCAAAGTGTCTGTAGCTTTGACACGTGCTTTTGTCCTCTGGGGCCTTCCAAAGCCTTTAGGCCATGCCACAGACCTGCAGACCATGGTTCTTGGACGTTGTTCCCACACTGCACATTGCACCAGGACAAGCTTCCACCTCACCTCCTCCAGGAAGCTCTCCCCCACACTCCTATCAACGCTGCCCTTGCCTGTCTCTAGTAATCGTGGTGATTAAAAGTTGCCTGCATGGTTCATAAATTATGGTGTGGTTTTCATCTTGTCAAAATGAGAGCAAAAGTCCTTCGTTACCTGAACTAGTGTCTTCTACTCACCAATCCCTGATCCCTTTTCTCAGTGCTAAGAAAACAGGGGCTTGCCAATATCTCATTCTCTTGAGAACATGGAATAAGATTCAAGCTCGCATTTCCTGCTTCTCTGAATACGGCAGGATCTGCTGTGACCTCCGCTGCAGGCTGGGGAATGCCAGGCCAGAAGAGGGGCTTGGAGGGGCAGCTAGAGCTCCTGGAGAGAAAAGAGGGCACCCGCCCAGCCAGCTGAATCAACCCAGGATGATGAGACAGCAGAATTCGAAACCACATTGTTCTTGCAGCTTCACTGGGTCTGAAATCAGATCCTTTACAATTTCTTCCAGATCTACAAGTTCAGAGACTCACTCCTTTGACATCATTTTGTGAATCAATCCCTTTTTCTCTCCATCCCTTCCTTCTAGCAATTGTGATCACCTGCTGTGGACAAAGTTCGGGGTTAACAAGAAGTCTGAGATGTACTCCTTGTACTTCTAGAGCGGGCTACCTAGGACAAAAGGCTTCTTTAAAGTTATGTTCAGGCCTGGCGCGGTGGCTCAAGCCTGTAATGCCAGCACTTTGGGAGGCCGAGACGGGCGGATCACGGGGTCAGGAGATTGAGACCATCCTGGCTAACACGGTGAAACCCCGTCTCTACTAAAAAAAAAATACAGAAAACTAGCCGGGCG
>NW_012115267.1:1247099-1262224 GCF_000951035.1 Colobus angolensis palliatus
CGGAGCTTGCAGTGAGCTGAGATTGCGCCACTGCGCTCCAGCCCGGGGGACAGAGCGAGACTCCGTCTCAAAAAAAAAAAAAAAAAAGTGATGTTCAAAGGAAGAAGAAAGGGCCCTTGGATAAGTCGGCTGGGCTGCTGTTGGAGGCCATCAGCAGCAGGGGTTGTTTTGGGCACAAATTCAGGGAGAGTGGGTGATGATAGAGGAAGGAGATGTACGGAGGAAAGAGGAAGGGTTTATTTATGTGTTCATTTGTGAGCTTGTTTCAACCCTGGGGAAAGAAGCAAGTGGTGAAGGTGGAGATTGAAAATACCAGAAAAGGCAGAAAGGAAGAGTACCCAAGACTCCACTGGAGAAAGAGACAATGCGGCGTGGCAGGGACATGGGGCCACGCCTTGGATGCTTCTCCATGAGGACAGGTCGTGATTGTTCCATCAGCCTCCAGATGGACAGCTAGCAGTTTTCTATATGGCTGCCTGGCCGCTCAGCCTGTTCTCCAAAAGGTCTTCTTAGGTCGCATGTTGGCTGTAGGCGAGGACTGGGAATACTTCTTGTTCTTTGCCTTTGATCCTGTATGTACAGGGTCACCCTCACACCATCGGGACTTTGAATGAGGACAGTGTCTGACGCCATTCATGGAAAGAACTATTCTGGTCAGGGTACATCTGAAACTGGCTGCAGTTTGCTGATGGGGGTGGGTGGGGTAGAGGCATCAGAATTTGAGAGTCTCTCTGGCTTCGACATCTCTACTCCAGACAGTTAACCTCAAGGGGCCCCAGGAGGGTATCTTCCTGGTGCCATTGAGAACACAGAGCATGAGCGGCCCCCATCTTCAAGGAGGTGGAGCTGGCTGTGAGCTCAAGGTAGGGCCTTCTGATTTTCAGTGATTTGTTGTTAGAACCGGAATTTCAGGGTTTTTGCGGCCTGGGGTCTATCCAGGCAGGTGTTAGAAAACTGGAATGACTAGATCATTAAGTGGTGTTGAGTGTGGCCATGCCAGAGTGTGAAAGCTTTAGCAGGAACACAGAGCAGGATCTTATCTCCACTGCCTCAGTTAGACACATGATATTGCATTAGACATAAGCTCAAAGCTCACATCTCCCTTGGAAATACATAGTAATATCTATAAACAATGAGTTGAGATTAATAAAATATTCTCGGCTTGTGTTTTAAATCAGATTGGAAGTCCAGTTTATTTTGATAACTAATATATGCTTTTAGCTATTCCACAATCCATGCAGAATAAGATAATGTGTTGTGTGTATAGCCCAGGACCTGGTGGACACTCAGAAATGCTGGTTACTTTCCTTAGTCTCATCCCACCTGTTCCCCATAGAAGGAAGTCTGCACCCCATACATTTGAAGCCCTCCACAATTTTTTCCCTTTCTTGTGTTCAATCATATGTAAGCACTAATTATGTACCAGGCCAGGGAACACAATAGACAAAGTCCTTGCCCTCATAGAATTTATTTATTTATTTCTTAGAGACAGAGTCTTGCTCTGTTGCCCAGGCTAGAGTGCAGTGGTACAATCACTGCTTACTCCAACCTCCAACTCCTGGGCTCAGGCAATCCTCCCACCTCTGCCTCCCAAGTAGCTGGGGTTACAGGCATTCGCCATCGTGTCCAACTCGTCATGTAATTTAGATTATGCTGGGAGAGAAAGTCAAGAAACAAAACACAGTGTACCATGCCAGGTAATGAAAAGTTCTAAGAAAAAAGTGCAGCAGGGTCAGAGGATTAAGCATCCACCTTAACACCTTTATTTCACACTTAGTCACCAAAGGCTCTAGCCTCTGCTAGAGCCAGGCTCACATCCAGCCTCAGATAGTACAGAGTCTCTTGAAGGTCAAAGTGGATGCAATTCAACTATTTATTTCACCAGAAAAGCCCTCCAAGTCCCCTAACTCAGGGATCCCCCAGCCCCAGGCCATGGACTGCTACTGGTTCATGGCCTATTAGGAAGTGGGTCGCAGGGCAGGAGGTGAGCAGCAGGCAGAAGCTTCATCTGTATTGACACCTGCTTCCCGTCACTCGCATTACTGCCTGAGCTCTGCCTCCTGTCAGATCAGCAGCAGCATTCGATTCTCACAGGAGCTTGAGCCTTATTGTGAACTGTACATGCGAGGGATCTAGGCTACACACTTCTTATGAAAATCTAATGCCTGATGATCTGAGGTGGAGCGGTTTCATCCCCAAACCATCCCCTGCCCCTAAGTCTGTGGAAAAGTGAAACAAATCCCTGAGACCACTGCCCCAACCCTGATTTTGCATATTTATTGTTGTGTTGCTTTTGATTAAGATTCTAGTACTTCTTGTATCTTATTATTTCCACTTGGGTTCAATTTTCTTCTTTAGAAAATATACTCTTTTTCACTGAGGGGCTGTGAATAGTATATTATCTTAGTCTTAATTTGTATATGTATACATAGAGAGAGAGAGATGGAGCCTTGCTCTGTTGCCCAGGCTGGAGTGCAGTAGCACAATCTCGGCTCACTGCAACCTGCGCCTCCTGGGCTCAAGCGATTCTCATGCCTCAGCCTCCCGAGTAGCTGGGATTACAGGCACCCACCACCATGCCCAGCTAATTTTTGTATTTTTAGTAGAGACGGGTTTCACCATTTTGGCCAGGCTGGTCTCGAACTCCTGACCTCAAGTGATCCACCCACCTTGCCTCCCAAAATGCTGGGATTACAGGTGTGAGCCACCACACCCGGCCTTAATCTGAATATATTTTTGTTTCATCTCTACACTTATTTAATCGTGTAGCCCTCTATAGTTTCTAGATTAAAATTACTTTCCACTAGCAGTTGGAAATATTATTCCACCATCTTCTGGTGTCCATTGCTGCCGTTGAGAAACCTTTTGTCAGGCAAATTGTTATGCTTTGGGTAATCTGTCTTTTTCTCTCACTGCTTCCTTCTCTCCTCCCTTCTGTTTTTTTTCCCTCTCTCTCTCTCTCTCCCTTTTTCCCTTGTCTATTTTTAAGGTTTTTTAAATTGCGCATGTGCGCGTGTGTGTGTGTGTGTGTGTGTGTGTGTGTGTTCAGTAGCTTCACTGTAAGGTTTCTTGGTATAGATTTGGTTTCCTCTGTCCTGCCTGGGACTAGCATTTTCAAGTATGAATTCTTACTCATTTTCTCAAAGCTCAAATCCAGTGAATGTCGACTCTTCATCTTCCATGTCTCTTAACATGCTGTAATATTTTCTATCTCTTTATCTCTCTGGCTGCAGAGGGTAGTTAATCTGTGCATATATTTTACAATCACAGATGACAATGATCTATTTTGCAATTCCCATATTTGCTACTCAGTTTTGCTGATCTGCAGTTACGCTGTGCCCCGTATTTTAATCTCAGTGATGAGACTTGTTCATTAAAATTCTTTTTTTTAATCTTTTTTTTTCTACTTTCCTAGTGCCTTGTTCTCTTCTTGGGGTTTTGTCTTTTTTAGATATGTATTTAATCATTTCAAGCATTTTTCTTTCATATTCTCTTCCTGATTGCCATTCTGTTCTATCAAGTCTAATTCTCCTGTTTATTTTGTCTGCTCATTCTTGGTGAATGAATGGTGAATTGTTGCCTTACGTATTTTGTAATTTTCAATTTGTGCTCTAATATACATTGTGTGTGTGTAAAAATTTCTTGTGGCATGAGTGGTGAGAATATCCTTCTAATGTTATTATCTCTATTTCTGCCAGGCAATCTATGGGTATCACTTAACTAAGACCTGTTTTTTTTTGTTTGTTTTTATTTTTGTTGTTTTTTTGAGACAGGGTTTTGCTCTGTCACCCAGAATGGAGTGCAGTGGTGCAATCTTGGCTCACTGCAACCTCCACCTGCCAGGATCAAGCTGGAATCAGGGTTTCACCATGTTGGCCAGTCTAGTCTCGAACTCCTGGGACCTCAAGTGATCAACCCACTTTGACCTCTCAAAAAGTGCTGGGATTACAGGCATGAGCCACCATGCCCAGCCCTAAGACCTGTTTCGTTTGTTTGTTTTCTTATGTTAGTTCCTGAACTTACAGGTTCGTAGGCCAAATAAATAAATTTGAATCCTTCATCCGTTGCAAGGGATAGGCCTGGAGTTCACATTTTTCAAGAGAGACTTTATTTCTCCACCCAGAAACAGAAAAAACTTCCTTGTAATACCTTGGTACTGATGGGTAGATTTTTCTAGTTGATCTTATAACCAAGGAGGCAGCTCTAGCAGGGTTCCAGCTTAATGCAGGAATTTCAGTTGCCAGCTTCATGGTTTTATCAGGCTCAAAGCCTTGCTGAGGTTAACATGTAGTCTCCATGTTGGCTTTAAGACGCGATGCTACATAGATCCCTAGTGTGGTCCCTGAAGCAGCAGCCACTGAGGCAGCATGCTGTGGGCTGTCGGAAATACAGACTCTTAGTCCCCACTGCAGAATCAGAATTTTTATCTTAGCAAGATTCACAGATGATTCCTGTGTACACTACAGTTTGAGAAGCACCGCCCCAGGTCACATGTTTTATAATGCTCATTCTTCCATCCTCTCCCCTACAGAAGTTACAATGTCACTCATGTTTTTTCTGGGCTCTTTGTTTTAAACTTCTCTCTGCATTTTTGGAAACAGAAATGTAATTTTCTTTCTTGAGAGCTCATCTGTGCATTTAAAAACATTTTTGTTGAAACCTTCTCAGTTGGTCATATTGCCAGGCCTGGAAATCCAATCCTACTCATTCTTCAAAGTTAAACTTCAAGCTTTCAGCAGTTTCCTGTGCCAGCCCCTACCTTTGTGCTTTGTAGCTACAGACACTCAACAAACTATTTGTAGCTTTTGCATTCAAATGATGGATTAGAAAAATGTTCTTTATAGTGAAGTGGTATCATTTTTGCTTAGTTCTGCCCCTTCTATGGTATTCTCTGTTTCAACAAAATATCCTCTGTGTCCCACTATATACTTTTTACAAAGCTAGCTCTGGCTCAAGCCAAGGCCTCCTCTCTGGCACCATGGAATTTCTGTAGTGAGACAGGAAAAAGCTGTTGTGCTCTCAGAGTCATAGACACGGAACAACACAGCAGGGCCAGGTTATCAGTGGCCTCTTCTTCCAGAGTTCCTGTGGGACACTTGGTTATCTCAGCCTGCTCCCAGTTAGCCTACACGTGGCGGTCTGGCTAGTAAAAGCTGCAGAGAAAGCTGTCCAGATTCATTTGATTAACTATACAGGCACATTAACTGTACACTTGCTCATTGCATTGCAGTATCCTGAGCCTCAGGGGCACTTGAAGGGGAAGAGGAAGTAGCTGCTGCCTCTAGGGTACTTATAATCATATGGTAGTGAGATACCCATATCCAAAAGAATGAGAAGAAAAATCCCGAGGTTGGCCGGGCGCGGTGGCTCAAGCCTGTAATCCCAGCACTTTGGGAGGCCGAGACGGGTGGATCACGAGGTCAGGAGATCGAGACCATCCTGGCTAACACGGTGAAACCCCGTCTCTACTAAAAAATACAAAAATCTAGCCGGGCGAGGTGGCGGCGCCTGTAGTCCCAGCTACTCCGGAGGCCGAGGCAGGAGAATGGCGTAAACCCGGGAGGCGGAGCTTGCAGGGAGCTGAGATCCGGCCACTGCACTCCAGCCTGGGCCACAGAGCAAGACTCAGTCTCCAAAAAAAAAAAAAAAGAAAAGAAAAATCCCAAGACGTCAGAGACACAAGTGCCTCATAGCGAGGTAGAAACTGTGTACAAAGTACTGAGAGAACATCAAGTAAAGAGAAGCAACTCCATTGGGTGGGACAGAGCAACATCATCCCTTGTTTCCTTAAATTGCCCGTAAATATTTATCCCCTGCTTGCTACTGCTTGGGGCCGAACCATTCTCCTTTGTTTTAGAGAGAAGGAAAGAGCCCCTCTGCTCTCCCCTGCCTGGGAAATTCATCACACCAACAGCAGAGATCTTGGCTTTTTACACTATTTTGGGGGCTCTACTTGGCGTAAAATAATACATTCCCTGCGTGGGGCTAGGAAGGATTGCTGCTTTTCTCCCACCCCCTGTACGGTACATCTGGCCAACAGTCCCGATCATTGTTTGCAAAGCTTCTATTCCAACATGTATATTGTTTTATGAATGGCAAAAGAGGAAGCCAACAATAATCTTAGGTCTTCATCTGCTTCTTTCATCTGAAGGGCGGGATGATTCTATGAAGCTGCCCTCCAGCCAGTGTCCCATGATCTCTGTTTCCTGGGAAGCCAAGATCATCAAGATTATTGTCTTCTTTTGCTCACAGCACACCCACTCCTGGAGTCCCGAACCGCATTCCTTTCTAAATCCTACCATTCTTAAATGCTCTCTTTCCCTAGTGACTTTGTATCTGAATGGATTATTTGAAACTTCAGTGGTGCCTTATAGTGTTAGGAATTGTTTTTATGTCTTTCTGACTTATCTCCCCAAATGTATTTTAAGCTATTCGAAGGCAGAAGATTCATAGCATGTGGCACAATGGCAGGCAAGGGCGAGTTCTCAAAGATCTCAAGAAAGCCTGTTGAGCCGAAATTCATAGCACTGTTGGTTATCATATATAAGGTCACTCGCCTGCTCTGATGAAGCCCTTCCATATGATGCCCAGGTTGTTGTAGCAGTCATACTAAAGAACGTCTAAGGACATAGGAATGTCTTGTTCGTAAAGGTCAGAGGAATAAGCCAGACTTACCACTGTTGGAGGAGGTGAAATGCCACACAAGTGCTTACCTGAACCCAGTACCTCCATTCTCCCTCCACTGACAGTTTACTTCCTATCACCTTCTCTCCCATGTAGAATAATCGAACGTCCCATACAACTTTCTGATGTTATGTACAGACATACCTTGGAGATATTGCAGGTTCAGTTCCAGACCACTGCAATAAAGCAAGTATAGGCTGGGCATGGTGGCTCACACCTGTAATCCCAGCACTCTGGGAGGCTGAGGTGGGCAGATCATTTGAGGTCAGGAGTTCGAGGCCAGCCTGGCCAAAATGGTGAAACCCTGTCTCTACTAAAAATACAAAAATCAGCCAGGCAAGGTGGTGGGCGCCTGTAATCCCAGTTACTTGGGATGCTAAGGCAGGAGAATCCCTTGAACCTGAGAAGCAGAGATTGCAATGAGCCAAGATGATGCCACTGCACTCCAGTCTGAGTGACAGAGTGAGACTCCATCTAAAAATAAAAAATAAAAACAAATAAATAAAGCAAGTATTACAATAAAGCAAATCGCCTGAATATTTTGGTTCCCTAGTGCACATAAAAGTTATCTTTGGGAGGCCAAGGTGGTCACATCACGAGGTCAGGAGATCGAGACCATCCTGGCCAGGCGTGGTAGCAGGACCTATAGTCCCAGCTACTTGGGAGGCTGAGGCAGGAGAATGCCGTGAACCCAGGAGGCAGAGCTTGCAGTGAGCTGAGATCGCGCCACTGCACTCTAGCCTATAGGACAGAGTGAGACTTCGTCTCAAAAAAAAAAAAGTTATCTTTATACTAAAGTCTATTAAGTGTTCAATAGCACTCGTCTAAAAAAGATGTGCTTATCATCTTAATTTAAAAATACTTCAGGCTGGGTGTGGTGGCTCATGCCTGTAATCCCAGCACTTCGGGAGGCCAAGGCAGGTGGGTCACTTGAGGTCAGGAGTTTGAGACCAGCCTGACCAACATGGCGAAACCCCATGTCTACTAAAAATACAAAAATTAGTAGGATGTGGTGGCAGGTACCTGTAATCTCAGCTCCTCAAGAGCCTCAGGCGAGAGAATTGCTTGAACCTGTGAGGCAGAGGTTGCAGTAAGCTGAGATTACGCCACTGCACTCTAGCCTGGGTGACAGAGTGGGACTCCGTCTCAAAAAATAAATAAATAAAAATAAAAATACTTTATTGCTAAAAAATTGCTAACAATTATCCAAGCCTTTAGCAAGTCATAATCTTTTTGCTGGTGAAGAGTCTTGCCTCAATGTTGATGGCTGCTAACTTAGCAAGGTTGCTGAAGATTGGAGTGGCTGTTGCTATTTATGAAAATAAGACAATAGTGATATTTGCTGCGTTGATTGACTCTTGCTTTCACAAAAGATTTCTCTGTAGCTTGTGATGCTGTTTAATAGCATTTTACCCATGGTAGAACCTCTTTCGAAATTAGAGTCAGTCCTCTCAAATCCTGCCGCTGCTATGTCAACTAGGCTTAGGTAATATTCTAAATCCTTCATTGTTGTTTCAGGAATGTTCACGGCATCTTCAACAGGAGTAGATTCCATTTCAATAAACCACTTTCGTTGCTCATCCATAAGAAGCAACTCCTCATTTGTTGAAGTTTTATCATGAGATTGCAGCACTTCAGTTATATCTTCAGGCTCCACTTCCAATTCGAGTTCTCTTGCTATTCCCACCACCTCTGCATTGACTTCCTCCACCAAAGTCCTGACCCTCTCAAAGTCATCCATGATGGCTGGAATCAACTTCTTCCAAATCCGCATTCATGTGGCTATTTTGGATGCATGCCTGTAGGCCCAGCTACTTGGGGGAACTGAGGTGGGATTATTTGAGGCCAGGAGTCAGGAGTTCGAGGCTGCAGTGAGCTATGATTGTGCCACTTCACTGCAGCCTGGTGACAGAGTGATACCCTGTCTCCAAAAATATTTACAAAAAAAAAAATTAAAAATGTTTTTTGACCTCCTCCCATGACACACAGGACCACATAATGGCATCTTGAATGGCAAATCTTTTCCAGAAGGTTCTTAATTTACTTAGCCTAGCTCCATCACAGGAATCAGTATCTACGGCAGCTACAGCCTCACAAAATATATCTCTTAAATAAGACTTGAAATCTGAAATTACTCCTTGATTCGTGGGCTGCAGCATGAATACTGTGTTAGTAGGCATGAAACGGCGTTAATCTCCTGTACGTCTCCGTCACTGCTCCCGGGTCACTAGGTGCATTGCCAATGAGCAGTCCGATTTTGGAAGAAAACTTTTTTTCTGGAGCAATGGTTCTCAATAATGGGCTTGAAATATTCAGTAAACCATGCTGTAAACAGATGTGCTATCTTCTGGGTTTCTTTGTTCTCTTTATAAAGCACAGGCAGAGTAGGTTTAGCATAGTTCTTAAGGACCCTAGCATTTTAAGAATGGTCAATGAGCACTGGCTTCAACTAAAATTTACCAGCTGGATTAGCCCCTCATAAGAGAGTCAGCCCCTCCTATGAAGCCAGGCATTGATGTCTCCTCTCTAGCTATGGAAGTTCTAGATGGCATCTTCTTCCAATGAAAAGCTATGTCTTCTACATCAAAAACCGGTTGTTGACTGTAGCAACCTTCATCAATTATGTTAGCTAGATCTTCTGGATAACTCTCTGTAACTTCTATATCGAAACTTGCTGCTTCCTCTTACACTTCTGTATTATGGAGATGGCTTATTTTCTTAAACCTCATGAACTACCCCCTGGTAGCTGCCAACTTTTCTTCTGTAGCTCCCTTACCTTTCTCAGCCTTCACAGAATTGAGGAGAGTTAGGGCCTTGCTGTGGGTTAGGTTTTGGCTTAAGAGAATGTTGTAGTTGGTTTCCTCTTCTAACCAGACCATTAAAAATTTCTCCATGTCAGCAATAAGGCTCTTCCACTTTCTTATCATTCATGTGTTCCCTGGAGTAGCACTTTCAGTTTTCTTCAGGAACCTTGCCTCTGCATTCACAACTTGGCTAACTGGAGCAAGAGGCCTAGCTTTAGGCCTGTGTCAGCTTTCAACATGGCTTCCTCACTACGCTTAATCATTCTTATCTTTTGATTTAAAGTGAGAGATGTGTGACTCTTCCTTTCACATGAACACTTAGAAATCATTGTAATATTATTAATTGGCCTAATTTCAATAGCGTTATTGAAGTTGTTAGCAATAACAATTTTGTTAATTGGCCTAATTTCAATATTGTTATGTCTCAGGAAGAACTGAGGAGAGGGAGGGAGACTGGGGGATGGCTGGTCAGTGGAACAATCAGAACATACCCAACATTTATCAATTAAGTAACCGTCAAATTACTAATAACCAAAGGCAAAAGGAAAATCTTGAAAGTAGCTAAAGAAAACATAGTTTACAATGGAGAGCAACAATGTCAATTATCACTGATTTCTGTGCAGAAACAGACAGAAGAAGACAGTGGAATAACACCTTTAAAGTATAAAAGAAAAATACTCTCAACCCGGAATATCTATATCCGGTAAAAATATTCCTCAAGAATGAAAGTGAAATGAAGACATTTTTCAGATACACAGAATCTAAGATAATTAATTACTGGCAGAGCTAAACTCTGAGAAATACTACAGTATAAGTTCTTTAGAATAATGGAAAAGTTATCACATAACATCTTAACCCATTGAGGCCGGTACAGCAAAATAACATAAACTGGGTAGCTTATAAGCAGAAATTTATTTCTTACAATTCTGGGGGCTGGGAATCTAAAAGTGTCAGCAGATTTGGTGTCTGGCGAGGGCCCGCTTTCTGCTTGACAGATGATGTCTTCTTGTTATATCTTCACATGGTGAAAGAGGCAACTGAGCTTCCTCGGGCCTTTTTTATAAAGGCACTAATCCTATTTGTGAGGGTCCCATCCTCATGGCCTAATCACCTCCCAAAAGTCCCACTTCCTAATACCATCACCTTAGGGTTTTTTCAACATATGAATCTTAGGGAGACACAAACATTCAGACCATAGTACATAGCAACTTAGAATTTCAAGGCGGAATGAAGAGCATAAGAAATGTTAAGTATTTGGGTGAACATGAAAGACTGTTCCCCTTTAATTTCTTTAAAATACACATAACTATTTAAAGCAAAAATTAAGACATTGTTTCTAATGTATATAGATATATATGGATATTGGTAAAATGTATCTAGATACATGAAAACTATATCAAAAAGAATAAAGGGACCTGTACAAGTGCAAGATTTATATATTTCATGTAAAGTGGTGCAAAAGTAGCCCTAAGTAAATAAGAAAGTTAAGGGTGTATATATTAATCCCTAGAATAATCACTAAAAACTAATGCAAATAGTCATAAATAAGCCAATGAATACATTAAAATAAAATTCTAAAATGTACAATTAACTCAAAAAATGTAAGAAAGGAGGAACAGAGGAACAAAACACAGATAAGACCAACAGAAAACAAATAGAAAAGAGTAGGCTTAAATCCAACCATAACAATAATTATATTAAATATTAATAGACTATGCATTCCAATTAAAAGGCAGAGATGTTCTTAATGGATAAAAAAGGTAGACCTAAATGAACACTGCCTATAAGAGTTACACTGTAAATATAAAAACAGTAGATTGAAAGTAAAGGTAAAGTAAAAGGATAGAATAGAAAAAGAAAGATATACCATACAAACAATAAACATGAGAAGACTGGGTGGCAATAATATCAGATGCAGTTGACTTTGAAACTAAAATTATTACCAGAGATAAGGAGGGACATTTCATAATGATAAAAGTATCAACTTATCAGGAAGACATAACAGTTTTGTATGTGTATGGACCAAATAACAGAGCTTCCCAATATAAGCATACCTTGTTTTATTGTGCTTTGTGGATACTGAATTTTCTACAAAATGAAAGTTTGTGGCAACCCTGCATCAAACAAGACTATCGTCACCATTTCTCCAAATGCACATGCTCACTTTGTGTCTCTGTGTCACATTTTGGTAATGCTTGCAATGTTACAAACTTTCTCACTCTTTTTAGTGTAATACCATAAACCTTGAATAATATCATGAGATCCATATTGAGTGCCCCTAGTGACACTGGAAATGCTCCCAAGAAACAGAGAAAAGTCATGACATGACAAGAAAAAGTTGACTTGCTTGATTTGTACCATAGATTGAGCTCTGCAGCTGTGGTTGCCACCATTTCAGACAGATTATTCATCTTGTGAACAGGCAATGGAAACTTACGGTATCAGTACATACAGTAGAGTCTTGTAAATGTATTTTCTTCTCCTGATGATTTTCTTAATAACATTTTCTTTTCCCTAGCTTACTTTATTATAAGAATATAATATATAATACATATACAAATATATGCTAATTGACTGTTTATATTATTGGCAAGGTTTCCAGTCAAAAGTCAGCTATTAGTAGTTCAGTTTTTGAGAAGTCAAAAGTTATATGCAGATTTTTGGCTGCATGGCAGGGGTCAGCATCCCTAACTTTCACATTATTCAAGGGTCAACTGTAATAATAATTGCTTATAGATTCTTTGCAAGGCCCAGTGCTAAATGTTCCATGTACATTATCTCATTTGGCCTTCCCCCAAACCTTTACATTAGGGGCAAGTATGGTTCTCATTTTGCAAATCAATGAGAGACCTAAAGGGATGGAGTGAGTTGTCTCTCAGTCACACAGCTGAGTGTGTTTGGAAGCAGGACTAAAATCTACCTCTGCCTGACTTGAAGGCCCCTTTTCTTATAAGAATGGGGTAGATACAGGTTTTATTCCTTCTTCCCCATAGACAAAAACTAGCATGGTTCATGGTCATGTAAATACATACCCTGAATATTTACCCCTCTGATTCCCTTGCATAGGGGGAATATCCACATCCAAGAGACCCCTGCAGTCTGTGGGGCTCCAGAGGGAGGGAGTCCCGTGGATGTGGAAGATCTGCTTTTATCTGAGTCATGAGATCGGACTGTGGGTCCCTGTTGTTGCTAACCCCCTGTGTGATCTTGGGCAATTCACTGTCCCTGTCTTTACCTCTACTGCTCCTCAGTAAGTCAGAATGAACTGAGATCTCTTCCTGAAATTACTTAGTCTAATTCTATGGTTAGTTCCTGGTGGACAGGAACCAGAAATAAATCTCTCAGCAAAATTTTGCTTGTGGACCATGAATCTTAGAGTATCCATGGTATCACTGATATCTTTAATTCCCAGATATTTTCCAATAATGAAACTCCAATAAAGCCAGGATCTCTGGTTCTTAATGCGGTGTTCTCCAGATCTCTGACTCCATCTAACCCCGCTTCCCCCAGATCCATCATGTTTCAGTCCGTGCTGCTGGCCTGCCGTTCCTTAGGAGTGCCTTAATCCTGGCCGGGTCACTTTTTTTTTTTTTTTTTTCCAATCATAAGGGTTTCTTGATTCCTACAAAGGGAGAAAACTCAAGGGTATGATAGTCATCCATCTTGGAAGCCTATGCTCTGGAGTTGGGCGGTTTATCTTTCCCACCTACCAAAATTATCTCCCTGCCTAATCTGTCCAAGGTGGGCGGAAAAGGTTGTTTCCATTTACGACTCCCTTGCAGAACTCAGTTTCCATGACGCCGCTCCAGTACCACGCCTAGCCCTATATTAACAGCACGGTAGATTGGACACAGGGCCTCTTCTCCCAAGAATTCATCAATCCGTAAGTTTTCATTAAGTAAATTAAACTAAGGCTCTTGCTAGTGCCTTCCTGGCACAAGAAACTTGTCAGTTTCTGGAATCTCTAAGGGTTCACACCTCCCCTCCCTCATCTCCACCTTGTCTTATTATTATTATTATTATTATTATTATTATTATTGAGACAGGATCTCGCTCTGTCGCCCAGGCTGGAGTGCAGTGGCATGATCTCGGCTCACTGCAACCTCTGCCTCCCGGGTTTGAGTGATTCTCCTGCCTCAGCCACCTGAGTAGCTGGGATTACAGGCACCCACCACTGCGCCTGGCTAATTTTTGTATTTTTAGTAGAGACGGGGTTTCACCGTCTTGGCCAGGCTGGTCTCGTACTCCTGACCTCAAGTGACCCACCCGCCTCGGCCTCCCAAAGTGCTGGGATTACAGGTGTGAGCGACTACACCCGGCCTGTATTATTTTTATTTAAATAATTGTGCTGGAAAAATCATCCTGCTTGGGAAAAAAAAAGTAACGTAGGAAGAGGCATGGGGCAGACTGAGTGTGTTACAGCAGTCCTTTTGAGAATGACAGCTTGGGGCATAGCCAATGGAAAAATTCACCTTCCTCATCTTCTCAGAAATGGCTTTAGGATGAGGTTATGGGTATAAAATATGCTTTCCTTTAGGCTCACTGCGTAACTTTGGGGAAGGAATTTAACCTTGCAGTGGTCCAAGTGCAGATGTCCAAGGTGTTACTTCCCATAATTTTGTGACAATAAGAATTCTTGAAATACTAGGAGACCCTTGCAAAAATAAAGTGACCTTGCAAAAGTGACATTTCTGGCCACTGCTGAATCTATAACAGGACTTAAAATGGAGCTTTCTGGTTTGTCATAAATTTATGCCCTCAATTTACTCTGAGACCGACCTCTCCAGTTGGTTCTGGGGATGTCTAAATCACGTCAGCATCTTACACGCCGTGGGCCAGTGATGACGAGGGCTAGATTTTCGCACATGGGAAGGCCAGGTGGCATCACTTTTGCTTATGACTTCCATTTGCCATCTCCCTCTTTCCACTTCTCCTGCTGCTTGTGAGAATAGATCCACATTTGCTAACCTAGACGTCATGGGAGTTAGAGTCACCAAACAAAGAGAAGAAGGCCCTTAGCTTGGCAAAACTTCAAAAGTTTCCACTTCCTAATCTAAAGGGGCAAAACTACAGCCATACCTTGGAATGAAGACTGACGTTTCCCCAGAACTTCTAAAGTCTCACCAATGGCTAATCAAATGTCAAATTCTCACAGCAAGAATTTTCCAGAAGGGGAACAGGTAACTGGATGTCATTTAACTTCCCTGGGCCTTAATTCTCTCATCCATAAAATGAGGCAGTAGGAGTCACTGGTGCTCCACAGTTCTTTCCTGAGTCAACTATGTAAGAGTCTATCTTTTTATTCTTTTTTGTTCTTTTTTATTTTTTAATTTTTGAGACAGGATCTCGCTCTGTCGCCCAGGCTGGAGTGCAGTGGCATGATCTCGGCTCACTGCAGCCTTGACCTCCCAGGCTCAAGTGATCCTCCCATCTCAGCCTCCCGAGTAGTTGGGAGGGACCACAGGCATGCACCAACATGCCCAGGTAATTTTTTAAATTTTTTTTGTAGAGACAGAGTTTCACCACGTTGCCCAGGCTGGTCTCAAACTCCTGGGATCGAACAATCTGCCTGTCTTGGCCTCCTAAAGTGCTGGGATTACAGGCGTGAGCCACTGCACCCAGCTGTCTTTTTATTCT
>NW_012115267.1:1262999-1263550 GCF_000951035.1 Colobus angolensis palliatus
TTTTTTTAATTTATAATTTTTTTTTCTTTTGTAGAGATGGGGTCTTGCTATGTTGACCAGGCTGGTCTCAAACTCCTGGCCTCAAGTGATCCTCCTGCCTCAGCCTCCTAAAGTGCTGGGATTACAGGCGTGAGCCACTGCACCCAGCTGTCTTTTTATTCTATTGCATTCAAGTATTATTGCCTAAGGCTGGTATTACCTAAAATTAGCCATTTTATTAGTCTTCTCTTCCCCCTTCCCACACTATAAAATACAATGATTAGTAAAAGCTCATGAACTTCTATCTTGCTGTAGCTCAGCAAACAATAGAAGGCTCGCATCCTCCTATGGATATATTTCAGGTCTTTTCACTGATTTTTCTTTGGTATCTATAGTATCTTGGGAGGGTTTCTATTCCCAACTAACCCTATATCCTCTCTAAAGACCTACCCAAATATTCTAGCTTTAACTTCTCAGCAAAGTTCTATTCTTGTATTTCCAGTTACCCGTAGAGAATTTTCACTTGGAAAGAACATCTCATCATAAGACAGTTAACAGATATTTTTGAGTGG
>NW_012115267.1:1264250-1266285 GCF_000951035.1 Colobus angolensis palliatus
GCCTCGGCCTCTCAAAGTGCTGGGATTACAGGCATGAGCCACCACACCTGGCCACCTCTGTTCTTCAGAAACTTAAATTACAACAAGGGAGGAAAAAACAAATATATTCCTCCAGCAAACACTTGTTGAGGATCTATTTATGTGAGATACTTCAAAATCTGATAGGAAATGTCGCCATGTATCTCAATTTGCCAGGAACTGTCTTATTTATACCTGTCGCATTGGTGTGTTATAAATAGCAATCCTTCTGACCTTCAAAAGTGCCCTAGTTTGTAGGGCAGATTAGAAGATTGCTTTGATGCTGGGAAGTGATAGGGCCTTGATAACCTCATCCGCTAGAGTCGGGTCAGTGGAGAAGATTACCATAGCAACTAAGGACCATTATGTTAACAGAAACAGATATTGTCACACCCTGGATATTTTTGTAATTTGAATGAGGCAATCTCATTCATTATCTGAGATATTTCTAGAAGCTATATTCATGTTTTTGGTTAATCTAATGCAAATTGTTATTTTCTCCAGCTTACAATTCTGATCAGCATCTATGCCCCTGCGGTAGGCTTAGCCTATGCTGAGACAGGTCAGATCTCACGTCTATAGGAAATGGACCAAGGAGAAGCCTTAAAGAGTGGGCAGGCTTGGTGTGGTGGCTCACGCCTGTAATCCCAGTAGTTTGGGAGGCCAAGGCGGGCAGATCACTAGAGGTCAGGAGTTTGAGACCAGCCTGACCAACATGGTGAACTCCGTCTCTACTAAAAACAATACAAAAAAATTAGCCGGGTGTGGTGGCACATGCTGGTAGTCCCAGCTACTCGGGAGGCTGAGGCAGGAGAATTGCTTGAACTTGGGAGACAAGTGAGCCGAGATCACGCTACTGCACTCCAGCCTGGGAGACAGAGCGAGACTCCACATGAAGAGAAGGGACCTGAAGTCTCATCAGCTCAGTTCCATAATCATGCCTGGGTGGCTACTCCATGCTGGGCACTGCCTCTAGTCAACAGGGCAGAAGGAATTTTATGAGCAGAGCATGGAGGTGGGAAACAGCATGCCGTGTGTGGGGCCCGTGGAGTAACTTGGCACTGGTGGGCGTCTACAGTGTGTGGCAGTGGCCAGCAGGGGATGTGCTATGGGAATAGGCAGAAGCCACATGATGGAGAACCTACATCAAGAAACATCATGCTTTTTTAAAGTGTGAAAATGAAAAAGGTCCCTCTGATGTGGCTCTATCCCAAGGGCTCTGCCTGCCTTGGCAGCTGCCACACCTGCAGCAAGACGATCCATTTTCAACGCTTCTGGGGAATCCCTGAAAACCTCTCTGCCCCCTCCAGGGCTCTGTCCAGCTGTACGTTACTCATATTTGGAGATTTGCTGATGAGACAGTTTCTGGAGACCCAGGACAAACAATGCTGGCTGGAACAGCCAACCCCGGGCAGTCAGCCCCTTGTTTGGCAGCACTTCCAGGTGCTACAGAAGAGCGGGTGCAGCAAGGACGATCGATTCGTGTGGGTCAAAGTAGGGGTGTTGATGTTCTTCTGGAATGTGCAGCAGTTGCTGATAATGTTGGCTGACACTGAAGATCCTGCCAATTTCTTTAATCTTCCTTCCTGCTGGTATACATGGTCCCAAAGGCCATGTATACCAGCCTGGAGTGCTATCCCGAAGCCACTGGATCTTGAACTCCCTGCCACTCTGAACTGCAACGCCCAGAGCAGGTGATCTTATTCACACTGGCGACATAAGTTCTTGGCAACAGGAGCAGAGCAGTATGGTTTGGTGCATAACACAGGAAGTTAAAAAAATAAAAATTAAAAAAGGAAAGAAAGGGGAAAAAATGCTCATGTCAGTGTGGAATGGGCAAATATAACCCACCAGAAAGGTAAAATGTGAAACTAGCAGGAAGAACCGTCTCCAATTGCGTGAGAAGCACATGCCAACAAAGATTATTTTCGGCCGGGCGCGGTGGCTCAACCTGTAATCCCAGCACTTTGGGAGGCCGAGACGGGCGGATCACGAGGTCAGGAGATCAAGACCATCC
>NW_012115267.1:1266335-1289181 GCF_000951035.1 Colobus angolensis palliatus
CGAGGTCAGGAGATCAAGACCATCCTGGCTAACACGGTGAAACCCCGTCTCTACTAAAAAATACAAAAAACTAGCCGGGCGAGGTGGCGGACGCCTATACTCCCAGCTACTCGGGAGGCTGAGGCAGGAGAATGGCATAGACCCGGGAGGCGGAGCTTGCAGTGAGCTGAGATCCGGCCACTGCACTCTAGCCCCGGTGACAGAGTAAGACTCCATCTCAAAAAAAAAAGAAAAAAAAGATTATTTTCTAAGATAATTGTTAAGAAACACATGGCCAAGAACTTTTTAAAAAATCAAGTACAAGCCAGGCATGGTGGCATGTGCCTGTGGTCCCAGCTACTTGGGAGACTGAGGCAGGAGGATGGCTTAAGCCCAGAGTTTAACATTGTAGTGTGTGATGATCATGCCTGTGAATAGTCACTACACTCCAGCCTGGGTGGCATAGGGAGACTCCAGCTCAAAAAAAAAAAAAAAAAAAAAAAATTATGTGCTGACATTTGTTTTCCAGTTAGCTGGGCACCAGCACTTGAAGAAATATCTCTTTTAGGATGAAGAGATATTTTCCTGAAGTTGTGTGAAACAGTTTTTCCTCTGTACTAACTCATTTAAACATTAATGAGTCTTAATTACTTTTTCTTCTCTATTGCAAGAGTCTCACTGGTGTTCATTTGGTGAAGAATCAGCGATGAACTAAGGGAGCGTGGGAGGCATTCTCCTCCTCTGAGGACTGTAAAGATGCCGATAGATAGAAATAATCTTGAACAAAAATGTCCACGAGGTTATTGGGCTGATTTGTTGTCCATTCTGGGTCATGTGCATGCCAAGTCCATCTTTTTCATCCAAAATGCCTTCATGAGTATGTTCTGAACTGGGATCCTGAGGGTCATACGATTATGACTATTTTTTAACTGTGAGTCTCACCGGAGAGAATACTCCAATTTAACATGCCCCTTTATGAAGTTCAACTCATGATTAATTGTCGTTTACACCAGCGCTACTCAAAGTGTGGGTCTCTGATGCTCGGGGAGCTTGGTGCAAGCTGTAAATCAACATAGTGCTTTCTTCATGGAGAAACTCAAGCACTAAAATCCTGTCCACCAAACTACAGTGTGCTTGGTGAGGCGGTTGACACACATTATGGTGCAAGCTTCTCCTCTTGATGTGGCAGGGTAACCGTTTGCAGACCAACATCTGTCTACAGACTGCACTTTGAGGCACTCTGAAATATACTTGACATATACTTACATCATCTTTATAATCTATAGGATGTAATCTATAATTATTAATCTGTCTCAACTTTAAAAAGATTATTTTGAAACAATTTCAAATTTATAGAGAAGTTGCAAGACTACTACAAAAAACTCCTGTATGCCTTTCTTTCTTTTCCTTTTTTTAATTTATAATTTTTTTTTCTTTTGTAGAGATGGGGTCTTGCTATGTTGACCAGGCTGGTCTCAAACTCCTGGCCTCAAGTGATCCTCCCATCTCAGCCTCCCAAAGTGCTGGGATTACAGGCATGAGCCACCATACCCAGCCCCCGTATGCCTTTCATTCAGACTCCTTTCAAGTTTTACCCATGATGTGCTTGCTACCAGCGGGTCCAATTAATGATCCCATGATCTAGCCTCTTTCTATCTGGATGTTTCTTGGAGTTCCATGCCCTTGACCTTTATGAAGGTTACATTTTATAGAATGATCCTTAAGTTGGATTGTTCTCTGTTTTTTCATGATTAGACCAGGTCATGCATTTTGGACAAGAATGTCACAGAAGTGATGCAGTGGTCTCACTGCCCACTATCAAATAGCCCTGATGTCATTTTGCCCCATTGGTGATGGTAACTTTGATTGCTTGATTAAGATGGTGTCTGCCCCATTTCTCCACTGTAAAGTTACTTTTTTCTTTTGTAGTTAATATTATGTAAAGATTCCGTGATTCATTCCATTTTTACTTCCTTGTTTTAGAACTCATTGTTGTTTCTTGCTGGAATTAATTATTACCGTGATGTTTGCCAAATGGTAATTTTCTAATTGTATTATTCCCCTTACATTAATAAATTGGCATTCTATTGTAAGGAAGAACTTTTGTATCTCCCATTTTTACAAACAAATGTGTTATCATCCATTCTATTCTTCTATTATTCAGTGGGTTACAAACCTCACTCTCATTAATTACTTTGATGTTCATGTAGACCCAGATTTTGACAGTTGGTTTCCTGCAAAGCTGGATTCTGCATCCTTTTGCCATGTGCCTCTCCTTCTTTGAGAACTTCTTCACAAAAAGCCCTTCCAGGATATCTGGTACTTTTTCTGTTCCAGGTCGGCATCAGCCAGTTCTTTGAGGAGCCTTAGTTCCTTTTCATGGGTATTTAGAAGCCAAGATCTAGGTGCAAAGTAGGCCCTTTGCTACTGGTGTGTTGCTTCTCCAGGCCCTCTCAGTGGACAGAATTAGGAAATAGATGCATTTGTATCCGTCCATATATGCAAACACACAAAGGTGTGTATACACACACATACGCCTTTACATCTACAATTCTATCTTGACATCTTAGGGTTGCATCATCCTTAGTGTATTTATTTGCTGGCCGCTGTAGGTCGCCATTCTCTCGACTACGTGAGGGACCTCTCACCTTGCTCTGACTCTGTCCTCATAATTGTTACCATTGTCAGGTGCCACCAGCTGCTTCTGCCACCTTGCTCCAGTACCACTCTTGCCCAGGCCACCGTCACCTGCCTTTCTTGTGCCTGCTCAGTGACCCTTGGGCTGAATTAGGAAAGAGAGGAAGGAAGCCAAATTTTTGTTTCTTAATTAGAAAAAGAAGCAAGCAAAGGCTAAATTGAGATTACCTGCCAAGATTACTCCTTTGTTTCCCCTTAGGAGACAGATAAGACAGCCTGTCAGGATGACATCAGCATTGAAACGAAAGGGTCTTCAGTATCTCTAAGTCTGTTTCAGGATCGTAATCATGGCCAGAAGGGTGGGAGGGGTGGTGCTTGTGCATCCTGCAGTGCACGTCAGCCTTGGTTTTTGCAGCGGGAGTAAGGCTATCAGTGCTGGCTTTAATGTCGCTAAATCAGCAGAATGCTTGTCAACTGGTCTAGACATGCATCATGCCTGATGAAAGAAGATGAGAAAATAGAACATTGGTTTTTCTGACAAGGGGCATTTGGAAACGTGGGGGTGTTATGCGTTGTCACAATGCCTGGGGCCCACTGACATTTGGTGAGCAAGAGCCAGGGATATAAATGTTCTGTAGTGCACAAGGCAGTCCTGCATGACAATGTCTCGTCCCATTCAAATGCCAGTGGAGCCCCCTCTAAGAGATACAAGCAGGTGCTCACCCACAGGGGCACAGTTTGTAATGCTTTCATGCCATTAATGCTGTCGTGTTGATGGGGGGACATGGTCTCCAGGCTCCACCAGATGGGAGCAAAGTAACCATAACTGCCAGAAATAGGAGCGTTTGTAGTAACTGCTTCCACACATTCTAGATACCCACCCACTGTGTGCAGTTATGAGTGAAATTGTGGCACCTTTGTGAAACCCACAGCCCTGACCTTGGTCCTAGTGGGCAGCATGACATTGGAATAAGATTCAAGACATCACGGGATCCTGTGTTGTGCCCTCTGTTGAAATTAGCAACTGGAAAATAAATGTGTTTCTACGGTCAAGGAGAACTGGTTACCTATTATGAGCTCGCACATCCCGTCACTTGGTCAAGGAGTACTTGCTTGCACTTCCAAATTGATTGTAAGCTCCTCAAGAGCAAGAGGCCGTCTGGCAGGCTTGTGTAATCACCCACGGTGTCTTGCAATTAGTAGGTGATTACTAGCCCGTGACTCAAGGTTTGATTTTGCCCAGCTGGACCATTCACCATAACGGGGTAAGGGCTCACATCTGTTTTCCACAGTGTTCCATCACCTCACTAATGGCTGAAAGCTGTCAACTTCTGAACTGGTTAAGCAAGGGAGAGGAAGCAAAGCCCTTTTCTCTTTCACCTACTCTCTCTCCCGCCCTTCCTCTGATTTATAGGCTGTCAGAAGTGGATGCAGGAATGACTTCCGGATAGGTGGGTAAATGACCCTGCTGCTGAATTGTACTACTTTAAGCTCAGAGCTGAAGAGCAGGACATCCAGGCTTGGGAGGACAGCTAGGGTCATAGCTGTAGGGTGGCTTCCGCCCTGAACTCTCTGTGCAATGTTCAGCGAGTCTTCTAACCTCTCTGGGCCTCATTGTCTGCATCTGTCAAATCGGGAGGTTGGACCTCACGATCTCTTCATATCTGTGGTTCTACAGTTTTTTGTCTTGGACCTCATGAAATGCTATGAATCACGGCCACATCCTGAACAATAGGCAAAGTGACAGGGAAATGTCACAAGGATGGCAAAGTGACAGGGAAAACAGAGTGAAAAGTGTGTCCTGTGATAACAGTGGAAAGACCGTTCTCTGGCCACAGTTCAAACCTCTCTTTCTCAGTGAGGTTTGTCTTTTGTCTTTTTCTTGTTCTTGTAATTACAGGAAGAACAGCAAACAGCACTTACAGCTGCTGCTTTCCCAGCTAGGAGGATAAGCCAGGCTCAGGCTCTGGGGGTGGAGAGATGGTCTGTTGACCTCAGCTTTACTTCCAGACCACAGGAGTCCCACATTTGTCCAAGACCTCTTTCTTTTGTCCCATGGAAGGAGGGCTGCAATGACTGGACAGTTCCACTCTCAGCAACCACTTCTGATCTTTGAAATTCTGATCTCCTTTTAACAAAGTACGGTGAGAAGTAATTTAGACTAAATGACTTGACACCTGTATTTCCTGTTACTTTACTTTTCTTTCCATAATTATTTTAATTCCTGAAAAGTGGAAAAGTACTTTCTCCATCATTTCTCATTTTTCCCTTTTACCTTAAAAACATAACTCTGCATTTATTATAAACTATCTTAAATCTACTTTGGAAGTGATTTGAAAATAAACTGCAAAATAACAGTGTTGTAGGTGTCTAACAAGCTTTGTGTTGTAGTCAAGAGGAAAAAGCAGTAGACACATTTAGTAGTAAGTATATGAAGTAGAAGGGATATGAGAGAATATTTAAATCATTGTTTTTCAAATTGCAGGTTGTAGCCCATTAGTGGGTCCTGAAATCAATTTAATGAGTTGCAATCAGAATTTTTTTAAAATAATATAGAATAGAGTAGAAAATACCAGAGTACATGACACATAAAAAAAGTTTGTTAATGAAATGTTTGCTTAGGCAAGTTCTGACTTGCCTAAAATATCAAAGCTATTAGAAACTATAAAAAACAGAACAAGAACTTTGCACAGTAGATGAGAGCATTTTATTTTACTAAGAATTAGTTTATATAATTGGCTATTGTGATGTCCCATTTAATTTAGAAATAGTCTTTGCAAAATCCACTGAGAAAACCACTTGATTAAATATTTATTGAGTGCTCAAATGTATGAGAAGTGTGCAAAAAAATTTAATGAAAATACTACTTATTAGGTCCTGTAACTAATAAAGATATTCAACTATAATTTAAAAGCTCCCAAAAAGGAAATTTCTAGACCCAGAAGGTTTCAGTGGTGAATTCCATTGAACATTTAAAGAAAATTTAATAATTCTACACAATTTCTTCCTGAAAACAAAAGGGGAGGGAATGCTTATCACTTCATCTTATGAGGCTAGTATTACACTGATACAAAAAAAAAAGATCAATATGGCTTATCAACTTAGACACAAAAATCCCTGGCAAAATATTAGCAAATCAAATCTAGAAATATATTAAAAGAATTATATACCATGACAAAATTTATTTCAAGTATGCAAAGTTATTAGGTCAATATTAAAAAATCAATCCATATAATCCACTGCAAAGAAAGAAAAAAATCACACAGTCATATCAATTGACACAGAAAAAGCATTTGACAAAATCCAATAGCCACTCATGATAAAAACTCTCAGCAAACTAGTAATAAAGGAAATCTTCTTTAGCTTGATAAAGAGTAGCTATTAAAAGCCTACAGGTAACATCATGCTTCATGTTGAAAGACTGCTTCCTGTCTAAGATTAGAAACAAGGCAAGGATGTCTACTCTCACCACGCTTATTCAACATGGTGCTAGAAATTCTAGCTATTGCAAGAGTGCAAGAGAAGTAAATGAATAGTGTAGAGACTGGAAAGGAAGAAATTAAACTGCCCCTATTTTTAGATGAAATGATTATCTACATAGACAATCTCAAGTGATCTATAAAAACTCCTAGAATTAATAAGTGAATCCAGCAACCCTGCAGGATATAAGATTGGCACACAAAATTAATTGCATTTCTATTTGTAAAAATGAACATCCAGAAACCAAAATTAGAACACAACACAAGTCACTCCAAATAAAATGAAATACTTAAGGATTTCTGTGCTGGAAATAACAAAATGCTTATTAAAGAAATTAAAGAAGATCTAGATAAATGGAGAGGCATACTATGTTCATGGATTAAAAGACTTAACATTTTAAGTCAATTCTTCCCAAATTGATCGACAGATGTAATGCAATTTTGATCAAAATCTTAGCAAGAGTTTTTGTAGACAGAGACAAGATTACTCTAGAGTTTACATGAAAATTTTTAAAATTTTTTAGAATTTAAAAAGTCTTGGGGCTGGGTGTGGTGGCTCATGCCTGTAATGCCAGCACTTTGGGAGGGCAAGGCGGGCAGATCACGAGGTCAGGAGATTGAGACCATCAATCTCCTGACTAACATGGTGAAACTCTGTTTCTACTAAAAATACAAAAAATTAGCTGGGTGTGGTGGTGGGCGCCTGTAGCCCCAGCTACTGGGGAGGCTGAGGCAGGAGAATGGCATGAACCCAGGAGGCGGAGCTTGCAGTGAGCGGAGATTGCGCCACTGCACTCCAGCCTGGGTGACAGGGCAAGACTCTGTCTCGAAAAAAAAAAAAAACGTGTAAAAAAAGAATACAGTGTGAGGAATTACTCTACTTCATATTAGGTTTTACTATATAGCCACAGTACTCAAGATAGTATGGTATTGTTCAGGGATAGGCATATATATAATTGAAACAGAATAGAGAAACCATAAATTAACCTGTATAAATATGAAAGAACCCATAAATCAACCTATGTAAATATCTCCAACTGCTTATTGACAAAGACGCAAAAGAAAGCCTTTTCAACAAATGGTACTGAAGTAAGTGGACATGTATAAGCAAAAAAAGAAACCACAACCCAAACCTCTCACCTTATCAAATTTAACTCAGAATGCAACATATTTGTAAATTTAAAATGTAAAACTATAAGACTTTTGGAGGACAACAAAGGAAAAAACATTTGAGATGTAGGCCTAGGCAAAGAGTTCTTATACTTGATATCAGAAGTGTGATCCCATAAAGGAAAAAATTGATAAAAAGTAAACTTTCCTATGAGAAAGTCCATGTGAGGAGAATGAAAAGGCAGACTGAGAGAAGTATTTTCAAATAATACATACGACAAAAGACTAGTACCTGGCATATATAAAGATCTGTCAAAACTCAATAGTGAAAAAAAAACCCAGTCTACTTGGGAAATGGGCCAAAGACATACATATATTTCACTAAATAAGATATATATTTGGCAAACAAGCACACAAAAAAGTTCAGTATAATTAACCACTGAGGTAATGTAAATTAAAACCACAATGAGATGTTACTACATGCCTTTCAGAATTGCTAAAATAAAGAGTAGTGACAACAGTGGTCAGGTGTGGGGGTGCTTACCTATAAGATTGTGTGAGCCCAGGAGTTCAAGTTCAGCCTGGACAACATAGTGAGACTCTGTCTCTAAGTAAATAAATAAAAACAGTGACAACACAAAAAGCTGACGAGAATGCAGAGAAACTGGATACATTACTGCTGGCATTGTAAAATGTTATAGCCACTCCAGAAAACAGTTTGGTAGTTTCTTATAAAACTAAACATGAGACTGCCATATGACCCAAAAATGTCACTCTTGGGCATCCATCCCAGAGAAATGAGAATGTGTATTTGCACAAACACCTGTACATGAATGTTCATAATAGCTTTATTCATAATAAACCCAAACTAGACACAACTCAAATGCTCATCAATATATTATTAATCTGTATTATGGAATAGTCCTCAGCAATGAAAAAGAACAAATTGTTGATACATGGACCAACTTGGATGAATCTCCATGGAAATAAGCTGCGGGGAAAGTCAATCCTCAAAGTTTACCTGTAGGATTCCACTTACATAACATTCTTGAACTGACAAAATTAAAGAAATAGAGAACAGATTCATGGTTGCCAGGGGTCAAGGACCATGGTGGGGTGGGGGAGGAGAAAAGCCAGGCAATGGGGAGGAGCTGTGGTTATAAAGGAGATGAAAGATCCTTGTGGTTCTATGTCCTGACTGGGGCTGGGAGCAGTGGCTCATGCCTGTAATCCTAGCACTTTGGGAGGCTAGGGCAGGAGGGTCGCTTGAGTCCAGGAGTTTGAGACCAGCCTGGGTAATGTGGCAAAATCCCATTTATGTTTAAAAAAAAAAAATACAAACATTAGCCAGGCATGGTGGCACACACTTGTGGCCCCAGCATCTTGGTAGGCTGAGGTGGGAGGATTGCCTGGGCCCGGGAGGTTAAGGCTGCAGTGAGCCATGATTGCATCACTACACTCCAGCCTGGGTGACAGCAAGACCCTCTCTCTCTCAGAAAAAAAGTAAAAATTATATCCTGACTGGATTAACATCACTGTCATAGTTGTGATACTGTATTCTAGTTTTGCCAGATGTTACCAATGGGGGAAACTGAGTCAATGTTACATGGAACCTCTCTGTCTTGTTTCTTACAACTGCATGCGAATCTACCATTATTTCAAAACAACAGGTTAAATTTTAAAAAGGAAACGTGAGGACTCTCTGGTCTTAGATGCAAGCAAATGGAGTAAAAAATGGATAATTTGGGCAAAGACTAAAATAACTATTGGAGGATTCTAAATGGCTTGGTGACAATGACATGCCTTCTCTTTCTACATTGCCATAGAGTACTTAGTCCCAGTCATACCCTTGCCCATTAAGGCATTCAATAATTTTGTTGTATGTGTTATTATTAGTGTGGAATAGACGTTGCTCTGTCAAGTGGTTTAATATATGAATGTAAATATAAATCACATATGTATAATAGGTAGCTCAAGCGTGGTTCTGTGTGAACAAGCCAATATTTTTTTCATGTGTGAAAGGACATGATAATTATCCTTGAGAACAGAAGGAAAACGCAACCAGAGTCCACATTTACTTTGGGGTCCACAGCTGTATTTCCTTCCCATGGAGGTTTTGCTTGTTCACTTGCTTTTGCCTTTTTCTATAGAATATCCTTCAACCACATTCAGGAGGCAGGAGAGTGGAATTCCTCTGTTGGAAGGAAAGGGTTTGCACGCATATTTCTGGGGCCCTGGGGCTCTCAGGAGATGCTTCAGGGAGGGGGAATGGGTGCAGTTTCTATCTTGGGCAGCCTGTTTTCTACCTACTTGTCCATGGCTTCACATTGGATTTGGTTTTAGAACAGATTCCATGGCTTCATAAAATGTTAGAAAACCACCAGTGGCTCCTGTCTGAGTTCAGCTGCACAGAACTGAGGTTGCAGCTGGAGACCTGGGCCTGTGCATTCCCTGTCTGGGGAGGGAGTGCAGAGGCTGAGATGAGGTGGGACCGGTGTCCTGGAGGGCTGCAATGAGTGCTCCCGTCACTGTCTCTCTGGCTCCTGCCACTGACAGCAGAATGTCATTGATTCAATGTTGCTTGCCCAGGGAGGACAGGGTGTGTCCTGCCTTACAGAAGCCCTGGGGCAAAGCCATGATATTTCAAAGCAGGAAAATCAACCAGAGTGAGAGGGACTTTTTTCTGGAGAAAATACTGTTTGAAAAATGTTTGTTTTCAAAGTCTGTGTGTGTGATATAGTGTGTGACTAACAGAAGCGATGAGAGCCCAAGGTGGTCAGGTGATTGATCAATCGATGAGAAAAGCCCCTGGAAAATTTGTGTGAACAAATACTTAGTAGCATGAGCAAATGTGCAAAGCAGTGTTCAAAAAGATCTTATGAAAATATTTGGGAGATGGGAGGTGGCAGTTGCAGCGAGCCAAGATTGCGCCACTGCACTCCAGCCTGGGTGACACAGCAAGACTCTACATGAAAAAAAAAATTGGAGAAATCTTTCAGTAATAGGTTCGATAAATTGACTAATGATGAAGAATTAAGAATATAATAATTTGTAATAAAATGGCGTGATAATAATAAAATCAGTGAAATTTCACCTGCCTTATTCCACATTCAGATGAGACCAAGATGTTGACCAGAAGGCAATCCACGTGGTGACTCTGGAAGGGAGCCCGGCTGAAGCAGTGACTGGTTTTTCTTCCTCATCAGCTCTAGCAGTGCAAGTGGTGATGTGTGGTGTTTGGATGGATGCTGGAAAACTAACCCTCCTTTGGTGGTGAAGAGCTCCCCTTTGATATGTGGGGGCTTCCTGAAACCTTTCCAAGACCCCTCAGCACTAATGTTAGGGTCCTCGGCATTACAGACCCAGCTTCAGCATGGGAGTAATGGTAAATACCAGCCAGAGGAGGCAACAGAGATGAAAGGGAAGAGCATGTGTGCCTGCCCCTCATGGTGCCACCAGGAAAGCATGGGGGACCTCAGGGCCAGGGCCCAGGGAGAGCACTTCGGAGATGAATTTCTACCTCTTTGGTCTCCTGCGGTGCTTAATTAAGCACTCTTGAACTTGCTGGGCTAGAGAAAGAGGAGCTGAGATCCTGGAGTTAGTTAAATTCCCAGGAGCGCTTTGATGTTACTTTCTGGGGACTTGGGTTTTGGAATATTGCAAGATCCAGTCTCAATGTCTCTGTCCACAACGAGCAGCTTCCTCGGGAGCTTGGCCAGTCTCGATTTGTTGAGCATGGGGGAGAAGTGGGGGAAAAGCACTGGTAGGAAATAAGCCCAAAGCGTGAATCACCCCTTTCCTCCTAAAGAAGCTACTGTTAAGAGTGAATTGGCTGAAATTTCCAGAGGGCTTTTGGCCACCAGCACTACAATTAGGAAAGGAAAGCCAACCAATACAAACACATCTAAACCACAGACTAAATCACCAGTCCATGAGAACCCATCCAAAAAAAGCACAATCCAGCCAGAACCGATTCCCAGCACAGGACCAGCCTGGGCTTTCCGAGCTCTCTAGAGGTCTGAGAAGATCCCAAAGGACCGGGAAAGGTGAGCTCGGACAGCAGTCGTGCCGTCGGTTTTGCCCTAGTATACACTGGTGAGCTTCCGGCTAACTCAAAGGATCCTTATTCATTCTCGAAAGCGTCCCAGATGAGATCATAAATTATACGATCTTAAAAAGAAAAGAAAGAAAGCCATTGAAAATAACCTACGGACTCAACACTTCAGCAAGTCAGCTCTCAATTGTCTTCCTATGTGACTCTTGCTTGGGGTTGGCGAACCACGGCCTGAGGGACAAAGTCTGCCCAGGCCCTGCTTTAGTATGACCCACGAGCGAAGAATGGTGTTTACATTTTTAAAGGGCATTTAAATAAAAATAAATATGTGACAGAGACCACATGTGGCCCACAACACCTAAAATATTCACTACCTGGTGCTTTACAGGAAAAGGTTGCTGACCCCCAGCCTGGCCACTTGATCTGGTAGCTTTGGGTAGAAGGCTGGGATCTTGGATCATTATTGATGTCTTTGGCCCCAAAGAATGTTGACGATTCTGCATCCTCATCCTACCTTTGCCAAATCCAAGGCCCAACGCCGGGCCGCCCAGTGCTGGAGAGGCAAAGCAGTGTTTGTGGAATGAACATCAATGCAAGCATGTCACATACCAGAGAATCCCATGCAGAAAGCAAAGGGCATCTGTTGAGATTCCCTCTCTTCTCCTCCAAGGGAAGGTGATAAGAAGGAATGAGGTTTAGTTAAAGCCTTTCCCTGCCACAGAGGGTTTCTATTCTGGTGGAAGGGAACGCTGCCGCCAAGAACTCTGCCTCTCTCCTGGAATGCCCCGCTAGCTACGGTTCCTCGGTGGTTTGCTTCCACCAATTTAGCCTGAGGTTGAATCAGGCCCTCAGAGACCCACATCATTTCATTCTAATTTTCATACTTCGACGCGGTCTGTGGTCCTGGTACATACTGAGGAAGCCTTGGGAGGGATGTGACTTTTCCTGTATAAAAATGATTCTGTTCTCTCCGGGGAACTGTATCTCTCCAGCATGAGGGACAATTTTTGAGAATCACCATCGTGGTCTCTCAGCTCTGTGAGATTGTTTCTGGTTCACAGGGACAGTTCTTGGAAAAAGGACCTGTGTCATTCTCCTGGCTCAGTCATTGATGGGCTCTGGACTCGAAGAAGCTCACTCAGGACCTTTGTCTCTCCCTCCCTCTTTCTCTCTTTTTTTTTTTTGAGACAGTCTCATGCTGTTGCCCAGGCTAGAGAGCAGTGGTACAATCACAGCTCACTGAAGCCTCGAACTCCTAATTCAAGTCATCTTCCTGCCTCAGCCCCCTGAATAGCTGGTATATAGACATGGTACCACACCCAGCTATTAATGTTTTTTTTTTTTTGTAGAGATGGGGTCTCACTATGTTGCCCAGGCTGGTCTCGAATTCCTAGCCTCAAGCAATCCTCCCAAGGTGCTGGGATTGCAGATGTCAGCCCAGCTCACTGTGCCCAGCCACCTTCCTCTCTTCACCCATAAAAAGAGAGCTCTGTGACACTTCTTCCAGCCCAGTCACTGAGGATGTGATGAAGTCCAAGCGAGTGTCTGGAATGTGATTCACTCGCGTGATTCCTGGAGAGGACACGAATAGTGTACAAGGTGCTTCTTATGAGAGTCTATATTTAGAAACCTCTTAAAAATGAACATGTTGGCTGACTCTCAAAAGCATTCAGGGCACTGCTAGAGCCCCTGGTTACCTTATTCCTACTCAACATGCTCCGGGCCTCTTCAGTAGAGCCACTGACAGGAGATGGGAGGCCGAAGAGGCCGGTGGCAGAGCTTGGATTGGAAGCCAGACTTCCTGAATTCCAATGCCTTCCAGTGGCTGTCCATGCTCACCAGAGGCGTTACTCAGAACATGCGAATGTCCTTTGTGGGAGTTGGGGCAAAAGCACCTGGCACTGCTTCGTATATGGAAGCCGAGCGGTAAATGTTCAATTCAGTTACTCAGAGGTGGACATTTGCCATTCTGGGACATTGCTCTAGAAAAGTGTTTTTTTCTTATGTTGTTTTTATTCCAGACATCCCTGAGGTGTTGGTCTCACAACTTACGATTAGGTAATGATTATTAAAACCGCATGTGAAGGCAAATTGTGGGCAGAGCGTAAACATCTGGAGAAAGTGATGTATGGAGCTCACTTTTCACGTCTGCACACTAGCTGCTAAACTTTAATACACTCTGCCTTTCCACTAGAGCCACCGCCCACTTCCCCAGGGTGGCAGAGGACTTGTCGACATGGATCTTCGAGATGCAGTTTCCCAGCCCACTCTGCCTGCATCTTGTCTTGAACTTTGGAAAAAAGCAGCTCTGGAAATCTCACGTCTCACTTTGGGTGAATATCCACTACCTATCAGGGGCTGTTTTGTTTTGCTGGTTACAGTTTGTTTGCTCAAGCAGTGAAAAGCTGTAATAGCCACTTACAGTTTTCCTGCTTTTGTTTGAATACATCTGTCTGCACTGGACTTCAGGTGCAAATGACAGGGTAAGAATGCCTGTGACCTAGGGTGATTAAAAATGGGTGCAGAGTAACAGTAGCTCCTGTATCTCTTCCCTAAAACTTACCTTCTCAGCTAAGATGTGACAACTTAAAAAAAGCAATTATCTCCTCTCTGCCTTGCACCTTTAACTCAGACATTGACTGTGAGCTTTTTCTTTGGAAACCTAAGCTCGATATGTGGAAACATATCGATTTGAAATATTTCTCCACTTACTCTGGCTCTAAGAATAGAAGGGCAGTTTCAGTTTTGTTTTGTCTTCCTTTATTACATTTTTGCTCTTGAGATACAAACAGACCTCTCATACCACACAAAAAACGCATCCATTCGTGGGATTTTTAAAGTGCATTTCCCCTTGAACTTTGTGTACAAAAATATTTATCTTTTAAAACATGCAGAAATTTCTTGACAAGGCACTTTTAGGTATAAAATGAAGATGAGTCCTTGGTTCTACATTCGCATTGAAGTAAAAGCGAAACATCCTCACAGCTGCACTCTCAAAGCCCTCAGAGGTCCAGCAGTCTCTAAAAACTCGTCAACAAGACTGAAAACATTCACAGCTTTACAACGTGGGTTGCAGAGCTTTACAGCCATGACCAGGAAAAACTGCCCGTAACAACAGCTGTCCTTCCCAGTTCCAGATGTGTTGTCTCACTGCAGGAAATTAAGATAAGCTGCCAAATTGTCTTCGTGTGACCCTGCAGGATCCCATTATCCATGTAACTTCTTGTCTCCAATTTCAGTGAACATGTCAGGAGAGACGTGATCGGGACTCTCCCAGGACTACATTCAGGTGAGAAATTCTAGAAGAGGAAACAAATAAAAGGCAACCAAGGTTTTCATCCCCTATCCATCGAGAGGGAAGATCCAGAAAATGGGCAGTTCCAAAAAACATGAACACTTTCTTGATTGGTAAGCATATATGGCCCACTTAATGTCCATGTGACTACAACTAATGCCTTTTTTCAGAAAGAAAATGGTTTGAAAAGATCAAAACCACAAAGCAATCTCCTAACAGTTCCAAATTGACATCTTCTAAAAATGTATCATATTTTACCACCATTAAAATGAAATCTTAGAGGTAAATTAAATTCTACCATTGACTCTGAAATTGTTTTAATTTCTGGAGAACTGCATGGCTCCATTATTTCTCATCAGCTCCAGTAGAACAACAATTTTTTAAATAAAGAAACCCACTCAAATGCTTCATGTCTTCCAAGAGATACTGAAAGCTTATTTATTAATTATCTTTATATAGTCCAGCTTATTTATTGTACCCAGCCGGCAAATGCTCCGCAGGGCACTTGAGGGAATAAATATAAAACAAAAATGAAGTTGCTTCCCTGTTCCCGGACAGCTGCACCTGTGACAGGTGGCTGGTCTTTCTGGGGCAACCTGGGAAAGATTCTGGAACTCGACGGTCACTTGTTACCATAACCAAGAGCTGTCTGAAGGCAAATCTACAAGTTAGGCTGCAATGAAGTCTCCAGCTAAGGAACCTGTCACCCTCTGAAGTGTGTAGGCTTATCTACTGATGAAGAGCTATCAAACAAGGAGAGAAGCCATCAGTGCAGCTCCTGAGGCCATCTGAGAATTTCACGGGACAGAACTGGGCCAAAAGGAAAAAGACTGTTTGTGGCAGGAGGGTAGCAGGGGAGCGAGTGGTAAACAGAAGCCAGATAGAAGGCAGTATTTTTCAGACCCCCATACATCACTGAATGACAGCTATGATGAGGAAAGCCAGGCAAGTAGCGTCTTTTATTGAAGAAGAAGGGTCTCCGCGAGCAGGTGAGGACTTGCCTTCTGAACTGTGCGGTGGGATGAGCATCCCAGGTGTGCTGGCTGGGGTCTTGCAACCAGCGCCCCCAGCAAAAAAAGCCAGGGTGAGCTGGGAGAAAGACGGGTAGTGGGGAGGGTTTACGGCTGCGTTAGAAGAGATAGTTATCACTGAATTCTCATATTTCAAATTTTGACGTGGGAATGTCTTAAGATCATTATTAGATAAAATTAAACTGACTTTATTAAACAGAGTCACTGCAGGCCTTTTTCTTATGAACACAGAATGATCTGTAGTTGGGTAACATGTCAATGCCAGCACACTCTGTGCCTTTCCTGCATTGTGGGGAGGGCACTTTTTAATGCAAAGTAAAATTCAGGACCTACATGAAATAGTTTTGTTCCATTTGAGTTCGATTTATGCTATTAATAGTTCTGATCACCAAATTTACAATATTTAAAGTACTATCTCTTACCCGATATCTGGTATGTTTACATAAAACATGGTTCTGCCCAGTAACAGCGTAAGGTAAAAATGTGATTTCCCCTAAAATTATATTATCATGTAATCCTAGAGTGTTATCCACCTGGGAGAGGTACAAAAAAACAAAGCATTAGAATTCAGGCTAAGAACAGCCAGTTTTAGGAATAAGAATTACATTGAATAGCATTTAAGAGTATTTAAACAGTCAAGGCATGTTAAACTTCAAAAATGAAAACAAAAACAAAACAAAACACCACCAACAACAAAAACAACCTAACCCAACCACGAAACTCCAGGAGCCAAGGCACTCAATATCTGCCTGTTGGTTATGTACAAAGCCACCAATGGGAGGTCTTTTCAAATTAATCTGGAAAACCCAAGCACAAGACTCTTAGCTTGCAAAGCCTAAGAGCTGTGCCTCCAAATCCAGGCAACTGTGCTTCCACTCCTCTTCTTGCTTGCCTTAGGAAAACTTCACTTTAGTAAGATCAGGCAAAACAGAAAATAAAAGAGTCATTTAACCAAACTCCCAAAACAAAAATAGAAAGAAAAAAAAAAAAACAGTTTCCTACAAATATACATGTAAAAATATATTTTTAAAGCACCCCTAGGTAAACACCAATCTTACCCAAGAAAAATCACAGGTTTGGGGTCTATCTGATAATGATTGTCCCAAAGGTCTCTCTTTTTTTTGAGACACAGTTTCACTATGTTGCTCAGGCTGGAATGCAGTGACATGATGATCTTGGCTCACTGCAACCTCCACCTCCCGGGTTCAAGTGATTCTCCTGCCTCAGCCTCCCGAGTAGCTGGATTACAGGCCCCTGCCATCACACTCAGCTAAATTTTGTATTTTTAGTACAGATGGGGTTGCACCATGTTGGCCAGGCTGGTCTTGAACGCCTGACCTCAGGTGATCTGCCCGCCGCGGCCTCCCAAAGTGCAGAGATTACAGGTATGAGCTACCACACTCGGCCCTGGAGGTCTCTTTTACAACAGCACTAACCAACAGGCTTTAGTCCAATATAGTTAAGAACAATGAATCTCTGCAATTTCAGAGTTGGCAAACATTTAAAATAACCTATAAGAACTCGGGTGAGGTTTTTCTCCCCTATCCCTTTCCATACACACCATAAATAAGAACACCCAAATCCATGTCCCTGGGTGCCGGTAAAGTGTTCTAGATATTGTAAATCACAGTCAAGATAAAACCATTTTCTGAAGGTTTTGAGGAGATATTGGATCTGCAAATCAAATGTCCTAAACACAGCAGAAAAGACGACTCTTCAGAAAGGGAGATCCAAAATTCTTTCGTAAAGAATGAAACCAGCCAAGTAAGTTAAAACAAATCTTGTCATTGAGCTTTCCAGGGAAAAATCAGATTTTTCCGGTGATTCAGGGTAAATGTGGGGACTTAGAAAGCTCCCCCTAGAAGGCAAGAGGAGAAGCGGAAATGTCCCCACTCATGACTGTCCTGCCTGGTCAGAACCCTGCAATCTGCGCCCCCGCACAGGAGCCAGTGAGTTTCGATGACCGGTGTGTTGCTCTCCGCTGGAATATATCTGCGGGGTCAAAGGAGCGGGGAGGAAATGCCTGTCTCAATCACCAACTATTTTGCCTTTATTATCTTTTCCTGAACGTCAGATCAATTGTGGAAAAACACAAAATGGAAAAGATGAACTTTCAGAAAACAAGAGCCAATCCCATTTCTCTTCTGCAGCTGCATTGGAAATGTGCGTCAGGTCAGTGTGTCACAGCACAGACAGACACGTGGACGGGGAAGCAGCAGCTTGCAGGAAAGGCCTGGCTGGCAGAGAGCACCCAAAGATGAACACGACGAACCGTGAGGGTCCGACGCGAGGTGGCTGGGGCTGGCGGCTTTTGGCGACTGATGTCCCACCTCTGAGTGGAGAGCAGAGGAGAGATCCTTCCAGCTTCCTCAGCTCCTACAGCTTCATCAGCACTGGCACAGGCTTGGTTCCCATCCATACCCTTTCCAACACAGACCTGCACAGACTCTCGTGGCTGCCCCAGTGCCAAAGCGCGCCAGCCACCAGCGCTTCTTTGAGTGAGACACCAATTGTGTAATCTGAACCTGGCTGGATTTGCTGGTTTAAGAAAGAAGTGAAGAGGATCCTTTTATTTTCCCACACTGGGCCTCATGGAAGTTCCACTTTGCTCCTCCCTGGCCTTCCATCTGCACTGCACGGTGAGCAGAGCTAGGCTTGTCTGCGGCAGCTCTGCCACGCCCTGTCACCCGCAGTCACTAGTAGTAGGGCCCTAGCTTTTCGTATCCGAAGTAACTTGGCCACTCTGGAAACAGACCATAGGAACACCGAGGGCTTCCAAATTGGTCAAAGGATATTCCCAAATCCGGTCCATTGTGGGGTTTGGTCGTTCCCTGGGTAGATTTTAACTCCGCCCGGATGATCCTATAGTTCTTGCCTCTGTTGCTGTCCCAGTGCGTCTGTCCATTGCACTCGTAGTACACAGCAAACTCCATTCTTTCATAAGACTGTATCTTCTCGGGCAAGCTGATATCGAAGGAGAACGTGTCCCTGTCTGAACCAGCGTAAGTGTCCTTCACGTACTGACAAGGAAAGTCTGTGTAGCTCTTCCAGGTGTCAAACGTCATCCTTATTTTCACGGTCTTCTCAAATGCAAGGTTCTGAACCTTCACAGTGCCTGCAATGGCCCTGTCCTTGAGCACACAGTTCTCAAGGCAGACGTGGTCAGCCTGAAGTCGATTTCTAAAGTCTAAGTAATCTGCAGAGGGCTGGGAAAAATCCAGAACAAAGCTCTCGCTCTCTGCTGTCGTCAAGCTCACAATGCTGTCTAGGAGCTCGGTGATGTTGAATGGGATATCTAGCGGGTCATCGAATTCTGAGAACACTTTGACCATTGTCAAGGCCAGCCCTTGGTTGTCTGCGAAGGACACCCGCTTTTTCACCTTCTTCTCCTGGACAGCCGGGGCCACCATTCCACTGGCTTCATTCTTGCTGCTCAGCTGAATACAAGGCCTCAGTGGTTTGCTGGGCTTTGGTGAGATCTTAAAGGCAAACCTCTCTCGGCGCAAGGAAGGAGCCATGCAGTTGTATCTGTACTCGATGTCCACAGCCATCATGGGGCTAGATGAATAGGCTAGAACCCTGGAAAGGGAGAAGAAAGAAAACAGCAGAGCGATCAGATCAGACAGGTGTGTAAAGGCATCATTCCAGCAGGGACTGGCAAACAATATTTCCTTTTATCTCTGCCCACATGGCTACAGGTCAGGATTAACTCTGGTGTGGTCCAGCACAACACGGGTTTGTGGGGGGGGACGAGTTGAGGGGTGGCGTTCAAGGTTAAAACAAACAAAAGAGTAAGAAACCCACCAGTTTTAAAACTAAATGCACAGGTTTTTTGGTCAGCATTTCTTGGGGCCTTCTGTTGGCTAATGTGCCACAGAGGATAATTAAAAGGGCATATACTGTTTTAAGATTTCCCAAACCTATATGACTCAAAAGGTGTCTTCCACAGATAGACGCTATTTATTTACGTATTTTTTGAGACAGCGTCTCGCTCCGTCGCCCAGGCTGGAGCACAGTGGCGTGATCACAGCTCACTGCAGCCTCGACCTCCCAGGCTCAAATGATCCTCCCACCTCAGCCTCCCAAGTAAGTGGGACCACAGGCGCAAGTCACCACGCTTGGCTAATTTTAAAAAATTTTCGTAGAGACAGGTCTCACTACATTGCCCAGGCTGGTCTCGCACTCCTGGCTCAATCCATCCTCCTGCCTTGGCCTCCCAAAGTGCTGGGATGACAGGTGTGAGCCTCTCTGGCCACATTTTATTAATTGAGAAGTAAAAATTGTATATTCTTATGGTGTACAACATGTTTCCATATACGTATACATTGTGGAATGGCTAAATCGAGCTATTTAACATGCATTATATCATACTTTTTTTGCAGTGAGAACACTTACAATCCACTCTCAGCAATTTTCAAGTATATAACATATCATTACTAAGTATAGGCACCATATTGTACTCTTGAATGTATTCCTCCCTGTCTACCTGAAATTTTGTATCCTTTGGCCAAAGGATACCTCTCCAGTCCCTCCACCCCCAGCTTCTGGTAGCCACCATTGTACTCTCTGGTTCTATGAGTTTGACTTTTTCAGATTCAACGTATTAGTGAGATCATGCTGTCTTTGTCGTTCTGTGTCTGACTTACTCGCTTAACATCCTCCAGTTTCATCTATGTTGGCACAAATGACAGGATTTCCTTCTTTTTTCAGGTGGAATAGTATTCCCCTGTGTTTATATGCCATGTTTTCTTTATTCACTCATCTAATGATGGGCACTTAGGTTGACTCCTTATCTTGGCTTGGTGAATAATGCTACAATGAACATAAGAGTGCAGATAACTCTCTGATACACTGACTTCAATTCCTTTGGATATATGTCCTGTAGTAGGATTGCCGGGTCATAGAGTAGTTCTAGTTATGGGTTTTTGAGGAGCCTCCCTACTATTTTCCATAATGGCTGTACTAATTTACATTCCCACCAACAGGAGACAAGACAAGGGTTCCCTTTTCTCCACGTCTTTGCCAATACTTATTTTCTTTGGTCTTTTTGAAAATAGCCATCCTAACGGGTGTGACGTGACATCTCATTGTGGCTTTATATTTGCTATAATCTGATAAAATGAAATGGACTCATCCCACAAATACAGATTGGGTGTTTCCTATATGCCAGGCGTCGAGCAAGACACTGGGATTCAATAGTGAAGACAGACACAAACCTGCTTTCATTAAGCTTATGGTAGGTTTTTAATGTCAGGATACCGTTCTTTGAAAAAGAATCAGCAGGCCAGGGGCGGGGGCTCACACCTGTAATCCCAGCATGCTGGGGGGCTGGGCAGGTGGATCATCTGAGGTCAGGAGTTCGAGACCAGCCTGACCAATATGGTGAAACCCCATCTCTACTAAAGTTACAAAAATTAACCGGGCATGGTGGCGTGCACCTGTAGTCCCAGCTGCTCTGGAGGCTGAGACAGCAGAATTGCTTGAACCCAGGAGGCGGAGGCTGCAGTGTGCAGAGATCACATACTCCAGCCTGGGTGACAGGGCAAGACTCCGTCTCAAAAAATAAAAATAAATAAAATAAAAACAACCAGCAATTTAGTATTTTTAAGCCTTTAACATAGGTGAATATGTGTTTTATCCACAAGTAAAAAATTGGCTCTATAAGAATAAAAAGCAAATAGAATCATGATAAACAAGGTAAAATCTGAGTTAACAAAAACTATATTTTCTATAAGTAAAAATGATAAGTAAAACAAAAAAAGATTAAAGACAAACTGTGAAAATATTTTACAATAAGCATAGCAGCAGAGCTAATACCTTAATATGTAAAGTGTTCTTACAAAGCAATAAAGTCAAATATTCCACATAGAAAAATAAGCAAAGAATGTGAATAGAAAATTCAGGAAAAAAAATTTTAAAGTGGCCTATAAATATGCAAAATGTTCAACCTTACCATTAATTTAAGAAGTGTAGATGAGAAACAATGTCTGTTTTTTGTTTATTGAATTAGGAAAAAAATTTAAAAGATAATGCAAGCTTTTTCTTTTTTTTCTTTTGAGATTGGGTCTTACTCTGTCACCTAGGCTGGAGTGAAGTGGTATGAACATGGCATATGGCAGCCTCCACCTCCTGGGCTCAAGCAGTCCTTCCACCTCAGCCTCCCAAGTAGCTAGGACCACAGGCACAAGCCACCATGTCCAGCTAATTTTTAAAAAACATTTTTTGTAGAGACGAGGTCTCACTGTGTTGCCCAGGCCAGTCTTGAATTCCTGGACTCAAGCAGTGCTCCCATCTCGGCCTCCCAAAATGCTGGGATTTACAGGTATGAGCCACTGTGCCCAACCAATGCAAATATTTTCATTAGTCTAAATTGGCACGACCTTTCTAATTTTTTTTTTATCATTTTTCATTCTAACATCACATAGAGACATTTATCCTAAGAATTAAAAACACATGGAGGTGAAGGTACTACGATGTTCAATGCCACATTATAGGCGGAAAAAAGATGACAAAATAACCTAGATGACCATTAACAGGTACCTGGTTAAATCAAATGTACCACATCCATGTGATGTACTTTTATTTTTATTGTTATTATTTTTTCCTTTTTTGAGACAGAATTTCACTCCGGTCGCCCAGGCTGGATTGCAACGGCAGGATCTCGGTTCACTGCAACCTCTACCTCCTGGGTTCAAGCGATTCTCCTGCCTTAGTCTTTCGAGTAGCTGGGATTACAGGAGTCCGCCACCGCGCCCAGCTAATTTTTGTATTTTTAGTAGAGACGGGGTTTCACCATGTTGGCCAAGCTGGTCTCAAACTCCTGACCTCAGGTGATCCACCGCCTCGGCCTCCCAAAGTGCTGGGATTACAGGTGTGAGCCACCAAGCCCAGCCCATGTGATATAATTTTATATCATCATTAAAGCCATTATTTTTAAAAAAGATTTAAATGAAATGAAAAAATTATACTTACATTTATGTCTATATAGAGAGAGAGAGAGCGAGAGAGAAGATAAAATTGTACGTAGAAACTAGACTTGGGGTGAAAAAATGCATTTGACCCTTCAATGACATGAGTTTGAACTTTGCAGGTCCACTTATGCTCCGATTTTCTTTTTTTCTTTTTTTTTTTTGAGATGGAGTCTCACTCTGTCGCCCAGGCTGGAGTGCAGTGGCCGGATCTCGGCTCACTGCAAGCTCCGCCTCCCGGGTTTATGCCATCCTCCTGCCTCAGCCTCCCGAGTAGCTGGGACTACAGGTGC
>NW_012115267.1:1289446-1295161 GCF_000951035.1 Colobus angolensis palliatus
TTCATGAATAGTAAATATACTTTCTCTTTTCTTTGATTTTCTTAACATTTTCTTTCTTTTAGCTTACTTTACTATAAGAATACAATATACGTTACATATAAAATACAAAATACGTGTTAATCGACTCTTGATGTTATTGGTAAGACTCTGGTCAACAGTAAGCTATTAGAAGTGAAGGTTTTGGGGAGTCAAAAGTTATATATGGATTTTTGACTGTGTGGGGGCTAGGCTCCCCTAGACCCCATGTTGTTCAAGGGTCAACTGTATTATGTAAATGCAGAGAAAAAAGACTAGAGATATATTTAAAATCAGAATACCTAGGTGACAAGATTTCAGGAATTTCTGGTTTCCTGGTTTATATTATCTTATATTTTCTAAAATAATACTGCGTCTATCATCAGAACAAAATGAACCTAAAAAATCCTCAAACATTTTAAGATATGCCAAAAACCTATCCCAACACTATTGCCTCACTAAAGCTGAGCACTTTTTTTTGTGGGACAGGATCTTGCTGTGTTGCCCAGGCTGGAGTGCAGTGGTGCAATCATAGCTCACTGGAACGTCAAACTCCTGGGCCCCAGCGATCGTCCCGCCTCAGCCTCCAAAGTAGCTGGAACTAAAGGTGTACACCTCCATGCCCAGCTAATTTTTCAATTTTTATAGAGGCAGGGTTTCACCATGTTGCCCAGGTTGGTCTCAAACTCCTGAGCTCAAGCAATCCTCCCGCTTCAGCCTCCCAAAGTCTGAGCACTTTTTATCATTCTGATTATCATGGCAAATTTATATTTTGATTTGACAGTTTCAATGGACTAAATTAAGGAAACGAGTGAAAAACTAGGATTAAAATCTCAAGTCTGAGAATCACAGAACACAGGATCGGGATGAGTCCCCAAACCTATTTCCTCTCAATGTATCCGCCTCCTTATGGCACAGGTGTAGGTGTGTGATAACGTGTTGGGGAGCTCACTCTCGAGCAGCCATGGCCACCCCAAGAAGTGACAGGCAACATGCCAAGTGTCTTCTGTAAAGAGCTGGGAGCACTGGTTCAGTCCATGAATAATCTCTCATTTTCACGCTCTGACTGATCAGCCAAACATGGAAAGAAAAAGGGTGAAAGAACAAACACGTATCAGATTTGACCCCATTTTTCCAAAAGTACAGCACTTCCCTGGGATGCAGGAAGCACTTACAGATGGTCAGTCGGAGAAATACACATATTCAGAACCAAATAAAACAATAACTTATGGCCAGAATGCAGGTGCTTACACATTCATTTTAAAGGATATCTGTCTCAGTTTCCCCTCTAATAAAATCAATCTAGTGAAAATGTTAAGGGCAAATTTGCTTTCACCTATCTGTTCTTATACCCACGTAACTGTTCTGGAAAGGAAAGTTCTGACTGAATTAGGCAAGGTAGGTTTGCAGAGGTTCAGTGGATTGACTAACAGGTTCAATGTGAAAAAAAAAAAATCACTTATTCTTGTCCTTTGCAAACTGTGTTGGAATTACACCCTCAGCTCTAACTTTAACACAGGTAGTGTTTTTGTTTTGTTTTGTCTCATTTTAATTTTTTATTTATTTATTTATTTTTGAGACGAAGTCTTGTTCTGTTGCCCAGACTGGAGTGCCGTGGTGCGATCTCAGCTCACTGCAACCTCTGCCTTCCGGGTTCAAGTGATTCTGCTGCCTCAGCCTCCCAAGTAGCTGGGATTACAGGCACGTCCCACCACCCCCAGCTAATTTTTGTATTTTTAGTAGAGACGGGGTTTCACCATGTCAGGCTGGTCTCGAACTCCTGACCTCATGATCTGCTCGCCTCGGCCTCCCACAGTGCTGGGATTATAGGCATGAGCCACCACACCCAGCCTCGTTTCTAAGTAAGTATAAAGACCAAACAAATGGCTATATCTGACATCCCAGTGACCCCCACTCTACCCATCCTGAAAAATCTGGGTGTGAAACTGAGGGAGGAGGGGTTCCTCTTCACAGCTTCCTCCTCACCTGAGTCAGCACAGGTCAGCTGCAAGTTCTCTTTGCACCTCCAACAAGCCTGCAAACCAACCTCCTACGTGCTTTCCTGCATGTTAGAAGAAGGCTTGGAAACTCTCAAGATATTGTGGAAACAGAATTCCAAAGCAAAAGGATCAAAGAATATACACACTTACAGCACACCGGAGCCAGCGTCCCAAGTTCTAATCCCGCAGGCTGAGGAGACTTAGCGGAAGACCTTGGTAGAGTTTCACGGTTTCAACCCAGTGGCATAAATTTGCCCCTAAGATCCCTTTTATCGCCAGACTGTAAGAACACGCAGAAGCCCAGCTTGGAGGGGCCGGGCTCCAGTCGGAGCCAGAGCTAATCAAACAATGCTGCCAGCACTTGCAGGAGTCAAATTGCTCTTGCAAGATTCTTCCATGAAAGGCAGAAGTAAGGTTATGATGGCCCGAGATTCCCTGCAGGACTACTACCCCAGGACATAGCACACGCAACCCCAGTCTAGAATCCCTTCACTCTGTTTGTGTGTCACCATAACTGCAGGAGAGGACATTAACCTGTGTGACCTCAATCTGGGGTATGACTCGACTGTCAGTCACCTGGCCTAGCCCACAGATAGCTTCCAGTTTTTGTTTACCTGGTCATTCTCCAAGAATCAGCACACCAAAATGCTGGTTTGGTGTAGGCTTTCCTGACCTGCTCAGGAACACCCCAGCAGCCTGTGACAGGGATGGCTGCCGCCATTCAGAAGTACTCCTAGCAACTGAGATGTGCAAGGTAATACTAAGTTCCTGAAAAGAAGGCACCTGGACAGGTGCTTCTTTTACAAATGACATGAAAATGATCGGTTCCAACACAGGAAGCACCAGGCTGCAGCCCAGCCTCCTCTCCTGAGAGACTCTTTGGCTACTCCAGCTCTGTCCTTTTCCCAGGCCAGGGAGTATGAGTCACCAACGTTGGCCAGAGGAAAACAAAAGAACCAGAAGTTATGGACATACATTTGAACCATGAGAGCGGGATTCAGGATGTGATACCAGTTGCAGGATAGGAACAAGAGTGTATGAGTGCTGCTCCCAGGTAGGTATGAATTCTCAAACACTTGCTTCCACAGAGATGCCTCAGAGCTCAGGGATCAGTGTCCCTGGTGAGGGACTGGGCCATGCTTGAGGGTAGATTTCGGTGTTCATGGCTAAGCCAGGGCAAACCCTAACAGATCATGGAGATAGGTTTGCATAAATGCTTTCTCTGTTCCACTCATGACAACACACCTTCTCAAGACAGCTGGCCAAGGTGAGACAGCCATGGTGATAACTACAGACCCGCACACAGAAAATAACCCCATGACCTTCATGGTTTCAGGCAGCTGGGCTACTGACTTTCTGCCTGTACCTTTCATAGGGAGGAAACCTTTTACGTACCAGGGCCATGACATTATCCCTCCATTCTCTCATTCTCTCGCTCTCTCTCTAATTCTCTCTCTCTCTCTTTTCTGATAAGAAAAGACAAAAAAAAGGCCGGGTGCAGTGGCTCACACCTGTAATCCCAGCACTTTGGGAGGCCGAGGCAGGCGGATTACCAGGTCAGGAGATCCAGACCATCCTGGCTAACACGGTGAAACCTCGTCTCTACTAAAATACAACAAAAAAAAATTAGCCGGGCGTGGTGGCGGGAGCCTGTAGTCCCAGCTACTCGGGAGGCTGAGGCAGGAGAATGGCGTGAACTCGGGAGGCGGAGCTTGCAGCAAGCCGAGATCGCGCCACTCACTCCAGCCTGAGTGACAAAGCAAGACTCCATCCCCCCACCAAAATAATAAACAAACAAAAACAAATAAAAATACAAAAAATAAGATGCACAAGGAACCCACCAGGAACACTGAAAGCTGCCAAACTGCATTCAGTAAACATTCACGACCAGGTTATAATTTTCATTTTTAAAGCCATGGCCATCTACCTCCCTCCAACAATTAATTCTGTGTTCCCTTCCAAAAGGTTTCACTGATCCAGCATGAAGAGAGTGCACGTCTTTCCCCCCTTGTATTCAGACCATGGGGCCCTATTCACAGCCTTAAAGGCTACGTGTACCCCTTGATCCTGTCCTCATCATCCAAAGAATCTTGATATTTGTGAATGAGGTTGCATATTATAGGAAAGAGGCAAGTTCAAATGACACAGCCCCTGCCGTCTGAAAACGTAGGAGGGAAAACAGGGCACTAGGCTAAGAATGCCCACACCTTGTTTTGCTGCTGGAGGGAGTCACTCAGCGGCTCTGGGCTTGAGGTCCCCCTCCAAGGTCCCTGCTGGCCCTGACATTGTATGTCGCGACCCACGCCTGGTGCCGCTTCTCTTCCCACTAACTTTTTTCCCTAAATACCTCAACTGTACTTTTGTGGTAAGTCCTCCAGCTGTCTTCACTTTAGTTTTGGCTCCTGGACAACTCTGCCCAAGGAACCATTTCCTCCTCTCCTCCTCTTCCTCCCAGCCCAAAGCCCTAATTGTCTCTTCTGCTGCACCCTGGGTCTCCCAGGCAGGCCCCGCCACTCAGACCACAGGTTCCAACACCTTCCAAGTCTCCAAGATCCCAAGTCCAGTCTTTCCTCTGTTTTCTCCTCTTTTTCAGAAAACAATGCTCTGACAGGCCCCAAATATTCCAGTACGTCATTACCGGCCCCCACTCCCTCTTTTGCAGCTACTGTGCCTTCCACACCCCTTTTTTTGGATTCCAAAGGGAGGCAGGAACAGGCCAGTGCTCTCCAGGCTGGAGGATCCCACCAGTTATTCTCCGACCCTGTCCCCTCCGTCCAGCTCGGCCAGGGCTGCACTCCGCCCCAACCTCCCTACAAGCTTCCTTGGCCTCGCGCGGCACCCACCTTTCGGGCCGCAGAGACGCCCCCTCCCCAGCTCGCTCGCCGCATCGGAGAGCCCGCAGGGTTGTGGCAAGGGCGACTACGTGAGCGTCGGTGTGTCCGGGAGGCAGGGCCTGGGCTGGGTTCCCGGAGATGTCGGCGGGGGGAGGAAGACGACGAGAAGGAGGAGCCCGTTATCGCACCCGGGCGGGGCCGGCAGCGGGGCCACCCCGGCCCGAGCAAGCAGCGCGACGCCAGCACCCCCGCGCGGCCGCCTGGCCTCCGCCAGCCCGGGACCGGGTCGCCCTCGGTGGCCTGAGAGCCTACCGACTGTATTTCCTCGCGTGTTCTAGGGAAACTAAGGCCCGGAGAGAGACGAAGCAGCTTGTCTTTAATCTCCAAACCCCACCACCCAACTTTGGAGACGTCTCCAGACCTGTCAGGACCCGGGGCTGGGAACGTGTGCTAGGTCCGAAGCCAGAACAACAGGTGGCAAAGGGATCGGGCGCCGCAGCCGCAGCTCCCGGGTCACGGTCGCAGCCGGGCCCAGCAGCGCGGTGGAGCACGTGGACCAGCTGCAGTCCCTGGATCGCCCTATCCACGATGAAGCGACAGCTCCCTAGAGTGTTCCAGCCCCATGTGCCAGTGCAAGTCGCACGGTGAACATGCAGGTGACAGGAACCCAAACGGGTCCCCGCTGCACGCCCTCGCCTTGTTGTCCCCGGCCCTTCCCTCAGACTCGAGGCTTGGGGAGGTACGTACCGGGTTCAGCTCATAAATCCCGAGGGCAGACGCGCCAGCCCACGGCGGCATCCGCACTGGGGGAACAGGGACAGCGGCCGCGACGGCACGAGCTGGGCGCCGGGCTCGGGTTCGCGCCC
>NW_012115267.1:1295411-1296676 GCF_000951035.1 Colobus angolensis palliatus
GGGGTGGTGGGCCGCCGTTTCGTCAGAAGCCCCAGAACGGGCGCCAGGGGGCAGGGGCAACTTCCTACAGGAGAGCGTCCCGTTAGAACGACAGGGCTTTTGCAAAAGTCTGACACCCGTGGCACAGAGCGCCCCAGATATGGAGGGTTTCACAGGTAGGTATACTTTAGAAGAAATTTCCTGACTTGAATCTGTTATAATCACTACCTAAATCGACAGGGCCTCCGTGATACATATTATGCACCTTGAGATCTATAGAAAATGATCTTAGAAAAAGAAAAAAAAAATGATGATCTTGAAGAGTTTGAACCACAGGCTCTTCTTTTCTTCAGTTTACATGTAACTTGATCTGAACTAGCCGCTTTAGGCATAAGGCTACCAGTTTTCTAATTTTAATGACCAGTAAAGTTTTAGAAAAAAAATTAGAAATTGATATAGGATTGCCAACTTTTTAAACTGCCAAGAAAGACATGAAAATAAACCCTACCGTCTTCTGTTACTATTCTTTTATTTTTATTTTTCAAAGTACTCTTTAATAGCAATAACAACGAAATGCAGGAAGGATGTAAAGGCCAGTCTTTCCCATTGGATATATTTAGCTTTCGGAAAACTCATTATGTTGAATATGGAATTTGGGGATTTCTGCTCTAAGGGATATAGGCTCAGCTTCCAATTTTACTAGGAATGCAAGCGTAAAACAGTAATCGGCGACAATAATCCAAAACAAGCCTTTAGCTCTATAGAGAGCTTCCCCGGAGGGAGTTGTGGTGTCTGAAGGGTGATCATTAATCTTCTTCCTTCTTTTCCGATGGGCAGATCTGATAAGGGACCACCTGTGAAATCAGCTATTGGTAGGTGGTTGGCAAATAGAGCTTCTGTGCAATATTCCCTCTGCCAACTTTAAACCCTCTCTTGTTAGGTGATGAGTAGGTTGAAGATTGTTAAGCCAAGTACTAGCTAAGTTTCTCAGGTGTAGTGAGCTTGCCGGAGGAGTAGGCAAAGATAAAGAGCCAACAGGTATTGCAAAACCTATGCAGGCAAAGGGTAATGCGAACCACACCGGGAAAGAGTTGGGACGGGTAAAGACAGCTTTGTAGCGTTAGGGTTTGGAAGGATTTTTCTTACATAGATCTAGGAAACCGTGGTCAATAATTTCCCCTGTGGTTTAGATGACTATTTCAGACCAGGAGAGAGGGGTTAAAGTTAGTTGTGGCACACCACAGACTTAGTAGGTAGGAGGGTGGCATCTTTGCCCTCAGCATAGA
>NW_012115267.1:1297616-1298879 GCF_000951035.1 Colobus angolensis palliatus
CTCATGTATGGCTACTTCAGTCCTCTCTTCATTCATTTATTCAACAACATATTACTAAGGTACCTCCTTAAGCCTGGATGCTGAACATGGAAAAAATAGGTGAAATATAATTTTACCCCTGAGAAGCTCATAGGCTAAAAAATATTGATTTGGGATAAATGTATGTTAAGGTAAGTCTCTGTGTTTAGGAGAGTTAAGAGGAAGACCCTGTGTGTTTAGAAGCAGAGTGGGTGGGGAATGGGGATGACCAGAGGATGATCCTATAGATGGTGACCACTGGGATCCTGGAGGAGGAGTTAGAGTTAAAGGGTCATGTCAGGGAACATGGCAGGAATTGGCAGAGACACAGAGTTCAGTAAGTACCCAAAGAATTTCTACTCTGCTGATTAAAAGTTAGGTTCTCTTTCTGGCTTAAATATTAAACAATGTTCCTTTATACATGTGTTCACATCAGCTTTCTGCTCATCCAGAAAGTTTGAAAAAGGATTGTATTTGTTTTACCTCCTTCTCAACTTAATGCATTTCAAAAACAGCTCAAACCTAGTCCTATTCTCATCGGAGATTTTGGAAGAGAAATCTTTTTTTTTTTTTTTTGAGTTCTAACATGCTTCTCGTTGAATGAAAATGATTACAAAATTAATCTAAATAAAAATAACCAGCCTTGGGAGTCAGAACTACTAAAGAAGAGAACATTCTTTTGCTTGATCAGAATAGCAAGTGGGAAAGACTGCTTCCAAACTGCCCGAGTCAATTTATATTTAGCCCAGTGGAGTTGTTTGCACCTGTCAGAGCCGCAGACATGTTCTGGCGCATTATGTTACCTGGGGCCCCCTGCCCCTCTCTCAGATTTGACTGACGTTGACTTGCAAGGTCATGTTTTACGGGGACAGGCAGAGGAATACTTACAAAGGAACTCTATAAGCCTCCGTCTGCAGATAATGTGTCCTTAGCATGTGAGAAGATCTCAAGTATTTTACACACCAAAGCTCCTAGAGCCCATTAGGGCATTTTTTCTTACTGTTGAGGGCTTCTGAGTTCCTGAGTGAGGTTGATAAATGGATCACTTGTTTGAAAGCTATGTGATTACAGAACTGCTTTTATTCTACAACTTCATACTTTGTGCAGTGCTTTGTGTGAGCGTGATATATTTTCTTTAATTTGTGTTGTTTTTTCTTTTTTATGATTACAGTTGACTCTTGAACAATGTGGGGGCTAGGGTCACCAACCCTCTGTGCAGTTGAAAATAGACATATGGGAGACCGG
>NW_012115267.1:1299844-1315185 GCF_000951035.1 Colobus angolensis palliatus
CGGATCATGAGGTCAGGAGATCGAGACCATCCTGGCTAACACGGTGAAACCCCATCTCCACTAAAAATACAAAAAAATTAGGCGTGGTGGCGGGCGCCTGTAGTCCCAGCCACTCGGACGGCTGAGGCAGGAGAATGACATGAACCCAGGAGGTGGAACTTGCAGTGAGCCGAGATGGTGCCACTGCACTCCAGCCTGGGCAACTGAGCGAAAGTCCATCTCCAAAAAAAGAAAAAAAAAAAAGTTAGCCAGGCATGGTGGTGTGCACCTGTAATCCCAGCTACTCAGGAGACTGAGGTAGGTGGATCATGTGAGCCTGGAGAGGTCAAGGCTGCAGTGAGCCGTAATGGCACCACTGCACTCCAGCTTTGGCGACAGAGCAAGACCCTGTCTCAAAAAAGAAAGAAAAGAAAAAATATATATTTAGTATTCATTAAGTGGAGTTGGATCATCATAAAGGTCTTCATCCTGGTTGTCTTCAGGTTGAGTAGGCTGAGTAGGAGAAGGAAGTGAAGGGGTTGGTCTTACCGTCTCACAAGTGGCAGAGGCAGAAGAAAATCCAAATGTAAGTGGACCTATGCAGTTCAAACCCAAGTTGTTCAAAGACATTGTATTAGTATTAGACATTGTGGAAAATACAGAAAAATATAAAGATGAAAATAGAATTAGTGCTACCCAACATCATTCACTATATTTTCTTTCAGTATTTAGTCTGTGCATAAACATTATAATATCTGAATCATAGTGTGTATATATAGTTTAATTTCTTGATTTTTATTCATGACTGTTTCTCATTTTGAGTATATTAGTATTACAGTTTTCCTGACATATGCTTTTTAGTGGCTGCATATTATATTTTAACATGTAATTTTATGTACATATAATGCAAGGCATAGCAAAATTGTGTGCAGAATTTCATGACAAGTGGCATGCATTTTTGTGAGAAAAAATATGTCAATATTCTTTCACATAGAGAGATCATAATTAATTTAACTATTTTCTTATTGTGGGACACGTAGATTTTTCTTCCCAAAGTTTCTTTATTGTAAATATGTTAGGTTGGTGCAAAAGTAATTGCTGTTTTTGCCATTAAAGGCAACAGCAAAAACCAAAATTACTTTCGCACCAACCTATACTTCAATAAGCATCTTCATATTTAAATTTTGTCCACATTCCTGGCTATTTCCTACAGAGTATAGATATTCTTCAGGCTGGATGCATATTGCTAGATTTGAATACCAACCTTTTAGAAAGTTTAGTATTGACCTTTCATTCTTGCCGCTGGGGAAAATTAAGTTAAATAGTCTCAATAAGGTCTTGGTTTGTGGACTTGGGGAAAATTATATCTCATCTTGCAAAATAGCCATATGAGAAGTGTTACGAATGAATCATTTACTGTATGCCTGGGTAAAAATAGCTGCACACCTTATCTAGTGCTTCAGCTTTGAATCTCAGAGTACACAGCCAGTTTGTATTATGAATAAGGACTTCGTAACCCATATTGTTGACTTAAATGGTATTAAGTGGTGGCTGGTCAGGGAGAAGGTGGAGAGGCTAGAAACCAAGGAATACCACCTTGCCAAACGTTAAATACCATTAGGTAGAACCAGTATATATTTATATTCTTTGCTTATTCATCCTCTGTTCATGACTAGTGTGGTCATTAATTATATTTAAACATGTAACTTTATGTACATATAATGCAAGGCATAGCAAAATTGCATGCAGAATTTCATGACAAGTGGCATGCATTTTTGTGAGGAAAAAAATATGTCAAGCTACTTTTCGGACTGTAACTGACCACTTGGCTATTGCATGCCTTGTGCCTTAGGTCTGGGATGTTTCTTTTGCATGCCTCTGGAATCAAGTGACTCTGATACTGCAAGCACTTCAGAGTGTGTATAAGCAATTTCAGCTGGTTCCATCCTGATATTTACAAAACTGCCTGGATCATACTTACAACCATGCAATGATATATATTTATATTAAGAAAGCAACGATTCACTTGAAAGATGAAGGAAAACAAAGCATTTATGTACAATGAGTCCTAAGTGTACACCACTATGTTTTCCATCAGCCTTTGATTTTCTGTCACTCCTCTTTTTCTTTGAAATTTAGAGTCAGAAGTGAACTGACTTCATGGTTTTCCTCATGATTATTTGATATCCTCTAGGGAATCACAACTTAAAGACTGCATTCTTCCTTCTCAAAATTCATGTTAAAGATTTCTCGATGCAGAGCTACAGGCCATTTTGGAGTTTGAAATGGAGCAGTTAAAAGTAGGAGGTCGGCCGGGCACGGTGGCTCAAGCCTGTAATCCCAGCACTTTGGGAGGCCGAGACGGGCGGATCACGAGGTCAGGAGATCGAGACCATCCTGGCTAACATGGTGAAACCCCGTCTCTACTAAAAATACAAAAAAAAAAAAAAAAAAAACTAGCCGGGCGAGGTGGCAGCGCCTGTAGTCCCAGCTACTCGGGAGGCTGAGGCAGGAGAATGGCGTGAACCCGGGAGGCGGAGCTTGCAGTGAGCTGAGATCCGGCCACTGCACTCCAGCCTGGGTGACAGAGCGAGACTCCGTCTCAAAAAAAAAAAAAAAAAAAAAAAGTAGGAGGTCACACACGTTGAGATTATTCCTTCACTGTATCTCCCGGCTTGTGTGCCTGAGGAGACACGCATCTCAGAGGGCAGAGGGGCAGCCATTGTCTAATGAGGTTATTTCACCTACTATATAATAAAATGCACAGGACAATAGCGCATTTGTTATAAGGGCTACTCGAGTTTGTTATACAATTATTCTTCACCAAAAACAACAACCTGATAACTCACTGTTAGTATGAGTCTTACTTGGTAGATAGCCAGGACTATAAAATACACAAAGCCAAACTTTGCCATTATTTCCGTCTAAACGTTAGAGATTGCTACAACCATACTTTCAGCCTTAACAAAGATCTTTGGCGCCATTCCCATTTTCTTTCTGTTAATTCTTTGGTCATTTTCAAATGCAGAGTCCTCCCAAGTGGAGGGCCGTTTGTCTCTTACTTGTGGTCCTTTGCTCCAAAAAGAGAACTAACTTATCCTTTCTTCCCTGAGTTTAACCCTCATTCTTTTTTCTTCCCTCTTCCTTTTTAAAAATATTCCTCTTTAGTTTATAACATCTAGAAATTTCTGTCTTATAATGTTGTAATATTAGTAAATAAACAATTCTCTTTGTCATTCTCCCCTCTTATAAATCAGCATTGTTTATCAGTTTTTAGGAACAATCCCAAGACATGGTTTATGAAAAGAAGGAACCAACTGCAAAATAAGTGAGGAAGTTTCTGATTTAACTTCCTGTTGAAATTCCTAGGAAGAAAGACAAAAAGCTGAAGACTCATATAACCCTCATGCCCTAGAGACAGTGAAGTGTAAGACAAGAGCTCAGTCACCTGGTGGTCTTGGATGAGTATGCTGACTCTGCCACAGTGAGCTGTGGACATGGGGGAAATAACCTGCCAACTTTGTGCCTCTGTTTCCAGATCTGCAAAATGGGAATACTAATGCCTGCTTGGTAGGGTTATTCTGAGGATTTCCTGGAACAATATTTATATATAATCAGGATGACTTGCTCCACAAAACCCAAGTGCAAAAAAGTCACATTTCTTGATTATTCTAAATACAGTGAAATCTGGATCTGAACCCGCCACCTACTAAGGCCAGCAAGAAGCTTAATGTCAGTTGGCTTATGTAGCTCCTGCAACTGGGAACAGGCCCTTTGTTCCTCGACTCTGTGGTCACAGCCCTTAGCACTGTTCCTTCTGCAGCCCAGTCTCTGTGCAGGTCAGGTCCTCACCACCCACTGGAGCTACTACTCGAGGCCAGCTTTGGTGGTGCCCACTTAGCAGGCCTGACATGAAGCTCATGCACCCCCCAGAGAGACGCCTCTTCCAGAATGTTGCACTCAGATGGGGTGTCCTGCCACCTGCAGAAACTTAAGTCCCACAGCTCACAGACTGTGGGATTCACCCCCTTTCTGGGGTGGATCTTTCTGTAAATCCACAGAAGTACCAGGCTGGAACTCCTCCCACTCTTGGACAGTTCTGGCCCCTTCTTGGGGAGGGCCCAGAATTCCCAAACAAATGCTTTATGGAAGCAGTTTCTCCAGAGGCTCCCGGAACATGAAGGAGCTGTTAGCACCACTTTAGGGCTAAAAGAGCCAAGACCTTGGAAAACGAAGACCTACTTTTCCCTGCAGTGTAAGATGTTGGGGTATATGAGAATGAAACACAAATTTCCCTGCTGACACATTTGTAAACTATCAAGTGCATGGTGACTGTTCCAAGGGCATCACCAGTTTGCCAAATTCCCCCTGTGAAACAGTTTTACTACAGGAAACAAAATAAATTTTTAAAAACTTCTTGGATTGCAGGAAGACATGGTGTATGAATTATAGAAAACCACACACAGAGGTAAGATGAAGAGTCAGGAAGACAAGATACAAGGAGAGATGCGATAAGAATGAATGGCAAAAAACAAACAAACAAAAATGCAGTCAAAGGATTAAAATCCCTCCTGGAGGTGGAAAGAAGCAAAATTAACAGTGTAGATGCCGGGCGTGGTGGCTCACGCCTGTAATCCCAGCACTTTGAGAGGCCGAGGTGGGTGGATCACCTGAGGTCAGGAGTTTGAGACCAGCCTCACCAACATGGAGAAACCCCATCTCTACTAAAAATACAAAATTAGCTGGGCGTGGTGGCACATGCCTATAATCCCAGCTACTACGGAGGCTGAGGCAGGAGAATTGCTTGAACCTGGGAGGCAGAGGTTGCGGTGAGCCGAGATCGTGCCATTGCACTCCAGCCTGGGCAACAAGAGTGAAACTCCGTTTCAAAAAAAAGAAAAAAAACAGTGTAGAAAATGGAAACGTTGATTTGGAGGTGAGCCTTGAGAGGTCTTTCAGGATATGCAGGAAAAGAGCATAGAGTTAGACATGATAAGCAAAAATAAATAGTTACTAAGAAAAGTGATAGATTCTGATAAATATAAAGAATGGGAATTCAGTTTAAGACTTAACAGTATTACTAATCAAGAAACCAGAACAACAGAAATAAGTGATAATGACTTTATTGAAGAAAACATTTTCAAGCTGGAAAAAGACTGGAATATATAGGTTGACTGGGCTCACAGATTCCAGGTAAAATCAATTTTAAAACACCCACACCTAGACACATATTGACAACATTTTTTAGTTACAAAGAAAAAGAAGAAGGGCTGCAAGTATCCACACAGGAAACACCACCCCCACCCCCAAACAAGTTGTTGAAGGAAGAACAAATACCAGACTGGCTTCTGGCCTCTTTGTACTACTACAGTCAGAAAACAATGGAGAAGCATCTAAAAGCATTTTATATTCAGCCAAGTTGACTTTCATGTGTAAATGACCTTGCTTCCAAATACCCCCTAGTGTTATTACCATAATACAGCAATGAGACTGATTAGTACTCAAAAGAGTAGTTATTGCATCTTATCCACCGTGGTAATTTAGTTTCTTGATGAGATTCTACAGTTGTATGTAAATGCCAGTTTTATGCCTCCCCATCTCTCTGTGTGTGTTTTAACTTTGGTTTTAACGATCCTCTACTCTGGCAGCGGTGATGTTATTTGCTGCTGAGGAAAGAGGTCTCTCTCCCAATGACTTCTTTAACCTCATCTCTCCCTCTCCAAGGCTGGTCCTATTGTTTGCCTTGCCACTGGGAATTTCTACTTTGTGGGCGTAGTGTTTGCTCAGGTGGAATTGCTCCACATAGCGAGTCTTTGTCCCTTAATTTTACTCCAAATGCCAAGACTTTGATTTATGAATTATATTGAAAAACTGGCGATTATTAGAGTTAAAAGGCCTCTTACATCTTCTAGGCTAGCATCCGTGGTTTACAGGTGAAAAAACAGTCTCAGAAAAGAGCCATCACTTGTTTAGAGTCGCAGATTCAGATACCGTTCATGTTAGGACCAGCTAGGCTCCTGGTTTTTCTGCATCCCCCACCAGGCTGACACTGATGGACAAGATCTATTGGGAGGCCCAAGTGATCCCATCTTCACCATGATGAAGAAGTTCGTGAGTGGCAGGGCCCAAAGCCTGTGGAATGGCCAAAGGCAAGCTAATGCCCCATAATCAAAAAGTCAGTGAATTTCCAACAATAAGCAGAGGCACACCTTCAACATAGCACCTCGGAGCCATTGAAAAGTCAAGGTATTCATTATAGAAAAGTCCAAGGATACAGAAGACATGCTCTAGCCAGTTTTTCAAAGTTCTTAGAAGTTTTGACTTTGGGCAGGGGCACAGGAACTCACCCCTGTAATCCCACCTACTCAGGAGGTTGAGGAGTTCAAGACCAGCCTGGGAAGTATAGTGAGACCCTGTCTCAAAACAAACAAAAAGAAAGAGAGAAAAGTTTGACTTTTAAGGGCTCTAGTAACAAAAACTTCCTTTCTAAGCAAGCAGACTTGGCTCGTGGCACCTGACATCCTTTCATCAAACACTGGTCCAAATTCAAGCGGCAAGACCATCTCCTGCGTTTGTAGATTTCATAGCTTCTCTTCTTGGGTGAGTCATAACTCTTTAGGTTGCAAAAGAGAGGAGCCCTGCTCCAACTAGGCTAATCAAACAAACCAGAAGAAGAAACGAATTGGTTCATAACCAAATACCAGGAGGGCAGGGGCAGAACTGGGCCTAGGATTAACTTCTCCACATCACATGGAACATGGCTGCTCACGTCTCTGGGCCAACATCAACCCCACTTAAAGAGCAGAGAGGAAAGAGGGCATCTTCCGCCTGTTGTCAGTGTACAGAATTCCCAGGCGGGGACACTGATGGCTGCGTAACTGTGGACAGAGGGATGACCCAGCCTGGTTCCATGCTCACCACTCTGTTGAGGAACATTTTCTGTCAGCAAATTAAGGAGAATGGGCAGGAAATGGGCACAGGGCGGGTCTACACAATAGCCACTACGTTATCCGCAGCAAGTGTTGGTTAGTACGGAGTTTACTATCCACCTGTCGTTATTGCCAAATACCTGTGTTTCCAAGAAAGGAGAAAAATTAATAATTCCCCTACATTGCCTTCACCTTGGCTATGGCCAAGCCCACTTCCGGAAGGTACAGGACACTCTCCAGCCTGCCTCCTGCTCAGGAAAGACTGCCAGAGAGCACAAGGGCTTAGGAACGTGCGTGCGTAAGGAGGCGTCCACTGTGCTTTGTGGAGACTTTCTCCTCTCTCGGAGCCCTTTTGTATTAGTCCATTTTCGTTCTGCTGAGAAAAACCTACCCGAGACTGGGTAATTTATAAAGAAAAAGAGGCTTAATGGACTCACAGCACAGTTTTACGTGGCTTGGGAGGCCTCACAATCATGCTGAGAGGCGAAAGGCACGTCTTACATGGCAGCAGACGAGAGAGAATGAGAGCCAAGCAAAAGGAGAAACCTCTTATAAAACCACTGGACCTCCTGAGACTTATTCCCTACCACGAGAACGGTATGGGGGAAACTGCCCCCATGACTCGATTCTCTCCCACTGGGTCCCTCCCACAACACGTGGGAATTAGGGGAGCTACAATTCAAGATGAGATTTCGGTGGGGTCACAGCCCATCATGTCACCTTTCCAGGAGTCTTGCTGGTCTCTTTCCCTTCCCCTAGATAAGATAGCAGTAAGGAGGGCAGGATGGTGTGTTCAGGGCTTAGAAAACAAGTTCGCTTGGTACCAGGTGAGAAACAAACTCACCGTCGGGTCATTACTGGTGAGGAGACCCTCAAGTTCAAGTCTCCGAGATGATGCCTCGTGCTGTATTGGGCAGGCGGTGGGAATGCGCGTCAGCCTTGGAAGGTGTGGCTGTGAGCAGTGTCAGCAACCCAGGTGAGACCTTGTCTCTGCCATCGACAAACTGGCTGCTGCATTTTGAGCAAAGCAGGAGCTATTGACCTCCACGGGTGAAAGCCCACTGGTCAGCTCATTACTATTTGTGTGCCACAGCCTCAATCTAAACAGTAAGGACTGTTACTTTTTGAGCATTCTTGCTGCACAAACACTTTACATACTTGATACCAATTTCCTGAAAGATAAGTATTTTTGTTTAACCCCCTTTCATAGGTAAGAAAAGTGAAACTCAGAGAAGTGAAGTAACTCACCTGAGATCACACAGCAGTGAGTAGCAGAATCTTGATTCGAAGTAAGATCTGACCCCAAAGTTTAGGCTGTTTCCACCACACTAGGCTGCAGCTCTCAGCGAGCAGATGAAAGAGGGTGATGGTCTCACTTTGGGGACACCTTGTCTTTCTTTCCCAGTCTGCTAGATTGAATTCTAGGGCCTTCACTGGGCCTCAGCAGAATCCATTTGGGATTTTGAAAACACAGCCCTTAATTCAGTTTGACCGCTAGGACAACTCCCTCATTCACAGGCAGGAGGTAAAGAGAGGATGATTCGGTTACTGCTGGTGGTTACAGCTCTGAAGGGGGAGAGGTTTACAGCCTCCCTGAATGGCTGCTGCAGGGCAGGCAGGAAGGAAGTCTGGGGAGATAGAGAAGAAAACCATGAGAGGGGACACTTGGGGAGGCAGGTTTCTGAGGTTTGTGCGGGGTGCAAGGAAAAGGCCACACAATGGATGAACAGATGCCAAATATCTCTGTTTCCAGGAGGAAGCCACATATGGAAAAAAAATTCTACCCTAAACAGTTCTCAAGTACACCCACGTCCTGAAACAGCATGGAAAATAAATTAACAAATAACCTGCTATAAACACAGTGGAGGTGGGAAATTCTATAGTAAACCAGAAAGGAATTCATTTTATTCAAAACTGCTTTGAGAAGGTTGTCTAGGGTGGGTGAATACTTTGAGGCCAGGGCAGCTAGACATCACGGGCGTCTCTGGCTTTGTCACACCTGGGGGCCCAGAGCTCACTGTACAAAGACTGTGTCACATTTGGGTCCATGGTTTGTGGGAGTTAGGAGAGGAGTGGAGGCTCTTGAGTGGCTGAACCCTGTCTTCTTATCTGCAGCCTCTCTTCATGGCCCCCAGCCAGGACTTGCCCTTGTTACATGGCGTGTGAAGCAAGTGACTCTTGCAAGGAGAGTGTGATCAGGAGCTGGGAACAGTTTGCCAGTTGGTCATCTTGGATATGAATCCTACGTCCCACTGACCTTTGTGCCTTGAGAACTCCCTGGATCTCAAAATAGAGTATTTCTTCCCGGGGCAGTGGGTGGATGGGGGGTCATACCAGACTCAACGACATCTTGCCAAAACAAAAATTAACTTTAATTTGAATTTACACTAATTTAAAACAGGAATATGTGCCATCTGGCATTTTTATAAATAAGATGATATGTTGCAGAAACAAGTAATGAGAATTTCAAGGCTTCCCAGATCACTGGAAGGTCATGAGTTTAGGATTTTTTTTTTTATTTTTTTAGTTTTGAGGCAGAATCTCACGCTGTCGCCCAGGCTGGAGTGCAGTGGTGCAATCTCGGCTCCTTTGCCTCCTGGATTCAAGCAATTCTCCTGCCTCAGCCTCCCGAGTTGCTGGGATTACAGGCGCCTGCCACCACGCCCAGCTAATTTTTGTATTTTTAGTATAGATGGGGTTTCACCATGTTGGTCAGGTTGGTCTTGAATTCCTGACCTCAGGTGATCTACCCACCTCGGCCTCCCAAAGTGCTGGGATTACAGGCATGAGCCACTGTGCCTGGCCGAGTTTAGGGTTCTGTAGGGATTATGGAAAACCTCCATTGGGACAAATGTTCCTAGTGCTTTTGTAGCCACTTCCAGCTACAGAACAATGAGGCGGAAGACTGTACACTTGTGCCACTCACTGGCAGGGACGCCCGCCTCTCCTTCTCCCAGGGGAGGCAGGACATGGGCCGTGACCACCTTACAGTGCACAGGGGCCTCAAGGTTTCCTAACTCTCTCTGTTTGGCAAATATTTAAAGACCTTTATAAATGTATTTAATACCGATTTGTTTAAACAACACTTTTGATTAAGAGATGACCAAAATTGGATACAGGAAAACCCAGGAAAATTATTTTATCTCTAGAGAGACATTGGAGAAAAGGTGTGATCGTGTAAAGAAACAGGGAAAAACAACAAATAAGCCAAGTAAGCTATTGGTCCCCAAGTGCTTGGGTAGAACATTAGTTCTGAGAGAAGGTCATCACAAAAAGAATTCTGGGATCAAAACCAGGCTCAGTCTATCATTGATGGGCATTTGGGTTGATTCCATGTCCTTGCTATTGTGGATAGTGCTGCAATGAATGTATGCGTGCATGTATCTTCATAATAGAATGATTTATATTCCTTTGGGTATATACCCAGTAATGGGATTGCTGGGTCAAATCGTATTTCTGGTTCTAGATCTTTGGTACATATACACCATGGAATACTATGCAGCCATAGAAAGGAATGAGATCATTTCCTTTGCAGGGACATTGATGAAGCTGGAAGCCATTATCCTCAGCAGACTAACGCAGGAACAGAAAACCAAAAACCACTTTTAAGTGGGAGCTGAACAACGAGAACACATGGATACAGGGAGGGGAACAGCACACTGGAGCCTGTCGTGGGATGTGGTGGTAGGAAGGAGAGTATTAGGGAAAATAGCTAATACATGCCAGGCTTAATACCTAGGTGATGGGTGGATAGGTGCAGCAAACCACCATGGCACATGTTTACTCATGTAACAAACCTGCACATGTACCCCAGAACTAAAAATTAAAATTATTATTATTGTTTAAATAGGCTCAGAGGAATCCTGTGTCATGGGACTCTGGCTAGCTTTATTTAACTGGCACTTCACAAACGGATCCAAGATCTCATGGTTCTTGCAACTCTGCATTTTACTGTACGGAAAGGTGGGAAAGAAATCAGAATGAACATAGGTGTCTTATTTCCATTTAGGCTGCTCTAACAAAATACTGTACACAGAGTGGCTTGTAAATAACATACACATGTATTGCTCACAGTTCTGGAGGCTGGAAAGTCCAAGGTCAAGGTGCAGGCAGCTTTGGCGTCTGGGGAAGTTTTGTTTCCTTGTCGACAGTGCCATCTTGCTGTATCCTCATGTGGTTGAAGGGGCAAAGGAGCTCTCTCTGGCCTCTTTTATTAGGACACTCATCTCATTCATGAGGGTTCTGCTCTCCCGTAACCTAATCACCACCTCTTGGCTCTAACACCATCACCTTGGGGGCTAGGACTTCCACGTATGAGTTTTGGGGCATGCAAACATTCAGACCATAGCAGTGAGCATGAATGAAATTTCAGGAAAGGAATTCTAACAGAATTGGGAAATGCATTATGCATGATTCAATTTTGTGCAATCTTAGACCTCGAGAGAACAAGGAGGGAAACTAACAGATTTTGTGCTGAGCAATTTTTTTTCTGTAGCAGGACAGGCAGAAGGATGTCTTCTTCCACCCAAGCACTGAACCAAACCACAGGAGAAGAAAGAACCAAATGAGAGAGATTCAACTGAGCAGTCTGAGGCTTACCGGAAAGGAACAAAGACACACCAAAAGAGTCCATCCTAGGAAAAACACAGACACACAGGGACAAGGCACAAGTGTGTCTCTCATACCAGCACAGGTGCTAGCAAGAAACCCATTCACATGAACACTTTATGCAGATTTTAAAGGGAAAACTCTTCTTTTCAAAATAGAGGATTTTTTTCTTTGTAGTATCCATATTTATTCCTTCATTCATTTGATGCAATTTATGTGCCAGATGCCTGGTCAGGGCTGAGGATGTGGAGTGGACAAGCCAGGATGGCTGCAGTGATGTGCTCACCGTTGGACAGAGGAACGACTGTCAACAAATCAGTACAGGCCCATACGTTAAGTTCTTTAATAGTACGATGACTGGAACTACTGGACGGAACTCAAAATGCAGTCACCCAAACGTTATCATGTCCATTTTGATCCCTACAGCAATTAAGCCTTGCTTTCACAGCCACTGAAGCAGACCAACAGATGGTTGTTTAATTGTTTATAAAACCAAACATTAACTACTGGGCTTGGCAACATATCTCTTCTCCTGAAGCCTCTCAAAGCAGATATGAGACAACACTCTGGAAGATGCTAAGAAACACCAAAAGATCAAAGGTCAAATCTTGGAATTCGGATCTGTCATTGACCTGCCTTATAACTTCTGTCAAACTGCAATATGGTGAGATTATTCACGCGTTTCACAGCAGTGTTGCATGGAATGACTAATGGCCTTCAGTTGGTTCCTGTGTAGATGGTAACACAGAAAGCTGTTCACAAAACCCCTTTCTAGCAAAGATGCGTTTCTGCCAAGTCACATATGTTGGCCAGAGGTGTGTTTAGGGAAATTGGCCCTCTTCAGAAAAATAGAGTCTCCTTGTTCCTGGCCACATTTTAATATTGCCCTGCCTTTTAGCTTATGAAGCTTCAGGCTATCTATACAAATGCTGTCCGTTTTAATAGAGTGCTAATCGCAGTAACGGCAGGGCACTATGTCGGCAATCATCACATCAACGCCACTTGGCTTAATCCTTGAAAATGGACAACAAGCTATTACTAAACATAAAAATCGCAAATTGTCTGTGCTGACCTAGAGACACCTCCAATCAATGAGAAGCAGCCTGAGAGCCACCAAAGGCTCTTCAACGTCCAGCTGTCACAACATTCCCCAAGAACTTCAAAGATTTTAAAGACCACCATTTCCATGCACGTGTCTCTGGGTATTGCTGCTGTTTACACTTCGCAGAAGCTGGACACTCAGCCTGTTCCGGGGGGCACCCAGGCTAAAGGTTCTGCCGTAGGTGTGGTAAGTATCTATTGATGCGCAGTGTGAATACAGCCTTTGTAGCTTCCCCACCCTCTGCGTGGGGAACGGATGGCTCCTATTGCAATCTTCCTTCCCCAGCGGCCCCTTCCTTATCCTCCTGGGTTCAGCTTCAATGTCACATGCCCAGACTTTCAGGCTCCAGGACTTATACCAGCACCCACTCTCCTTCCTGGTTCCCAGGCCTTTGGCCTTAGACTGGGATTTACGGGATTGGCTGTCCCAGTAAAGGGTAAGATAGATATATTCTTTTATATATAATATATAACACAATGGCTGTCTGCATGGGTTCTGGATCTTCTGGTTCAACCAACCATGGATCAAAAATATTCAAAAAAATAGAAAAATAATAATGCAGCAATACAAATAATACAAATTAAAAAGACAGTATAACAACCATTTACATGACATTTACATGGTATTAGGTATCATAAGTAATCTAGAGATGATTCAAAATATAGAAGAGAATGTGTATAGTTTGTATACAAATACTACATCATTTTATTTAATGCACTTGAGCATCTGAGGATCTTGGTATCTGCAGGGATCCTGGAACCAATCCCCTGTGAGTACCTAGGGATGGCACGACTATGTATAATATATCTTTGTAAAGGGGCTAGCCAGATAGTGGGAGCCCTCGTTTCCTTACCAAGGAATCCGAAGTTGATCTGATCAGTGGAAAGTCTCTGGAAGAGTATTGCATGATTAGAATTTTATGTTTTACACACACCACACATGCACACATGTGCGCGCACACACACAAGACAGACCAATCTGTGTGGAAGGAAGTAGATTAGAAGAACACAGGATTAGAAAGCCTGCTTGATAACAGGTCACAAATGCTGCCAAGTGTGTAGTCAAAAAAATTTGGACTTATTTTCTAGACCAAGTGTCCAGATCTTAAACGTTTTCAGAGGTCGGTTAAGTAGCAAATGTGTGAAGTCTCTGAATGCGGTTGCTCTGTTTAAATTTAGAATGTCAAAATGCTGCATTTTTCCAAGCAACCAGTCACATCAGTGGCTGACAACTGCTCTGTGAGCTTGATCCTTGCTGTAGGAAATGGGGAGCCATAGATGCTTCTTGGGGAGGAGGACTTGTAGCAGATGCGTTGGTGTTCTCTGCCCAGATCCCATTGGTCCACTCTTAGAGTTGCCTGCAGAGAAGTCCCCTTGAGCTGGTATCTTCCAGCATCTCTGCCTGAGAGCATTCTCTGGGTTGGCCACCTCTAGGCTAGAAGTGCCAGGATATTACAGCGTTGGGAGCATCCCTCAGCCAATGAGGGACAGAAGCTGCTGGATAAACACCCCAGCTTTCTGGCTCCTTGATACGTCATTGCTGAGGTTTGCGCAGTTTTTCGAGGGGGCCTGGAAGAATTGAGCCTCAGTTGCTCACAGCCGCATTTTTGTCGTAAATGCAACTTTATTAGCTGGGGTCACCTGAAAAATAGACCCTGCCATACGCAGTTGCCTGCAAGAAGTTTAGTAGGGAATTCCTCTGAGAACAACACCTATGCAGAGGAAAGAAAGCAGGACTGGATAGAAGGAGTCGTTGAACCGTGGTGCCATTAAAGCTTCAGAGGATCCCACGGGAAGCTCTGGAGCTGGGATAGCCCTTCAGAGCTGACCGATTGAGACCAAGGTGGGGTCAAGGCTTTATATCCTCCATTGATTAGTCAGTGGATGTGGCTGCCCCAGGTTGGGACCTGGGTTAAGGCTGTTCTCTGCTGCTGAGAGCAGTTCTGGCTCGAGACTCAGCTAACAGCCGTCAACCAGCAACACTCCCAATGGCTGGGGGAGGGAGGACCTCAGTCCTGAGGGGGAATCTCAGCAGTGCACCACACCATCGGCCTCCCTCCCTTCCCCGTCTTCCTTCTTTAACCCCTCTCTATCCTAGGGGTCATCTTCCAAATGAACTACCTACACCTGCATTCTTGTTTCAGGGTCACTTTTGGGGGAACCCAAAGGCAGGTATGGCATGATCTGTACTTCTGTCTATCCACGTAGCAAAGCTGCACATGGATTCCCTGAAGTTGAAAAAAGGAGCCAACTAGAAAATAAATTAGGATAACAACAAAAAACAAAAAAAGAGGCTAGACAGCAATATGGTAGCAGCATATGCAGTAGATCAGAGGGTTGACAGACTATCCAAAAAGATGATGCCGGTTGTCTGGGGGCGTGGGATTAAATTAAAAGGATGCCCAAGGGGAAATAAGAAATGAGACAGAGGTGAAATTGCAATGAATGGAAGTAATGTATGCAAAAACGGGGAATGGTATGCAGCTGAGAGAGGTTAATATGGCTTTAGGAATTTTGCCCTGGAAGTCCTGGTGTGCTGTCCAAGTAGAGCTTCCCTCAGCCAGGTGGCTATTACACCAATTTACAAGTTAGGTATATGGAAGTGGTAGGTTGATATGATAGAAGAGATCATAAAAAATTGTTAGTGTCATCTCAGCACTTTGGGAGGCCAAGGCGAGTGGATCACCTGAGGTCAGGAGTTTGAGACCAGCCTGGCCAACATGG
>NW_012115267.1:1316545-1318809 GCF_000951035.1 Colobus angolensis palliatus
ATTTTTAGTAGAGACAGGGTTTCGCCACGTTGACCGGGCTGGTCTCGAACTCCTGACCTCAGGTGATCCACCTGTCTGGGCCTCCGAAAGTGCCAGGATTACAGGCATGAGCTACCACACCTGGCCAAGCCTGGAAGTTTTAAGCTGTCATTGGTGAGTTCCTTGTAGCACACTGTGGTGCTATAATCCGTATCCAGAGAAATAAAAACAATTAGATTTTGGGAGGCAGTTCACAATTACATTCTCTCTGTGGATAACATTTTATTTAATTTTCCAAGCCTGTTTTAAGGATACCATGACCACTGAGTTTCTAAGATACATTAGATTGGTCCAGATGCAGCAGGAATTTTGTTTGCGTATTCCACAGGTGCATTTGGTAGACATTGGAAAAGCTTGACCAAAAAAAAAAATTCCCTAACTGCAAGCATTCGTCAACCTAGAACAAGGTCTTCTGCTTTCCATATTCATGACATTTGACATCAGACACGTCAGATAAAACCAGAGATGGCTGGGTGGGCGGAAGGAAACACGCCCAGCAGGGGGTCAGCCCCAGGAATCGGCCCAGCTCTGGCTCAAACTTGGGTTTGACCTTGGCAAGTTGCTTGACTTCTGTGGTCCTTTGTTTCCTCATCTGGAAAATGAGAGTCACAGCCCCGGGCACTCTGGTTGAGAGAAAGTCTGTGATTCATCTATAGCCAATCCATCTTTACCCCCAAATTCATCAGGCTGAGTCCTCATCAATAATTTATATCCACCTGGAGGTCAGCTCTGCATAGAATCAAGTTTCTCTTCTTGTTCTGCTTCCAGTGGAATTAAAGTCCCTTGGCCCCTGCCTTCTAATGACACCATCCAAAGTCTGGAAGTTTTAGAGGGCGCAGTTGATGACATCTAAGGTGCTTTCAAAGCCCAGCATTTCTAGGAAGGGGAGCATCAATATTAATTAAGTGCTGGTAGCTCTCAGGATTCCTTAGTATTCTAAAAAATGTGCAAGTTCCCTGGTCCTGTGTGCCCCTGAGGACTTTGGATATACCTGCAGATCTGGTTACTGGATCAACTGGGCCACATCCAAAGGCCACAACACCCTGCTTCCTGCATTTTAAGTGTGTTCTTACTGAAAATTCTGATGACTACCTAAAGAATTAAGCAAACTCCTGGCCAAAACCATTTAAAGTCAATGGGTTAACTTGAGAAACTTAACAGTTATGACTGCCCCTAAATGATAAACCAGAGATCAGTGCTGGGTCATACATTTCTTCAAATGTTGTGCCTTAAATAGCTGCAGAAGGACAGACAGTAAGGCAAGGGAGAAACATCTAGACTCCATCCAGAGACGAGCTTCCTATGGAGCTGATTCCTCAGCCCAGGGATGGGTAAGCCCTTGGCTCTTGGGATCCCAGACTTGTCATCGGCTCCTCTGCTCTTCCTACTCTCATTTCCAAGGTCTGCTTGCTCTGTTCTTCTCAAAGGGTGGTGGCCCCCCAAATTCACTCATCACCCTCTTCTCGCATCACTTTATTTACTATTCCAACGCTCTTCCCTTTTCTGGACTTAAAAATGCCTCTGTTGCTGATGAGAAGCATACGTCCCTCCCAGAAACTCATACACCGGTGGAAGAAGCAGGAGTCCACGTGCACCCTACCCAGCACATGCTCCTGCAGTCTGAAGCCACGTGAATAGCACCACTGACTACTCTGTTGCCTGAGCTACAAACCCAGATCCACCGCACATTTCTTCCCTCTCACCCCTACCAGGTGACCACCTCCTTTTCAAGCCACCTCCCTTCTCCCTGCTGCCACTTTCTCTCCATCTCAACTGCTGCTGCCTTAATTTGGTACTTTTATCCCCTCTCACCTGGACTATTTCCACAGCATTGCCTATATTTCTGCCACCCCCCACTCCGACCTCACCCTTTCCTCTGCAGTCAGGATGAGCTTTCTCAAATGAAAATCACATTTTGGCAGGGCATGGTGGCTCACATCTGTAATCCCAGCGTCTTGGGAGGCTGAGATGAGAGGATTGCTTGAGCCCAGGAGTTCGAGACCAGCCTGTGTAACAAAGTGAGACACCACCGTCTCGACTAAAAAATTTAAAAAAAAAATTATCCAGGTATGCTAGTGGATACTTATGGTCCTAACTATTCTGGAGGCTAAGGTAAGAGGATCATTTGAGCCCAGGAATTTGAGGCTGCAGTGGGCTATGATCATGTCATTGCACTCCAGCCTGGGTGACAGAGCAAGACTCTATCTCTCCAAAAAAAAAAAAAA
>NW_012115267.1:1320402-1321589 GCF_000951035.1 Colobus angolensis palliatus
AGGCTGGAGTGCAGTGGTGTGATCATGGCTCGCTGCAGCCTTGACCTCCCAGGCCCAAGCAATCCTGCTACCTCAGCTTCCCGAGTAGCTGGGACTATAGGTGTGCACCACCATGCTCGACTAATTTTTAAATATTTTGTCGAGATGGGGTTTCCCTAAGTTGCCTAGGCTGGTCTCAAACTCCTGGCCTGAAGCAGTCCTCCCATCTTGGCCTCCCAAAGTGCTGAGATTACAGCGTGAGCCTGAACCCGGCCAAGACTCCACATGTTCATCAGAGAACTGCAGGATTTTGGAATAGCATGAGGGTTTATGAGCATTTTAGAAAATACAGTCAGCTTTGTCCTACTGTGAGTTCTTGGTTATCAGCACTTCATTTAATGAGCACCCTACTAAATAGTGCCTTTCCATATCTATGGCAGATGGCCCCTGTTGCTGAAAAAGGCCATTGAACATCACCTTGAGGCACCTGAGCAGTTGCTGAACCACCAGAGAGAGCTTGAGATTTTCCAGAGTCACCCATGGCTGATGGCAGTTGCTCATTACTTGAAACAGAAGGAACCAGCTCCCTAGGGCTCCCATTGGGCTCCCAGTCAACGCTGCCATAACCTGGCTGGCTTTGCTTGGGCAACCTGTTGGCCGCAAGTGCCTCAGATCAAAACCAGGGGCTGACCTAAATCATGCCTGCTTTGGCATTCTGTGGTTTGATCAGAATAAACAAGATTCGGCCAAGTCCCCAAATTTACCTTGGAGATGTTTTCAATGGCACGGCTCTTCACCTGGACTGTGGATTTCTGGTGTGCGGCTTGCCGGGAACTACAGGGTCCACGCGCCAATCATAAGCACCAGGCCTAAGGAAGAAGCAGAGAGAAACCAACTCAAGGCACAGGAGCACTGGGAGGGAGAAAGGTGTGGGGAGAGGACTAACAGAACAAGAGTAGGCAAACAGATAAAAAGAGCTTGAGGGCTGGGTGCAGTGGCTCACACCTATAATCCCAGTGCTTTGGGAGGTTGAGGCCAGCGGATTGCCTGAGATCAGGAGTTCGAGTCCACCCTGGGCAATATGGCAAAACCCTTTCTCTACCAAAAATACAAAAATTAGCCAGCCACGGCGGCAGATGCCTGTAATCCCAGCTACTCGGGAGGCTGAGGCAGGAGAATCGCTTGAACCTGGGAGGTGGAGGTTGCAG
>NW_012115267.1:1324329-1325726 GCF_000951035.1 Colobus angolensis palliatus
GATCCTCCCACCTGGGCCTCCCAAAGTGTTGGGATTACAGGTGTGAGCCACCATGCCCAGCCTCACTTGACTTCATTAGGTTTACAGTGAACCCAACTCTGCCTATCCTGACACATCCCTTTCCTGGGGGAAGTGGCCTCCCCATCTATAATTTACCCAAGACAAAGGATGTCAGGATGGTCTGGGGGAATAGCTCTGCTCATGGCCTGTAGTGCTGAACACTCTTTTTCAGATAAGCTGATATTTTCAAAATGAACATAAGCAAAAATGACTGGAAAAGAGAGAACACAGAGATTATATAAAAATTGCTAGGATTCTATGGTAAAATGTCTGAGTCTACCTATCTAAGTAGGAGCACAGAAGGGTTTTAAATACTAGCCCTGGGATCTCTTGAGCTACAAAAGCCGTATTATGGCCTTGAAGAGCTTACCTGGCTTTTCCTAAATCTTGTCCCTCTGCGCTTCCTGACCACATGATACACATCCTCTAATTCTGCGTTCTGAGGGAGAGGTAGGCCAAACATTTTATACCCTCCTGGCACCACTACAAAGGTCCTTTCCCTATTAAATCTGCCGAGTCCGTGGAGTTTCCAGCAGAGGTCCCTCTCATGTTAATTGGGTTAGTATAAGAGCTGGCCTTGGAGATTGCTACAAGCCTTCAATCCAGGTTCGTTCATAAGCTCTGAGTTTCCTTTCCCACATAGAGAGAACTGTACTTTTAAAGGTCCACCCATGAAGGGCAAAGAGCCCCAGGAGGTTGAAACCATATATCAGCACATGTAACAAGTGTCCAAACACAGGTAGCAGAGAAGTGATCTTTCAGAGAGGCTCTGTGCTTCTAACACAACCTAGCGTCTGTTCTAATGAGGTCACTTCTGTAGGGCTCACCCAGCTATATAACATTTTAGATTTCCTGAAACTGCCAGACTTCCTCCAAGTCTAACGCAACCCATTGACGGTATCGTTTATTCAGCCCTGAATATGTGCAAGGCAGTGGGCTAGGGGATGTGTGAGGTATACAAGATCATTGTACTGAGACTGCAATGATTACGTACCTACTAAGTGCCAGGCCCTATGCTATGGTTCCATGAGTTCATTTTATGCTCAGTGCAGTCTTTAAGATAGGAATGGTTAACCCCATTGTATAAAAGGTGAAACAGAATCAAAGACATTAAGCAGTTTTCCAAGGTCATATACTAATGGCTACTGGAAGTAGAATTCAAACCCTCACCCCCTGCTTTAAGCTGCCATTTTTTTCTTTTTAAACCACCATAGGTTCCTTGCACATCCTTAAGGAGATCACAGCCTTGGAGAAATAATCAGTTGCTTTCTTATGGCTTTAACATCCCAATGTTTTCTTAACTGGAGAGAATGTAGCTCAACTTAAGTAACAAGATG
>NW_012115267.1:1325776-1326911 GCF_000951035.1 Colobus angolensis palliatus
AAAACAAAAAACAACTTTTAACATTTACCCCACTTTTTTTTTTACATAAGACCCTCTTCTTAATGCTACAACTAGAATGCTAAAAGGCAGAGCTGAGAGTTTCTCAGAATATTCCAAAGCCAGGAGCATGTTAATAAATCAGTGCTCCTGAGCCCAGGAGTTCAAGACTGCAGTGAGCTGAGATTGCACCACTGCACTCCGGCCTGGGTGATAGAGCAAGATTCTAATTCTAGAGAAAAAAAAAAAAAAAATCAATCAATGAAAATAAAGGCTTAGTGTTTTGAGAAATCCCATACAGGGTTTTGTTTGTTATTCTAAGATATCCACCAGCCCTTCCCTCATTCCCTACCACACAGACCCACCGCAGTACTGCCCACATGGGGAAGAGCAAATGATATGCCAACAACGGCGTGTCCCATCCCACCCACGAGGCCCAGTTTCTAAGGAGCCGACTGTCCACCTGAGCACCCCGCTTCTCTTAAGGACGCAGGTGGCTTCAGTGGGTTATAATGAAAGAGTGCTGGGCTCCTGGAGGCACTGCCTTCCTTTCCTTGTTTCTCTTTTTTAGGCTTCTTCAGTGCTGCTTAGGGAGAGGTTGTTATTTGAGGCTCCAGCCTTGCTTCATGTTATCTTGAGGATGGCCTGAATCAGTGTTGCACCCGACACCAAAGAAACCTTTTTTGCTTTCTTCAGATATCAATCGTCAATAGATAAAATCATACAAATCCAATGATAACCTCTTGCTGTGTTGGGGTTTGTACAGGAACAGCTCCAAACCCTGAAAACAATGCCAAAACTTTCCAGCAGAAGCCAGATCCCTCGAGGGGACAGACCCCAACGCCTCCGCCAGTCTGCCCTTTGTAGCTGTCATTTGATTTGCCTGGTCACCAGCGGTAGATCCAGGGGTGTGGGGCTTGGAGTTTATGAAGTTTGGGAGCCTTACATGCAGGAAAGCAAATACATTGGTCATACAGAATTTTGTAAAGGGAGGCTCCCAGATAAGTGAGAGGTCCCTTCACCTTATTTTTTAATTGATTTTTTTGAGACAGAGTCTCTCTCTGTAGCCCAGGCTGGAGTACAGTGGTGCAATCTCGGTTCACTGCAACCTCTGCCTCCCAGGTTCAAGTGATTCTCC
>NW_012115267.1:1329569-1331439 GCF_000951035.1 Colobus angolensis palliatus
TGAGCCACCGCACCGGGCCCCTGCTCCATTGTAGATGATAATGCAGAATTAATTTTAGTGGGGAGAACCAGCGGTGGTTATGATAATTCTTTTTAGATGAAGAATTAAAATGACATTCATTTGGGGAATGTTTCTCTACTGCCTTCGCCACAGGAAACTTGTTGGACTATAAATTGCCTAATACATTTTGCATGTCCTTGAGTTTTGGCTAATGTACCAGTCTCTTTATTAGAACAATCATTTACATGATATAAATCTGCTCTGAGCACAGCTTTGAGACCAGGCACCCTGGTTTGTAGTTACTGCTGCTGTCCTGGCCGGTGTCCGGGAACCCTCACAGGGGCTGCATCTGACAATTTTAATTCTCTGTTCTGGAGCCAAGAGGCTGCAAATGTGCTGCACACCAGTGCTTCTAGCTCGCCTCGGGTCAGACTTTCATTTTCAACAGGAAAAGCCAGGGAAGTTGAGATGAGTCATAACTTAAAAAGAAAGGGTAAAAGTACGGACACTCGCCAGTAGAATGCAGGAATGATAGCAGCTTAATCTTATTCTTCTACCAAAGAATGTGAGTATAAGACATTCCTAAAAGTTAAAGAAACATGTGGCAGTGGCAACAGTCTTTCAATCAGAATGGAATCCTGTCACTCCTTGAAGAATTTCACTTTAATTTATACTATAGTAAGTATTGACCTTCATTTAGGAAATTGATGTACGAAAAGCATTCTAAATATTGCTACGTTGTTTTAACAGTTAAGTGAACGTGTGTGTGTGTGATGGGGCCAGCCTCACTATGTCTGGTCAAGAATAGATATAGTGCTTTCTGTTGGTTTTCTTTTCTTTTCTTTTTTTTTTGTCTTTGTCAGGTTTGCATGTCTAGGTAGGAAATGGACCTGCACCTTCGGTCTATTTCTTGAAATAAGGGACACACAAGAAAAGGGAAGCAGCAGCATAAAATTTAGGGTCACTGATGGGCTAGGTGACTTCGGTGTCACTTCTGCTCTTGGAGCCTCAGTTTCTGCATCTGTAAAATGGGAAAGCAGGGTTTTCAGAAGATTAAAATGTGAATATGCTAGAGCAGTGTTTGCTCGTCTCTATAAATAGAAGAGGTGATTCTCCCACTACTGCCCCATGAGGATGCTGGGGCTCATTTGTCTCCCCTGACACCCCTGCTCTCCCTGTTGCTATGCACTGTACATGCTGAAACCCAGGACACCCGGGCTCTGTCACTTAGTCATTGCCTGTTAAGACTATGAGAAATTCATAGAAACCCCAAAATCTACTTGGAGCTCAGGTTCCTCCTTAACAAAATGATAAAGAGGGACTAGAGACTGTGCAGCATCCTTTTGGTGACAAACATCTATGAGTACAGAAATAAGTGCCAGGAGGTGACAAATGGAATTCTCTTTCCTCACTGTAGGGAATCCAGAGAGGTAACGACTTCGCACTTAGCACCTGGGTCAATTCTGCTTGCTTTTCCCCAGCCAGTTTCCTTCTCTCTTTGGTTCTGACCTTTTGATTCGGAGCTGTCAGGAAATTGGTCAATGATACACTTAGTATGGCTCATTTCATCAATAGAAGGTGCTAAGGAGCCACTTTTTCTTTTCCTGTAAACAAGCACTTGCTTATGAGCCCAGAGGGAATTGGTAGACAGCACTGTGTTCTTTCTCAGCCACACACACACAGTGATGATGCACTTTGAAATCCAAGAAAGAACATGAATTTTATTTATTTCCAACCTGCCACTCAGATCCTTCCCATGGCCTAGAGTGACTCTATGGGGGCATTGTACCTGTGGACTCCCAATATCTGAGATAGGTATCAGTCAATTTGGAAAGCTTATTTTGGCCAAGGTTAAGGCCACTCAGATCCT
>NW_012115267.1:1332104-1339172 GCF_000951035.1 Colobus angolensis palliatus
TGGGGGCATTGTACCTGTGGACTCCCAATATCTGAGATAGGTATCAGTCAATTTGGAAAGCTTATTTTGGCCAAGGTTAAGGCCACTCAGATCCTTCCCATGGCCTAGAGTGACTCTGTGGGGGCATTGTACCTGTGGACTCCCAATATCTGAGATAGGTATCAGTCAATTTGGAAAGCTTATTTTGGCCAAGGTTAAGGACGTACCTGTGACACAGCCTCGGAGGTTCTGATGACATGTGCCCAAGGTGGTCGGGGCACAGTTTGCTTTTATATGTTGTAGGGAGTCATGAAACATCAATCAATATGTGTAAGATGTACATTGGTTCAATCCAGTGAGGTGGGACAACTTGAAGCAGTGGGTTTGCAGGTCATAGGTAGATAAGAGACAAGAGATTACATTCTTTTGAGTTCTTGATCAACCATCCACTGAATACACAATGTAGTCTGGTTCAGTGAATCTGCATTTTTACAAAAACAACAGGGCAGAGGAAGCTATCAGATATGCACTTGCCTCACGCAGGCCTCAGAGAAATCACTTTGAGTTCTGTCTGTCCTTTGTCCTTTGTGGGCAAACTGTGAGGAAGGCATGTAGCTTTTTACCATTCTAGCAGTCTTATTTGGGAGTAAAAGAGGAGGCAGGTTTGCCTGGCATAGTTCCCAACATCACTTTTCCCTTTGCTTAGCGATTTTGGGGTCTCAAGATTTATTTTCATTTTGCACACCTTACTCTTTGTTTCCTAAATAGCATTAAAATCCAATTTTAAACTTTCTGCCTGGCCAGGCACAGTGGCTCACGCCTGTAATCCCAGCACTTTGGGAGGCTGAGGTGGGCAGATCACCTGAGGTCAGGAATTTGAGACCAGCCTGACCAAGATGATGAAACCCCATCTCCACTAAAAATACAAAAACTTAGCTGGGCATGGTGGCTTTCACTCACGCCCGTGTGAAGAGACCACCAAACAGGCTTTGTGTGAGCAACAAGGCTGTTTATTTCACCTGGGTGCAGGTGGGCTGAGTCCAAAAAGAGAGTCAGTGAAGGGAGATAGGGGTGGGGCCGTTTTATAGGATTTGGGTACGTAAAGGAAAATTACAGTCAAAGGGGGTTGTTCTCTGGCTGGTAGGGGTGGGGGTCACAAGGTGTTAAGTGGGGGAGCCTTTGAGCCAGGATGAGCCAGGAGAAGGAATTTCACAAGGTGATGTCATCAGTTAAGGCAGGAACAAGCCATTTTCACTTCTTTTGTTATTCTCCAGTTACTTCAGGCCATCTGGATGTGTACGTGCAGGTCACAGGAGATATGATGGCTTAGCTTGGGCTCAGAGACCTGACATTCCTGTCTTCTTATATTAATAAGAAAAATAAAACAAAATAGTGGTAAAGTATTGGGGCGGCAAAAATTTTTGGGGGATGGTATGGATAGATAATAGGCAATGTTTCTCAGGGCTGCTTCCAGCGAGATTAGGGGCAGCGTGGGAACCTAGAGTGGGAGAGGTTAAGCTGAAGGAATATTTGTGGTAAGGGGTGATATTGTGGGGTTGTTAGAAGAAACATTTGTCGTATAGAATTATTGGTGATGGCCTAGATACTGTTTTGTATGAACTGAAAAACTAAACGGAATCAAGAGGAGAAAAACAGGTGTTAAAGGACTAAGAATTGGGAGGACCCAGGACATCCAATTAGAGAGTGCCTGAGGAGGTTCAGCATAGCCCTGCCAGCAAAGATTATTTATTTACTTTAAGAGTTAAGAGTGGCGGTTTGGGGATAGCACCAGCAGGAATCAGCTGTGATGGCTTGGAGAAACCGTGTAAACAAGAAGACAATGAGTTCAGCTTGCTGAGAGGTGGTGGAGGGGGCGGAGTGGTAGCCTCAATGACTGATAGGTGTGGAAGATGCTATAGTATAGCCTGCCTTTGCTGGTGAGTGGCGATTAGCCCTGCCATCAATAAACCAAGTGTGTTCAGGGTGAGGAACAGTAGAGAAGGAAATATGGGGAAATGGGGTGAATGTCACGTGGATCAGAGAGCTACAGTTATGGGGGTCAGGTGTGGTATCAGGAATAATGTGGGGGGCCGGATTGAAGTCCGGACCAGGAACAATGGTAATTGTGGGAGACTCAACAAAGAGTATAGCTGAAGGAGCTGGGGAGCAGAAAGTATATGCGTCAGGTGGCAGGAAGAAAATAGATTTTGGAAGTTACGAAAACTGTAGAGAGTTGAGCATAGTTTGTGATTTTTAGGGCCTCTAAAAGTATTAAAGCAGAGGCAGCCGCTGCACACAGACGTGAGGGCTAGGCTAAAACAGTAAGGTCAAGTTGTTTGGACAGACAGGCTACAGGGCGCAGTCCCGGCTCTTGTGTAAGAATTCTGACCGCACTAACCATGCCTAGGAAGGAAAGGAGTTGTTGTTTTGTAGAAGGGATTGGGGTTTGGGAGACTAGCTGGATACGATTAGAAGGGAGACCTAGAAGTGTGTTTTTATGAGAATTATGCCGAGGTAGGTAACAGATGAGGAAGAAATTTGGGCTTGACTGAAGTAATGAGGGCTGTCTGTGAAGCCTTGCGCCAGTACAGCCCAGGTAATTTGCTGACCCTGATGGGTGTCAGGGTCAGTCCAAGTGAAAGCGAAGAGAGGCTGGGATGAAGGGTGCAAGGGAATAGTAAAGAAAGCATGTTTGAGATCCAGAACAGAATACTGGGTTGTGGAGGGAGGTATTGAGGATAGGAGAGTATATGGCTTTAGCACCGCAGGGTGGATAGGCAAGACACTTTGGTTGATAAGATGCAGATCCTGAACTAACCTGTAAGACTTGTCCGGTTTTGGGACAGGTGAAATGGAGGAATTGTAAGGAGAGTTTATAGGTTTTAGAAGCCCGTGCTGTAGCAGGTGAGTGATAACAGGCTTTAATCATTTTAAAGCGTGCTGCGGGATGGGATATTGGCGTTGAGTGGGGTAAGGGTGAGTAGGTTTTAATGAGATGGTAAGGGGTGCATGATCAGTCGCCAAGCAGGGAGTAGAGGTATCCCATACTTGTGGGTTAAGGTGGGGGGATACGAGGGGAGGATGCGAAGGAGGCTTTTAACTGGGGGAAAAGGCGGTAATGAGGTGTGGCTGTAGCCTAGGAATAGTCAGGGAAGCAGATAATTTAGTTAAAATGTCTCGGTCTAATAAGGGAGCTGGGCAGGTGGGGATAATTAAAAAGGAGTGCATAAAAGAATCTTGTCCAAGTTGGCACCAGAGTTGGGGAGTTTTACGAGGTTTAGCAGCCTGGCTGTCAATACCCACAACAGTTATGGAGGCAAGGGAAACAGGCCCTTGAAAAGAAGGTTATGTGGAGTGGGTAGCCTCCGTATTAGGAATGGGATGGACTTACCCTGCACTGTGAGGGCTACCCGAAGCTCCGCGTCCGTGATGGTCCAGGAGGCTTCCAAGGCGACTGGGCAGCGTCAGTCTTCAGCTGCTAAGTCCAGAAGATCTGGGAAGGAGTCAGAGAGCCTTGGGCCAGAGTTCCAAGGGCTCTGGGAGTGGCTGCCAGGTGAGTTGGACAGTGATTTCCAGTGGGGTCCCGTACAGATGGGACACGGCTTAGGAGGAATCCCAGGCTGGGGGCATTCGTTGGCCCAGTGGCCAGACTTCTGGCACTTGAAGCAAGCTCCTGGGGGAGGAGGTTCTGGAGGAACCCCTGGCAGCTGCGGTTCAGGCATTTGGAGTTCTTGTGTGCTGGAGATGTGGCTGGGGTTTGTCTCACCGTGGAGGCAAGGAATTGCAACTCAAATAAATTGCTGCTTGGCTGCCTCTACTCTATTATTGTACACCTTGAAGGCAAGGTTAATTAAGTCCTGTTGTGGGATTTGAGGGCCGGAATTTAATTTTTGGAGTTTAATTTAATGTCGGGAGCAGATTGGGTAATAAAATACATATTGAGAATAAGACGGCCTTTTGACCTTTTAGGGTCTAGAGCTGAAAAGCATTTCAGGGTTGCTGCCAAACGGGCCATGAACTGGGTTGGGTTTATATAAATATATATGTGTGTTTTTTTTTGAGACGGAGTCTCGCTCTGTCACCCAGGCTGGAGTGCAGTGGCGCAATCTTGGCTCACTGCAAGCTCCGCTTCCTGGGTTCACGCCATTCTCCTGCCTCAGCCTCTGGAGTAGCTGGGACTACAGGCGCCCTCCACCATGCCCGGTTAATTTCTTTTTGTAGTTTTAGTAGAGATGGGGTTTCATTGTGTTAGCCAGGATGGTCTCGATCTCCTCCTGACCTCATGATCCGCCCGCCTCGGCCTCCCAAAGTGCTGGGATTACAGGCTTGAGCCAGGGCGCCCGGCCTGGGTTTTTATGTTTGATGAAAAAGAGCCTAAACGCTGATTTGGGAGAGGTCGGATAAAGAAAAAGGGGCATTAACTTTGACTATGCCTTTAGCTCCAGCCACCTTTTTAAGAGGAAATTGCTGGGCAGGTGGGGGAGGGCTAGTCGCGGAATGAAACTGTAAGCCAGACCGGGTGTGAGGAGGGGAGGTGATAGAAGGATTATAGGGTGGGGGAGCAGAGGCTGAGGAAAAATTGGGACCTAGCTCAGCCTGGGGAGGAGGGGAGAGGTAAGATGGGTCCATAGAAAAGGAAGATTCAAAAGACTCAGCGACGCTTGGGGTTGGGACTGAGGGGATGGGCGGGAGGGAAAGGAAGATTTGGGATGAGCTGCATTGGGAACAGAGACTAGGAAGGGACCGATGTGTAAAAGAATGCCTGGATATCAGGCACCTCAGACAGTTTGCCCATTTTACAATAAGAATTATTTAGGTCTTGTAGGATGGAGAAATCCAAAGTGCCATTTCCTGGCCATTTAGAGCCATTATGGAGTTTGTATTGGGGTTAAGCGGCGTTGCAGAAGAAAATAAGGTGTTTAGGTTTTAGGTCAGGTGTGAGTTGAAGAGGTTTTAAGTTCTTGAGAACACAGGCTAAGGGAGAAGGAGGAGGAATGGAGGGTGGAAGGTTGCCTATAGTGAAGGAGGCAAGTCTAGAGAAAAGAGAGGGTAGAGACACGAAGGGGTGGGGATGCCTGCCCCCAGGAAAGTGGAGAAGGGGTGGGAGGTGCTTGCCCCCCAGGAAAGTGGAGAGAAGAGAGGGTAGAGTCACGGAGAGAAGGGGTTGGGTGAGCAGCCAAAGCAGGCATCTCCGCAATTGACTTGCCACCAAGGGAATGTGTGTCAATGACCAAGGTAGACGTCCCTGCGTGATCAGACACCTCTGAAACATGGGCGAAGAGTCAGGCAGGCGTCTCCTCATTAAACACCTAGGGAAGACTGTCTTCTCAAGTCCGTGGCCAGCGCCGGAGTTTTGGGTTCACAGATAAAATGCTTCTCCTTTGTCTCTACCAGAAAAGGAAAGGAACTGAAATTAAGAGAAGGGAGAGATTGAAGGGTGGCGCCAAGATTGAAAGGAGAAAAAGGTTGAGGGATAGTGAGAGAGGTTGGAGAAGAGAGTAAAAAGAGGCCGCTTACCCAGTTTAAAACTGGTGAGATGTTCCTTGGGCTAGTTGGTCTGAGGACCCAAGGTCGTAGGTGGATCTTTCTCATGGAGCAAAGAGCAGGAGGACAGGGGGATTGATCTCCCAAGGGAGGTCCCCCGATCCGAGTCACAGCACCAAATTTCACTCGCGTCCCTGTGAAGAGACCACCAAACAGACTTTGTGTGAGCAACAAGGCTGTTTATTTCATCTGGGTGCAAGTGGGCTGAGTCCGAAAAGAGTCAGTGAAGGGAGATGGGGTGGGGCGTTTTACAGGATTTGGGTAGGTAAAGGAAAATTAGAGTCAAACAGGGTTGTTCCCTGGCTGGCAGGAGTGGGGGTCACAAGGTGTTCAGTGGGAGAGCTTTTGAGCCAGGATGAGCCAGGAGAAGGAATTTCACAAGGTAATGTTATCAGTGAAGGCAAGGACAGGCCATTTCCACTTCTTTTGTGGTGGAATGTCATCAGTTAAGGCAGGAACAAGCCACTTTCACTTCTTTTTTTTTTTTTTGAGATGGAGTCTCGCTCTTGTCACCCAGGCTGGAGTGCAGTGGCGCGATCTCAGCTCACTGCAAGCTCCGCCTCCCAGGTTCACACCATTCTCCTGCCTCAGGCTCCCAAGTAGCTGGGACTACAGGCGCCCACCGCCACACCCGGCTAATTTTTTGTGTTTTTAGTAAAGATGGGGTTCCACCGTGTTAGCCAGGATGGTCTCGATCTCCTGACCTCGTGATCCACCCGCCTCGGCCTCCCAAAGTGTTGGGATTACAGGCGTGAGCCACCGTGCCCGGCCGCCATTTCCACTTCTTTTGTGATTCTTCAGTTACGTCAGGCCATCTGGATGTATACCCGCAGGTCACAGGGAATATGACAGCTTAGCTTGGGCTCAGAGGCCTGACAGTAGCAGCAGCCTGTGATCCCAGCTACTGGGGAGGCTGAAGCAGGAGAAGCGCTTGAACCCAGGAGGCAGAGGTTGCAGTGAGCCGAGATCGCACCACGGCACTCCAGCCTGGGCAACAAGAGTAAAACTCTGTCTCAAACAAACAAAAACACAAAACAAAACAAAACACACAAACAAAACTTTCTGCCTTTAGTGCTGTCCAATGGGTCTCTGAAGGCTTTTGATGGTGTAACTTCTTTCAAAGGCTTTTTCCTGGATGCCTGTGGTGGCTCAGTTGTTCTTGCCTCTAGTCTTTTTAGGGATAGAAGGTGGTATTCTAACCATGGTTCTGTTGTTTTAAGAGTTAAGGGGATGTGTGTATGTATGCGTGTGGGTATGTTTCTAATCACAGAAAGTGGAGATTAAATATCTCATCCAGATCTTATACTAATGTGCAGATCATTGACTCATGATTTCAGGAGTGGCAGAAAATCCTTTGTCTATTTTGTGTCTCCCTCTGTTCTTGGACAATGTTGTCATCTGATAGGACATTACAGTAGTGTTCGTCTGTAAATAGCTTTTGCTGGCCGGACGCGGTGGCTCAAGCCTGTAATCCCAGCACTTTGGGAGGCCGAGGTGGGCGGATCACAAGGTCAGGAGATCGAGACCATCCTGGCTAACACGGTG
>NW_012115267.1:1340622-1355513 GCF_000951035.1 Colobus angolensis palliatus
AAAAAAAAAGAAAAGAAAAATAATGTAAAAAGGTAAGACTCGACTGCCCAACTTCAAATTCAAGATTTGAGCAGGAAAATCAATGGTCAATTTTCCTGGGTAACTATAAGGTACCTTCCTTAATAAAACTCCTTGACCTAAGATGTCCCCCCCGATTCCTGACCATAGCATTTACAATATGACCTCTTATTGCAATTATGAACATAGGATACTGGAAAATATCTTCTATATGGCAAGCCCAACTGTAATGCTGCACTCAGGAATTCTCTTATTAAAATATGCACGCACTCATACTTGAGATTTATTGGTCTTTTGTCTTATTGAGTTAAGTTCTTAAGCTGATTTTTGATATTACTCTTGTGGCATTTTAAAGCTTTTGTGCTTAAACTGCACATTCTTCTGCAAGCATAGATATTTGAGATGAAGTAGGCAGCACTTCATAGAATTCAAAGAGATGGGGAGGCTGAATGATGAATGAATGTATTTACTGTGTAAATGAGGAATAAAACTGGGCCAAGGTTTTTCTCCTGAAGCCAGATTTTAAAAATGGTTTAATAATATATTTTAACATGTACCCCTTTGGGGAACCATGTAGATCTAGTAGACTGTACTTTTCCTCTTATTTTTCTTGACTTCAAATCAGAGTGATGGTTTGGTGGGTTGTACGCCCCAGCGACTTTCCTCTGTGCCACATTTTCCCATCTGTTGGCATCTGAGGACATTTCAATGGCTTCCTTGAAGCTCTTGCTGTCTCTCCTCTATGTTCAATTTTCTGCCTTTAGCACACTATTCAAGAATGGCTTTGCAATCTTAGTGTTTGTTATTTGCTCTCATCCCTTGACCAGGCTGTAATGGTTCCGGAGGTAATCTGATGAATTGGTTTGAATAGCTCAATTTGGAGAATAGCTAATAGGCAGGGAAAGTGAGGAGCATGAATAATGGAGGTAGCTGGGGCCTCTCATTGAATCAATATATACAGTGGGGGAGGAGACAGGCATCAGGAACATTGGCCCACTAGGAATAAGATTGCTGGGTATTAAGTTTTGGCATTGTTAGAATTATGACATGAATGAGGAATGAGAATCTCTTTGGTCTTCTCTGGCTATCTTGGGGCGGGGACTATCGTTTACTGTTTCACTGTTACTATGTTACCTATGAAACATAGTATGTTTCACTGTTACCTATGAAAAAGCAAGGGTCACCTGTGTTCTGTGTGGCACTGCAAAATCAAATTAACATTGACCTGAGCCCCTGTTACAGGCTACAAAGCAAAGTGTGGGTGCAGCTGAGGATATTTAAGAGTATTAAACATGGTTGGGCATAGTTGGAAACAACAGTGGGATTCTGAACACAAGGTGTTAGGAGGTTAATTGCATAATGAATGCTTTTGACCTTCAATGGGTCTGCTGAGGTCAGTGTGAGTGAGGAGGAAACAGGAGCTGCTGCTGTAAGGATGAGAGGCTAGAGATGGTAGAGGGTAGAACTGGAACATTCTAGCCGAGTGACGTTGGCAAAGTAGAAAGAACTCTCTCTAGGAGGTAGGAGGTAGGAGACCTGGCTGAAGTGCAATGGCGTGATCACGGCTCACTGTAGCCTCACTCTCCTGAGTTCAAGGGATCCTCCTGGTTCAGCCTCCAGAGTGTCTGGGGCCACAGGTGCACGCCACCACATTCAGCTATTTTATTTTTTTTGTAGACACGAGGTCTCACTATGTGACTCAGGCTGGTCTCAAACTCCTGGGCTCAAGCAAGCCTCCCACCTTAGCTTCCCGAAGTGCTGAGATTGCATGTGTGAGCCACCACGCCCAGTCCAAGACCTGGCTTTTGACTCAATATACTAGTGCTCCTGCTTCCTGTGTGGCACTGGGCATTCAACACAGCCTTTCTGAATGTTCACTTCCTCAACAGTAAATGGAGGAGTTAGATGGACCCATTCATTCCAGAAATAGTTTTGAGCATTTTCTGTGCATCAGACCCGATGCCACACACCATGGGTGCAAAGGGGAGCAGCATAGGTGAAATCTGTGTCTTCTGAAGAGGGTAGAGTCTTCTGGAGGGACATGACAAATAATCAGGCACTCCCAGTGCTGGGAGCTAAGTTGTGTTACAGGGAAGAGAAAGAAACACTGGGAATACCAAGGAGGATATTTACAGAGGGGGAAGCCTTTGAGCTGAAATTGAACAGTGAATAAAGGCTGAGCAGCCATGGTGAGATGGGGGAGACTTCTGAATGGTGTGGTGGCCGGGGTGGGGAGGATGCAACACTCTTGTTGGACTGGAACACAGAGTTCAAATGGTGGAATTTCAGAGCTCTGGCACTCTACTATTAAGAAGGTCCAGCAAGTTCTGCCATGAACAGTCGTGCTCCTAACTAGCTGTGTGACCTTGAACAAGTTTCTTTGTCTCCAAAACCCAGCTTTGTTACAGGTAGGCATGAGTGGGCTCTTCCCCGACACACTAGAAATGTCGAATGACAGTTCCACAATTACCGCATTGCCTCTCTAAAAATGATAATTCACCAGTCAGGGAGAGACAATCTCCTGATGGTCCACACCCTTCACATTAAAAGTGTTAACTGAATGCAGATCCCAGGGAGAAGCAGGTTCTTGGGCATGTGTGTTAAGAGGCAAAATGGCACAGTATGATGTTCAGGGGGTACACGTCACGGGAAAAAGGAAAAAGTCTCAGGTGGGCCTGCGCATAACTCCCTAACGCACAGCGCGTGCTCAATTCCACAGGCGAAGGAAAGCACTGCGCATGCGGGAAGCCCACCCTAAGGGAAGAATCATACGGAAGAATCATAGGAAAGAGGTAAGTGTATAAAGTTTTAGGATCAAGGTTAAAGGCCCTTTTTTGCTCTCCTCTCTCGGACCTTCAGGTGCCGGCTTGGGTCTCTTCCAAGCGAATTTTCCTTTATTTCCTGTTCTAAAGCCTTTATAAATAAACTTCTGCTCCTGCCCTGGAAATGGCCGTGGTCTCTTTTTCTTCTCTATGCCCCTCAGTCAAATTCTTTCTTCTGAGGAGGCAAGGACTGAAGCTATTTCTGACCAGTACAGATACACGCCGCGGGTAACTCGGATCTCTTCCACCGCTAATAGTTGCTTAATCTGTAAAATGGGATAATACTGGTATGTATTGCATTAGCCTATTCGTTGTGTGGATTCAGTGAGATGATGTATGTAAAGCCCTTAGCATAGTGCCTGGAATATAGGAAGTCCTTAGTAAATGTTAATTGCTGCGTTTTCATTACTACTACATCTTTCACATCCCAGGCATCCTGTGCGTCACGGAGTGCTCGCCACCACCCCCAAGGGACACTTTCCCCAATCACTGTGGCCCTCTCGGGGGAGCTGAAGGCCTCCGTAACTGCCATGGGATTGATATGTGGAGAGTTGCTTGCACAGGTTCAGCTTCTGTCCTGATTACCACAAGCTTTGGATTCAGTTCTCCCCAGTACTTCTCCTGTAGTATTATACTTAAGACATTTCCTATGTGGGATCGAGATAAAATATTCCATTCCTATGGATAATATGGTTTTCTATCTCTGTTATTCAGACGCAGTGACCAAATAATAATTTGGATGGATGGCAAGCCTTGGATCAATAACATGCTGCCTGCTGTTAAAAAGCTAGTTTGGTCATCACATTTCTTCTTGGCACTAAGGATAATGTTGTACCCTGATCCTCCATCCTTTCCTCTTTCCTCCCTCCCATCCTCCATCCTTTCCTCAAGTATAATCTTAATGTTACTCTTAGGAGGTGTGAAAGGCTAACTTAGCCTTTAAATGTGTTCTTTGAATTCCTTAGTTCTAGAGCAGTAATTTCTAAGATAATCCTATCAGAGAAATGCAGTACTCTAAAAATCTACTTTTATTTGGTATAGACCACTTCCTACGAATTTGCTGAAAACTTGCCACAGTTTTTAATAGAGCATATACATTTTAAGGAACCACAGACATGCTTTAAGTCTGGGCATTTTGAGAATCGAATAGTGTTAAAAACATAAGGGCCCTCAAAAATGTAATTCTCTTCTTATTTCCCAGCCTTCCCTCCCTGCCTTACTCAAATTCTGACCTTGAATAGTTCTTACTTTACTGTTGAACCACAATTCAGCAGCGGCGGCAGCTTACTGTTGAACCACAATTCAGCAGCGGCGGCGGCAGCAGCAGCAGCAGCTCTTGTAGAATGTTGCAATCGCAAAAGGGATTTACAATTGTTTGTGTTTTTCACCATTGACTTGAATAGCGTTAATTCAGAGTGATGCGCTGTGCTTCAATATTGCAGATCTGAAGGAGGTGGGAATTGAGACAAACTGATTTATCTGGGGCCTCATGTTCCATCTAGAATTTAGACAAAGGAGTTTTTTTAAATGTAGTTTTAATACAGTCCGCACTTTCTCTTCCACCCACATCTCTGGCTTCTAAATGACTTTGGTTAAACATAATCGATTAATCCTTCAATGAGAAAGGAAAGCCATGGAAAATCTAGCAACAGGATTTGTGTGTGAGTCAATGCTCGGACTATTAGAAGCGGAAGATATATGCAGAAATAAAAAACTCACCTTGTGGCAAATTAAGAGCATTGATTGAGCTGTGCAAGGAAGTGTTTCTTTTGTATTCTTCTTTTTGATGGATGCCAGCAGTATTAAAATAGAATAAATAATATTGAGCAAGGAATCAATGGTGCCGATGTTGGCACTAAAACCCTCACTTGTAACTGTGCATGGAATAATTAGGTTAGAAGACTATGAATGCCTGTTCTCTTAGACTGGTACTAGTGGGAGCCAGGCAGGGGAAACAGGGCTGGAGGCTTCATCTAGCACAAAACAGCAGAGTCCCCCACCTCAGAACCAAAGCTGACTTTCTCTTGTGACCTGGTTTCTCTCTGCATCTCCATGCTCAGTCCCCACTGTATCCCCTGGACCCTGGGGATCTTCCTTTTTTTAATCAGCCTAATTGCTTGCAGTAGGGGCTGCACCCTGCACCAGAGGTCCCAGATAACACAGGCAGGTCTCTAAGACATGCTACTTAGCTTTTGTTTTCAGTTTCCATCTTGGTTTTTAAAATTGCTGATATTATCACTGTCAAAAAACAAACAAAAACATATTATACACTGATTCCAAAGTCGTATTATGTTTTGAAAGGAACATGGAGGTTGGAAGGGGCCCCATGGCATGGCCGTGTGTAAGCCCGTCTACCTCCCCTGTGTTCTTAGTTCATGCCTTATACTCTTAGTTCCTTTCTACCACATCTCATAGTGCCCTGTCCCTGGTTCTGTTCCAAGTGCCCCTAGCAGTGTCCCCTAGCAATGTGCCTCATTTGTGGCTAAATGTGCCTCTGTGCTTGGAACAAACCTTGAAGTTCACCTTTCAGAACCTGACACATTGGAGCTACTATCCTCAAGTACTTGCTTTATGTCGTCATCAGCATTACTGGGCAGCTCTTTAGAAAGGTGGATGTGTTCTTGGAGACAGATTTCTTACCCTCTAGCAGACTGTTGTTTTAAAACATTGCATCTGAAATCCAATCTGGAGATTTTGATTCAGTGGGTCTGGGATGCGGCCCAGAAATTTGTAGTTTTAACAAGTATCTCGGGTGATCATTATCAGGGAAGTTTGGAAAACCCTGCCTTATTGTACACTCAACTTTCCTGTTCTCTTTCCTGCCTCATTCACATTGACCTGCTAAGTATATTTGCTGACTGTGCAAACAACCTTTGTGATGACTCTAGGCTTCCATTGGACAGTTTGAATATAATATGGCAATTTTGAACCCTCGTAATCTTTTCAAGATAGAGTTTTACCAGATCAGTCATTCTGTATTGGCACTTTTAATTCATCGCTTGTTCCTGCACGAACTTCTCATTGTGGAACAATTAAGATATCTACTTTTAAAAAAAAATCTGGAATTTACTTTGTTAGAAAAATCTGATTCTTAGCAGCTAGAGTAGCAATTAAAGTTCTTGATTTTTAAATTTGTTCCTTTTAATTAAAAAGTTTTAGGGAAGGGAGAAATGAGGAGTTCTTTCATGGGTAAGAATTTCAATTTTACAAGATGGAGTTCTAGAGATTGGTTGTACAACATCGTGAATACATTTAACACTGCCATTTAACACTGCCAAATTGTACACTTAAAATTGCCTAACACGGCCGGGCACGGTGGCTCAAGCCTGTAATCCCAGCACTTTGGGAGGCCAAGACGGGCGGATCACGAGGTCAGGAGATCGAGACCATCCTGGCTAACACGGTGAAACCCCATCTCTACTAAAAATACAAAAACTAGCCGGGCGAGGTGGCAGGCGCCTGTAGTCCCAGCTACTCGGGAGGCTGAGGCAGGAGAATGGTGTAAACCCAGGAGGCGGAGCTTGCAGTGAGCTGAGATCCGGCCACTGCACTCCAGTCCGGGCGACAGAGCGAGACTCTGCCTCAAAAAAAAAAAAAAAAAAAAAAAGATTGCCTAACATGGTACATTTTATGTTATGCATATTTTGTCACAATTTTTTTTTTAAATTGCGGAGAAGTGTCCACAGGTTTATTGTCTAGATAACTGTCAGAAAATGAATATGATTACCTATCATGGAACCAGGCACTATGCTGACACCTTTTTGACTTTTTCAATGAAGTAGGTTATTTAGTTCTTACAACAGTGCTGTCTGTATTTCACAGATCGGGAAGGAGAAGGTCACTTGACTCACAGGCCAACTGATGTGGACTGAATTGTGTCTTCCCCTCATTAATATGTTGAAACCCTATCCTCCAATGTGATGGTATTTGCAGAGGGGGCTTTTGGGAAGTAATGAAGTTTAGATGAGGCATGAGGGCTGGATGGATATGATAGGATCAGTGCCCAAAGAAGAGACACCAGAGAGCTAGCTTCCTCTTTCTCTTTCCACCTTTACACACTGAGAAAAGGCCAAGCGAGCACACACCAAGAAGGCAGCCATCTGCAAACCCAAAGAGAGAGTCCTCACTAGATACCCTGCTGGCACCTTGATCTTGGATTTCTAGCTTCCAGAACTGTGAGAAATAAATTCCTGTTGTTCAAGCTAGTATTAATATCTGGTGTTTTGTTTTGGCAGCCCAAATGACTAAGACACCAACTTAACTTACTTGGCCAGGGTCAATCAGTGTTAGGGCCCAGGATTCTGACCCAATTCTGCCTAACTCCACAATTCATGCTTTTTCTGGATATAAACATCTGCTTTGCCAGGTTTCCCTGACTTTTAGAGTCTTGGAGCAGTGTGTGTCATGTGCTGCACACCCAGGCTGGAACAGCCTGTCCCGAGGTAGGTCTCTGCATAGTGTGTGACTCCATGGGAACCTCTGTGCAGCCCCAATCTTGTGAGCTGATAAGATTTATATTGGTAAGCTTGGCAAATTTAATACCTACCTCTAACAACTCTTCAGGAATGCAGGACTCTCTAAAGGGATTCGTTTGCAGAGACAGAAGCCTTGGTGTGGGATGTATTAGTGTACAGTTTGTACAGTTTGCCAAACCCCTCAGCCAATACAGTTTCTATAACCGGTGCCCCCGACACTTGCTGGGATTCACTGTTGTGCGCTAATAGCTCCAGGTGTTGGGCATCCCTGATGAAGCCTTAGCCGGCAATGGCTGAAGGCGATATCTTTGAGATGTCCGGTCAGGACCCTCGTCTCTGTTGCCACGGCTGTATCTCACTGCTGAGCCTCTCCTCTGTTCCCTGCAGGGTAGAGTCTGGATGCTTTCATCAACATATTGGAGTTTTTCTACTAAGTGCAGAAACGTCTTTAGATCTGAGCACAGTCACATCAAGCTTAGATTTTAATGTCCTGGTTTCATTAACTTCTATTTCAGTTACTCCAGGGGCTGCTCTCCCTCACTGGGTTCTTTTCAGATGTGTGCAATGGCTAGAACTTCTTTCTGTTCTTGCTGCAGTATGCCAGCCACATTTCCTTTTACAAAGGCATCTCCTTTTGTCTCCTTTCTCTGGGTACTGCAGCAGCAGAAGGGGTAATCTGTGGTCTTCCCTCCCTGAACCCTCCTGCAGAAAACAACTTTCAGGCTGGGGACTTCCTGAAGAACAGGTTGCACTGGACAGAAGGACTTCACATGTCTGTGTTGCATCCTAAAACACGACCTTTCGTTTCTCTCTACTTAGGATCCATATGCTGTGCCATGATTTCTCTACCATGATTTTATCTTGTAGAAATCACTTTACCTCTCTGGGTTCCAAGTCCTCATTTATTAAATGAAGTTCCCATTCTAAGAATGTGCCAATTTTCCTATTTCCAAATTCATCAGCACCGAGAGTGCCTGCCCTTACTGTGGAGGTCTGGCAATAATAGAGAACAGGTTCTCCCTGCAATATTGACACAGGCCTGCCTTGGCCTCTCCTGTGGGGGCCTGGAACACTGGCACCCCCAGCTTCTCCTCGGGGCCAAAGATGACTTGAGCTTTCCCAGTGGAGTTAGAAGCTAGAGCTTCCTTTCGGGAAGTGACTCAGAGTGACAGACTCAAAGATCAGTAGGGTCTTGTAGTTTCATCACATTGACAAGAATTATAGGAGCTCTAATTATACAAGCTGCCCCAATGTCCTGATTTCAGTCCTCATTAAGTCCCGACTTCTAAAATGAGGTTACAATTATATCATAAGGGCCGGGTGCAGTGGCTCACGCCTGTAATCCCAGCACTTTGGGAGGCTGAGGCGGGTGGATCACTTGATGTCACGAGTTCAAGACCAGCCCGGCCAACAGGGTGAAACCTCGTCTCTACCAAAAATATAAAACTTAGCCAGGCATGGTGGCACACGACTGTAATCCCAGCTACTGGGAGGCTGAGGCAGGAGAACTGCTTGAACCTGGGAGGCGGAGTTTGCAGTGGGCTGAGATCATGCCATTGCCCTCCAGCCTGGGCGAAGAAGTGAGACTTCATCTTAAAAAACAACAACAACAAAAATATATATATGTGTGTGTGTGTGTGTGTGTGTGTATGTGTGTGTATATATATATATTAGGCTTGGCATGGTGGTTCACACCTATAATCCTAGCACTTTGGAGGCCAAGGTAGGAGGATCCCTTCAGGCCAAGAGTTTGAGACTGGCCTGGGCAACACAGTGAGACCCCATCTCTAAACACAAAAATTAGCTAGGCATGGTGGTGCATGCCTGAAGTCCCAGCTCCTTGGAAGGCTGAGGTGGGAGGATTGCTTGAACTCAGGAGTGTGAGGTTGCAGTGAGCTATGATCACACCACTGCACTCCAGCCTGGGCGACAGAGTGAGACCCTGACTCTAAAAAGAAACAATAATAAATGAATCATTTGTATCATAAAAAACTAAATTTGCCCTCACATAACTCTCTCTTCTGCTGACAGTCAATACTTTCTTCAACAACTTTTTCTTCAGTTCCAGCTGGCTTTTGAGGAGCAAATTTTTTTCCCCGTAGGGTTTTAAGAAATGCTTCCTCAGCAAATTGAGAATAAGAAAGTCAAGCAAATGTTTTCTCTAAGTGACTCCTTCCCAAATTCTAGTTTAAGAGCCTTTGGAAATCAGATGGAAGCTTTAGAAAAATGGCAACAGATAAAAGCCTGCAGGATGACTCCAAAGTAGCCAAAGCCAGCAGTCCTAAACATGTACATTGATGATGGGTGTGCCTATGTTATAGGCCCCATGGATCCCTGGGAGGCTCAGGAAGGAGTCAGTTCTCAGTTATAGAATGTTAGAGGCCAGTCAGGCTTTATTATTATTATTATTATTATTATTATTATCGTTATTGAGACAGGGTCTCATTCTATCACCCAGGTTGGAGTGCGGTGATGCAATCTTGACTCACTGCAATCTTCACCTTCCAGGCTCAAGCTATCCTCCCTCCTCTGCCTCCCAAGTAGCTAGGACCACAGGTATACACCACCACACCTGGCAAATTTTTCATATTTTTGGTAGAGACAGGGTTTCCCCATGTTGCCCAGGCTGGTCTTGAACTGAGCTCAAGTGATCCACCTGCCTTGGCCTCCCAAAGTGCTGGGATTACAGGCATGAGTCACCATGCCGGGCCTGTAATGGAAAAGCATGAAATTTTAAAAAATCTAATTTCATTTTCCATTAATGTATGTATTAATTTATTCCTTATTGATTCTGTGTTGAATTATTATGAATTTCATTCATTCATTCATGTTCTTGTTATGTATTAAAAAAAAAAAAAGTGATTTTTGCCTGTCTACCAAGTGTTAGGCCCTGGGCCAAGTTTTATCTTTAGAACTTTGAAGATGGCAGGCTGGCTCTCTGATCCCATAGAACTTGCATTTGAAGGGTAATAAACTGACTGATAAATAAACTGAATAATGATAGTTTGTGGTAAATGGCATGAAGCAAAAGAATAACATGATATTGGGAGGCTGATGTGGGTGGATCACCTGAGGTCAGGAGTTTGAGACCAGCCTGCCCAACATGGTGAAACCCCATCTCCACTAAAAGTACAAAAATTAGCCAGGCGTGGTAGCACGTGCTTGTAGTTCCAGCTACTCGGGAGGCTGAGGCCTGAGGATTGCTTGAACCCTGGAGGCAGAGGTTGCAGTGAGCTGATTGCACCACTGCACTCCAGCCTGCATTAAGAGCAAAATAACATCTCAAGAAATAAAAATAAAAAAATAAACAAATAGTCATATTACATTAATGGTAAAGCTAGGAATTGCTGAAATAATAATATGCCTAACCTTTTATTTTTCCTGTTTTCTACTTTCTTTCTCCTTGTACCTCTAGATCAATCAATCCTTTCCTAACTCAAGTTCAAATACCTAATTACCAGAAAACCACCATACAAATGTCTGAGAGCTGCTTTTGTCATTGAAAATACACAGGCTTCCTTACTAACCTGGTTTAGTTAGTGTATTCCTTGCATTTTGGGATTCTTCAAAGTAGGTCATCATTTTTTTGAAAAACCACAAAATCCTCATTTTTATTTAAACGTTTGAGATATGTATAAATTATGGTTTGAGACAATTAAAAAGGAGTTTGCATTTGACATAGCTCCATTCAAATTTAAAATGTTAATTCTCTGAAATAATATGTATTGCGAGAGGAGATGAAAAATAAAACGGACCAACATCTAAGCTGTGGTCTATCTGAGAACTTCTGATCTCACCATGGCAAAAGACTATCTTGTTCTACTGTCCCCAGCCCTTCTGTTCTTTGTTCTGGCCTGGCTTTCCAGAACTCCTACTTCTGATTAGGGCTTTTCTACTGATTGGTGGACACTGAGCAGTTTACCTTCTGTCTCTTCTTATCTCTAATTTGCTTTATTTTTATGACTGTTGCCTGGTTTAGATGAGTCAAACCTTTAAAAATGCTATTTATATGCATTTCTGATATTTTTCTGTGTCTTAGAATATATGTGAAAATTGCTTGTAACGTTAGCGCTCTTTTTCATTTTTGTTTTTACGGCAAAATAATTTAAACAGAATGAGATTTTTATGAATTAAATTCAACAATAAAGTTCCCCACCAAAAGGCCAGGCCAAAACAACACATTCTAACCAGTGTTTAAAACAACCAGTGTGGTGTTGAGGAAACTGAGTGGCTCTTTTCAAGCAGAAGAAAGACAGGAGATGTTCCCTATATTAAGGGGCAGTTCTACTTTAGTTCTGTCAGGAGTGATGCTGATGGCATATGAGGCTATGCTGTACTGGGTTGCAACATCTGTCACTGGCTTACATAACTGTCAATCTTTCATTTCATATTCAGATTTATCAGTGTTCATTAAAGACCCTCCATTTGTGCAAGTCCTTCTGGGAAAGAGTGCCCTACGGCGGTGTCTTAGATTTAACGACAACAACAAAAAGGTTCCGTTTTAAACACATTTTTCATCAGGCAGGAGGCAGCCTCTGGCTGTGGGAGGTGGGAAGTAGTCATATGCGCATATGACCAAACAGCTTTTCTACTGGGGAAGTTTAGCGTTGGTAAGAGAAGGGGTTCCAAATTGACATTTAAATCCACCCATTTCCATTTTGCTTCCTTACCTACAAGAAAATTTAGAAGTTGGAGCAAATGGCATTTCCATGAGTACTTCTCATGCATCTTTGCATATTTCACCTGGGAGGAAGCACAAAGGCTGAGCCTGGGAGGCTGGATCTGCAAGGGCGCATCGCCTAGCCTACTTGGGAGTCCAGGCACATGCACAGTGTCTAAAGGTCTAAACAGAAAGATGGGATGTCCTGCCCCAGCACAAATCTAATGATTTTCTCTCTCTGTAGCAGAAAACGAATATGGCAGGGATGACTTCCACCAGCTCCACTTTGCAGCTCTGAGGTATATTAAAAATGTAAGAAATGCACAGTGTCACCCGTCACTGCTTATTTCACAGTTAAAAAACATGAATATTCTTAATATGACCTGTAGAGGAACTGCCATATTTTATCATACCCCCAGTCTCTCAATGATTTGGAAAGGAATGAGTGTATGCTGAATTTTTTCCATGTAGGCAAGGATATTAGAATAGGTCTATCAGATTCAATGCAAATTGAGCCCACAGCCAAAACAACCCATAGGAAGAAAAAAAAATCAAATATCAGGTCTAATTGAAAACTATTTTCATTTAGATAGAGTGGTGTGACCAAGTCTTCTGTCTCCAAGGAAAGGGACTATGAAGAATAAACTTCTGAAACCTCTAACTCCCAGCAGAAATGCAGCCTTGCAGGAAAATGCCAACAGTGTAGCAAGACACCTGGGCAGGGTGCCCATCCGCTCTTGGCTCCTGGGCGCCTTTGTTTTGCATGCACTCATCCTGGCTTTGAAGGCTACATGCAGATGAGCAGCTGCCCAGGAATCTGAATCAGTTTTATCCTTTACCAACAGCCAGATTTTTAGTCTCCTCTCAAACACCTCTGAGTGTGCCTGTCAGACTATAGACTTTAGGTCACCAGAATTTTTCCAACTGGAGGTGACTGTCTGGGAGCCACATCCTGTGCCCCATCCCCTGCCGCTCTCAGAAGTTTCCACTAATGGGCTGAATCTAAGACCACAGGTGTGTCTGTCGTCAACCTGTATTTTGGGCCGAGTACAGTGGCTCATGCCTGTAGTACCAGCACTTTGGGAGGCTAAGGTGGGTGGATCACCTGAGATCAGGAGTTTGAGACCAGCCTGGGCAACATGGCAAAACCCCGTCTCTAATAAAAATACAAAAATTATCCAGGCGTGTTGGCGGGCACCTGTAGTCCTGGCTAGTCAGGAGGCCGAGGCAGGAGAATCACTTGAACCCGGGAGGCGGAGGTTGCAGTGAGCCGAGATTGCGCCACTGCACTCCAGCCAGGGCGACAGACCAAGACTCCATCTCAAAAAATAAAACAAAACAAAAACAAAATAAAACCTGTATTTTGAAGAGACTGGATCTTTTCTGGGTTGGCTTGCAGCCTAAAGCTGATTGTGGCCAGCAAGCCAGAATAAAAGACAGCAAGGAGAAAAGCCGAGAATTTTGTTTGTCCTTTTTTCATATGCTTCTGGCTTTCCTTCCCAGGTTCCACCAACACCAACACTTTTTTTTTCTTTTTTTTTTTTTTTTGAGACAAAGTCTCACTCTTGTTGCCCAGGCTGGAGCGCAGCAGCATGATCTCGGCTCACTGCAACCTCTGCCTCCCAGGTTCAAGCAATTCTCCTGCCTCAGCCTCCTGAGTAGCTGGGATTACAAACGCCCGCCACCATGCCCGGCTAATTTTTGTATATTTAGTAGAGACAGGGTTTCACCATGTTGACCAGCCTGGTCTTGAACTTCTGACCTCAGGTGATCCACCTGCCTCGGCCTCCTAAAGTGCTGGGATTACAGGCTCGAGCCACCGTGCCCGGCCCACCAACGCTTCTGAGTGCCTTTAACTGCCCTATGACTGTGACTGTATCCATGCAGTGTCACCTAGTCTGAACTCTCAGCTTCTGGGTGACTAAAAACACGGTTAGAAGTGTGCTGTAAAATACAGGACTATCACATTCAAATGAAATTACCAAGTTCAAAACCAGATGGACATACTGTCTATCCACAAAAGAGTAGTGCTTGGATTTTTTTTTAACTTTTCATTTTGAAATCATTTCCAACTTTAAAAAATACAAGAACATAACCATATATCCTTTATTCAGACTTCCCAAATTTAAACATCTTACACAATCACAATCATGTGAGTAAAATGAGTTCAGAGATCAACATCAGGAAATCAGTGTTGATATGATGCTATCATCTAATCTTTAGATATTCCAGTTTTGTCAGTTGTCCCATTCATGTTTTTGTTCTGTTCCAGTCCAGTCAAAGATCTCACGTTGCATGTGATTGTCCTGTTCTCTTCCTTTCCTTTCATCTGCAGTGGTTCTTTGCTCTTTCTTTGTCTGTCATTACCTTGACACTGTTGAAGAGTACAGGCCTGCTATTGTGTAGAATATGCCTCACTTTGGATTTATCTGATGGATCCTCCTGATTAGATGTAGGCTGTGCATTTTTAATGCATATATCAGGTCATTGATCCATTCTGGTGAGATTTACTTTGATTACTTGATTACTATAGTTATTTTTGCCCCCTCTGCAAATAGTGCAGTATCTGATCAGGAGGCACTTTGAAAATAAATATCCTGGTCCTCATCAGACATTCACCCAACACGTTTAGCATCCTTTGAGGATTCTTACCTGAAACAATTATGACTGTGGTGCTTTCCAAGTGGAGATTTTCTAATTCCATCGCTCCACTGAAATTGCACAGAAAGGATGAGTTGTACAGAAAGGATGAGTCTCCCTTTCTCCCCTATTTCTTTCTTTCTTTTTTTTTTTTGAGACGGAGTCTCGCTCTGTTGCCCAGGCTGAAGTGCAGTGGCCGGATCTCAGCTCACTGCAAGCTCCACCTCCCGGGTTCACGCCATTCTCCTGCCTCAGCCTCCCGAGTAGCTGGGACTA
>NW_012115267.1:1355574-1374432 GCF_000951035.1 Colobus angolensis palliatus
GATCTTCTGACCTCGTGATCCGCCCGTCTCGGCCTCCCACAGTGCTGGGATTACAGGCTTGAGCCACTGCGCCCGGCCTTTTCTCCCCTATTTATTTACTTTAAAATTATTTATTTATGACAGTATGGGCTCATGGATTCTTATTTTATTCTATGATATATAACCTATTACTGTCACTCTTTAGTTTCTGGCTCAAATCATCCCAGATTTGGCCATTGGGAGCTCCTTCAGAGGGGTTTGTGTGTCCTGGGACACGGCACATTCCTTGGACACTTTCCTACTCTGCGGCATTATCAACATATTCCAGGTTCATCTTGCTCTCTCCTTGCTCCAGCTTTTCAATCAGACTTTTCTTCAAGGAGCCCTCTGTCTTTCCTTGGAGAATGGTCTTTAGAATCTAAGATCAGGGGGCTGTTTTTTTCATCGCTGGTGCAGAGCCATTTCTTCTAGATCCTGTTAGTGGGCAGAGCAAAGAAATACATGTGTAATACACATTGAGACGGAGCAGGGACAGCCTCTTACAGGCCTGCTGCCCTCCCCATCCCCAAACATGGAAACAAGGAAAATCTTGAGTTCTTTCAAGGAAAATAAATACCAGACACCTAGCTAGCCCTGAGAACCAAATAAGCAACCTGATAAGAAGGTAATTGTAGCTTAAAAACAATAGTCAAGGGAGTTAGAGCCACAAGATGTTTGGTTCCCTGTAGAAACTAGAGATAACATCTTAACACATGTCCTCGAGTTGTTTTTCAGAAACCTAGAGCCCCACCAAATGAATCCGCGGGCACGTGGACCTCAGATGGGGGAAACTGAGGACTGAATTCTGACTACCCTCCTTTGTTCTAAATTTCTTCCTAAAGGACCTGGAAGAAGTCATGCCACAGGCCAGACCTTAACATTCTTTTCTGCTTACCCCAAGATTTCAGACAAAGCTCCACTTTCCTAACCAGTCACAAATCAGAGAATTTTTGAATCCACCTATAACCTGTAAGCTCCTGCTTCAAGATATTCTACCTTTTTTAGGTCAAACCAATGTAGAACCTCCAAGTGTCGATTTACACTTTTGCCTGTAACTTCTGCTTTCCTGAGATTTACCCCTGCCTTTAAAAACCCTTGCTTGCCATCCATCAGGGAGGCTGTGTATTTATGAATCAGGAGCTGCCCAGTTCTCCTTGCTTGGTGCCCTGCAAATAAACACCCTCCTTTCTCCCCCTGCAAAACCTCAGTGTGGATGTTTGGCTTTACTTCACCCCCAGGCAAGCAGACCCAGGTTTGACTCCGTAACAACATCTGTTTCTATTTTTCTCTGTATAAATATTAAAAACCATAAGTACATGCTATCTCCAATTCCAGTATAAACCCATAGGGCTCATTCTGGCCTTCCCATTTTCTTGTGTGTAACTCGTTTCTCTGACAATGAGAATCTGAGTACTTAGATATTTACTTACCTACTCAATCCTAGACTATAAATAAAATGATTCAACAGAGTGCCCTCTTAGGTTCCTGGACTTAGTTACACAGAATGAGGAATTACATACGAATTCTCAAATGTCATTTTAAAAATCTTTACTTTTCCTTCTTGTGTTTTCACCCTTAGTAGCTCTCTACAGTAATATAAATTTCTACCCACCTATTCTTACAAAGACTTTTCAAGGCTGTCTTATTTCTATCCAGGATTCCACATTTATTAGAGGCTGTTTATAGGGGAAGAGCTGGGATTAGAATCAAAATAGAACATCTTTTCTTTCTCTGCTTTTACTTAGAATATCCAAAACAGACCCAAAGAGACTGTTACTTAGTCCAACTATTTTCTTTCAATATAGTCGTCTTATCTTTTTTAAATCTAGTTTGACCTTGATATTAACAGAATAAGACACCAATAGGGCTCCTGACATGCAAAGCATAGATGTCTGTCCAATTTCTGAAGAAGTTAAGACACGAAAAAGGCAAAGGTTTTCTGGAGATTTGTTGCGATGACTCTGGTCAAGACCACTGTCCCCATGTTAAAGAAAAGACAGAACTGGATGAATGCAGCTTTCTCAGTATTTCTCTGTACCCTAATACCCTCACACTGTTGGTTTGGGCCCTTCAAGACACGTTATTGGACAACATCACTGCCATACTGAGTACCATCAGAGCAGCTGAGATACACTGAACTGTTGCCAGTGTAGGTTTTGCTATGCAGAAAGGAGCTTACAGACCTCTACTTTGTGCATCTGCCTCATTTAAGCATAGGCTCCCAATAATACGTCTAAGTTGAGACAGTTACCATCCAGCGGGTTGCCACAAGAATTTCACTAAGACACTATGTTTATTCAGTGCAGCATTGCTCATCTTCTGCAGGACTAGTTCTACATAAAATATGTATGAGTGAGAAAAATGGTTTCTAGAATATATGAGCCTGCCACCTCATAGGCCCAAGATATTTGTACTATATTTCCAACAGTATGTACAAGTAAAAGCCATCATCAGTGTGAATGGGTTGAAACTGCTGCCAAAACAAGACTCTTGTGTTGTTTCAAAGATTCTCATATAGTTTTAAAAAACAGTTTAGCTGAATATCTAAGGTTGCATTTTAAAAGTAAAAAGTCAAAGTAAGGTTTAAAAAAAAGGAATGGGGAAAGATATGCCAAGAAAGTATTACTTAAAAAACACAGGAGGATGGCAAGATTATTACACAAAATAAAATAAAAAAAGAGTCTAAATGAGACAAAATGATATTAAAAATAATAAAAGATAGAATGATATAAAACCTATAATAGTCATAAACTTTATGCACCGAGTAACATAGCAAAAATGTATATAAGGCAATAAAACTGTTAGAAAACGTATGAGAATTTAACAGATCTTAATATCAATTTTAATTTTTTTTTTTTTTTTTGAGACGGAGTCTTGCTCTGTCGCCCAGGCTGGAGTGCGGTGGCGCATTCTTGGCTCACTGCAAGCTCCGCTTCCCGGGTTTAGGCCATTCTCCTGCCTCAGCCTCCCAAGTAGCTGGGATTACAGGTGCCCACCACCTTGCCCAGCTAGTTTTTTGTATTTTTTAGTAGAGATGGGGTTTCACCATGTTAGCCAGGATGGTCTTGATCTCCTGACCTCGTGATCCGCCCGTCTCGGCCTCCCAAAGTGCTGGGATTACAGGCTTGAGCCACCACGCCCAGCCAATTTTAATATTTTTATTTCAGTATTAGATTAAGTTGTTTAAAAATAAGACCAAAACTGTTTTGAATATTCAAAAATATTTTAATATTGGATATTTTGATATATAATAATGTATTTGAATAAACAATACATTCAAATATGTATTGAATTTGTAAATATATAAACTTAATTGTAGACAAATACAATTTTGTTCTTTACAGAGTTTTTCAAATCACCAATGAGCAAAAGCTGATCATGTACTAAACTACAAAGAAAATCTCAATACAATGTAAAAATTCAAATGATTATTGGACATGTTATTTGATTGCAATACACTAAACTGGAAATTAACTATTAAAAGATGACAAAAGTGGTCTAGCTTCTTAAAAATTGCAATAAAAACTATAATGCCTTTTGAATAAATGAAGAAAAGAAATCTAAAATTCGGACTACTTAAAGATAAGATAAATGGAAGCAGCGCACATCAGAATCTAAAGGATACAGCAAAAACCATCCTGACAGAAAAATCCACAGTTTTCAGTTATTTTGCAATAAAACAAGAAAGATAGAAGATTAGTTAAAATTTCATTCAAGAAGTTTTAACAACAATAAAAGACCAAAACAAAGTTGGAAATATAAATTAATGAAGAATTAGAAAAATAACAATTTAAAATTTGATAAAATCATAAGAATGGTTTTAGAAAATATCAACAAGAGAGACAAACTGCTGATAAACCTGGCCAAGAAAACACTTTAAAAGATACGTGGGCTGGATGCAGTGGCTCATGCCTATAATCCCAGCACTTTGGGAGGCCGAGGTGGGTGGATCACATGCGTTCAGGAGTTTGAGGCCAGCCTGATCAACACATGAAACCCTGTCTCTACTAAAAATACAAAATTAGCTGGGCATGGTGGTGCATGCCTATAATCCCAGCTACTTGGGAGGCTGAGGCAGGAGAATCACTTGAACCCAGGAGGCGGAAGTTGCAGTTAGCCAAGATCATGCCATTGCACTTCAGCCTGGGCAACAAGAGTGAAACTATCTCAGGGGAAAAAAAAAAAAATGCCTGCAGATAATATTAAAAATGAGAAAGGATAGACTGACAATTTTGTCAAAGATTTACTTCCAGACAGTGTTACAGGAGGATACCCACAAACCTTAAAGGATCTAGCAATTCCCGTGGTTTTTTGATGTTGTTTGTTTGTTTTGAGATGGAGTGTTGCCTTGTTGCCCAGACTGGAGTGCAATGGCGTGATCTCGGTTCGCCGCAACCTTTGCCTCCCGGGTTCAAGCAATTCTCCTGCCTCAGCCTCCCGAGTAGCTGGGATTACAGGCATGCGCCACCATGCCTGGCTAATTTTTTGCATTTTTAGTAGAGACAGGGTTTCTCCATGTTGGTCAGGCTGGTCCCGAGCTCCCAACCCCAGGTGATCCGTCCACCTCAGCCTCCCAAAGTGCTGGGACTGCAGGTGTGAGCCACCACGCCCGGCCAATTCCCATGTTATTGAATTATGTCAGTATAAGAAAAGATGGACACTTGCCAATTCAGTTTTTCTTTTCTTTCTTTTTTTTTTTTTTAAGACAGAGTCTTGCTCTGTCGCCGGGGCTGGAGTGCAGTGGCCGGATCTCAGCTCACTGCAAGCTCCGCCTCCCGGGCTTACGCCATTCTCCTGCCTCAGCCTCCCGAGTAGCTGGAACTACAGGCGCCCGCCACCTCGCCCGGCTCATTTTTTGTATTTTTAGTAGAGACGGGGTTTCACCGTGTTAGCCAGGATGGTCTCAATCTCCTGACTGCCAGGATGGTCTCAATCTCCTGACTGCCAGGATGGTCTCGATCTCCTGACCTTGTGATCCGCCCGTCTCGGCCTCCCAAAGTGCTGGGATTACAGGCTTGAGCCACGGCACCCGGCCCCAATTCAGTTTTTCAGGTTATCATAATCCAGATTTCAAACCCAATAAAAACAGCAAAAACTGTAGACCCAATACATTATCAGTAGAGATGTAAAGGTCCTAAAGAAAATATTAGCAATTTAATCCATCTGTTCATTAAAAGAAAAACGTTATGATCAAGCACCTTTTCTTCTGAGAATTTAAGAATCGTTCAAAATGAAGACCTGTGTTGATTAGCTCATTTTTATAGATGCCTGCAGGAGCCAGTCTCTAAGATGGTCCCCAGTGATCTCTGCCTCCTGGTATTCACAACCTTGTGGAGTCTCCTACTCTTGAATAATGTTCTATTCAATAGAATTCAGCAACATTGAGGGGATAATATTTCCATGTTTAAATGACAAAAGATTTTGACTTCCATCTTCTCAGCAGATTCTCTTCTTTTGCTGGCTGTGATGAAGCAAGTTGCTGCATCATCAAGAAGGTCTAGTAAGCAAGAACCTAAAGGTAGCCTCTGATCAAGAGCCAGTTAGGAACCGAGACCATCAGTTCAACAGCCCAAAAGGAACTGAATCTTCCAACCACCACATGAGGGAGCTTAGAAGCAGATCCTTCCCCAGTTGAACATTCCCATGAGACCCCATCCTGGCCAACACCTTGATTGCAGCCTCATAAGAGATCCCAAAGCAGAGAGCCCAGCGAAGCTATGATCAGGCTCCTGACCCACATAAACTGTGAGATAATAAATGTGTGTGAAGTTGCTATGTTGGCAGCAATTTGTTATGTTGTAATAGACAACTCATTCGGATGCCTAAAGCTTTCAAGAAAACTGACTAGCCATTTATATAAGAAGCCTCTAATTCTGTGGGCCTCATCTTTCCATAAAGGGATTTCTAACAGTAATGTTTCTCTCCTCTCTCTGGATCTTCCTCCCAGAGTGTCTGGAGAGTATCGGAGAATACACTGAAATTCCTTGGCTCTGCCCCTTGTGAGCTTCCCATTTTAGATGTGCTGCAGACAGAGTCTTTTCTGGAATGCTTTCCTCCATGTGATATTAATTTTACCAGGGCAGCCATGCCTGTGTGGAGGAGGCTTACCATTTTGCACTTTCATCTAGGTGAGTTTATTTCTAGGATGAAAATTTAGAAAGCCACCGGAGTGCACACATCTGTGCCACATTCTTCAGTTACTCTCGCCAATTAAGCTGTTGTTTTGATCTGTGTCTGTCTAGTTCTTGTGTTCAGAATTGGTTCTAAACTGAAGGTGGGAAAAAGTTATTCATTAGTGCCCTGAAACTCTATCTAATGTTAGTTAAATTCTTAGGAGTCAAAGGAAGCTCCCTTAATATGGCAAAAAGGATATAAAGAAATCAATAGCAACTATCATATTCAATGATTAATTAATAAAGGAATTTCTATAAAAGTCAGAAACAAGGTAAGAATGCCCCATTACTCTTAGCATCCAAACTTGCTAATAAGGGAGAAAATGGAATTAATATACACGTAGGTTGGAAAGGAAGAGATAAGCATGATCATTTTGATGATATATTCTCATACACGGAAAATCCAAAAATATCAGCTGAAAAATATTGAAACAAATAAGTATGGTCAGTAAAATATAGAGGAAAAAAATATGTACAAAAGCCAGTTGCTATTCTTCATACAGCAATTCTTTGTTGGAAAATATAATGGGGGAAAAGGTCCATTCACAATAGCAGCAAAATGATAAAATACTCAGAACATATCTAAAAAGAAATGTGAAACATCTTTCTGAAGAAATACGTAAAACTTCTCTGAAGAAAATAACAAGAAGAAAGAAAGATCTAAAGAAATGGAGAGACCACCAGCAGGGTTAAGGGACTTAAGCTATTCTGTTAGAACAGTGTGTACTGTACTTCTCGTGAGTTAAACAGAAAAGCAAAAAACAGTCCTGCAGGGTTCTTTAGGAGATGATCAGAAAATATCATTTACGTAGTATCCAAGCTCCATATTAAACAGGTTTTTGAATTATTCAGTACCATCCAACAACTTTTATAGTTCTGTGATTTGGACCAGGCACACGGCAAACCCAGCTGCTTGACAATGTTGTCAGTCTTCAATAATCCTTCCTCAACCCTCAGTGGTAGAACAGGCTCATCATCACAGAGACCCTAGCACACAGCAAAAATGATGTACTCTGTGCAGTTTCTTCTGTTGGAAAATGGCTGCGTAGAACTACATATGCGGAAAACAGAGGGCTAGCTAAGTTCAGCAAGCGGCATTTCACACAGAGCTGAAGAGTGGCTTCCTCATGGAGTCGGAAAGCTGGTTAAGCATCTCTCCTCTGGGCTGCATGCTTATGTGAACCAACAGCAGCTTTGAACAGCACCAAATGGCTCTGTAGAGCCTGTTCCTGTTACGATGTGAGACTCCAGAAAGATGCAAACAACATATTATTCCTCATTTTGTGGTTCTTTGGGCTCCAGGACCACAATCTCTACTTAATAAATTATCTTTTTTGGGGGGTGGGCAGACTCTTGTTCTGTCACTCAGGCTGGAGTAAAATGGTGGGATCATAGTTCATTGCAGCCTCCAACTCCTGGGCTAAAACAATCCTCCTATCTTAGCCTCCCAAGTAGCTGGAACTATAGGTATGCACCACCTTACCTGGCTAATTTTAAAATTTCTTATAGATGGGGTCTTGCTATGTTGCCCAGGCTGGTCTCAAACTCCTGGGCCCAAGCCTTCTGGGCTCAAGTGATCTTCCTGCCTTGGCCTCTCAGAGCCCTGGGATCATAGGTGTGAGCCACTGCTGTTATTGTCATTAAGGGAGGACAAAGGTCATATGAGTAACAGTTTATTGCACACACAGTACTCTGTGTCTCTCAATCAGTCATGGAGTAAATCATAGTGGCTTTCTTGTGTGTATCAGATTGGTCTGAAACAGGCAGGCCTCCATGGGCCTGTAGGCATCCCCCCTGTGGCAGTCCCAGTCTTCTGGCCTGTGAGACAGCCAATTCCAGAAACAGGAAAGATGGGGTTCATCATTATATGCTTTTTAAATCTCTCATATATTCCCTTTATTTTTCTATTACCCCATTCCAACTTCCCCTCCTTTCTAATCTTCTCTTGCTGAACATTTTTGCAGGAATTGGGGTAAAATTGTCTTGAGAAAAGGCAGCTATGGACTATACTCTAAGTTTCCCAAAGGTGGGACTGTGTTTTGTTCACTTTTGAATCCTCAAAACCTATTACACGATACGTGCACTCTACACTGTTGAATAAGATAACGTAATTTTGAACTTGAAGCAAATAAGGAATTTCTTTGAGAGTACTGACAAGTATACATAAATCATGTATACTTCTGGTGTGTACTGGCCTCAATTTTAAGCAAAGTTGTGAGCTTTGAGTGAGACACAAAATTAGGAAATAAATGGTAGAATTAGCTACATACAGAGGGAAGTTTTAGAATCTCTTTTCCTATAACAAGTCAAACGCAACGTCTCTTTTGGAGTATTTCTGTTTTTATTATTGGTCTTGAGGTAGGACAGAGACCAGCTCATCCTATAAGGTTCTAGATTTCTGTTGCTAACAAATTTGGTAAGAAAGAATGAATGAGACAAGATCCATTGCAAGTGGTCACTCAGTCTTTGCAGCATCTTTTTCTGTCTGAGAGCATGGCCTACATTCATGAGCCTGGTTCTGCTGCTGCTCTTCTTCTGGGAAAGGCCTTGACTGCAGAAAGCAGAGATGGAAGGTTCTATTACTTACATCAAATCCTTTTTTTTTTTTTTTTGGCTAGTGACCCCACCTTCCTGTGTGCCCATGTCTGATGACTGGCATTTGCCATTTTTTTCTTTCTCTAAATCATTATATTTCAAAACTTGGGGTTCTGCAGATCCTTTAGAAATAGGACCCAGTATTTCTCTCAGCCCACAGGTGTATTGAACTCCATCCTCGCCTTGATTCAAGGGTTGGTCTATGCTGCATCCTGTGTTGCTTATCTAATGTCAGCTGCCTGCCTGGAACCAGAGAATTGCTACTTTTGAATACCCCATGACTGGGGAGGGGATACCCATGCCTCCATGTCAATCACAGACAACCCCAGCACCAACATGCTGCTTGCCTGGGTTGGGTCTTGGCCTGGTGTTTCGCCTTCTCTCTACCACACATGCCTGTTTCCCCACACTTGTAGCTATTCCCCTCCATTTCTCAGGGTCAAGTGCAGGTTGATTATGGCCCATTCCAAACTACTCCCATGACCATGGTTCATTGGACTATACTTAACCACGCCTTGAGATGCAGCTGCAGCTGTAGCTAACAAATTAAGGAAACATGACATCAGCAAATTTTTAAAAATCTCAATTGAGAAAACGCAGTCTACAAAAAAAAAAAAAGATGATGTGTCTTCTTTGGCATTCACCGTGAGTTCTTACCATCTGCCACCATCTTTCACACCATTTAAATCTTCTCCATTTTTTGATCAAAATATATTCCTCTTCCATTGTAGGTCTTCCAAAGAACAGCTCAGCCCATAAAAGTATAGGCAATTTATTTTTTTATTATTTTAATTTTTAATTTTTTAATTTGTTCTAGATGTAGTCTTGCTCTGTCGCCCAGGCTGGAGGGCAGTGGTGCAATCTTGGGTCACTGCAACCTCCGCTTCCCAGGATCAAGCGGCTCTCCTGCCTCAGCCTCCCAAGTAGCTGGGATTACAGGTGCCCACCACCACGCCCGGCTAACTTTTGTATTTTTAGTAGAGACAGGGTTTTCCCATATTGGCCAGGCTGGTCATGAACTCCTGACCTGAGCTCAGGTGATCTGCCTGCCTTGGCCTCCCAAAGTGCTGAGATGACAGGCATGAGCCACAGCGCCCAGCCTATGAGCAATTTATTTTATTTTATTTTTTTTTGGAGACGGAGTCTAGCTCTGTCGCCCAGGCTGGAGTGCAGTGGTGCGATCTCGGCTCGTTGCAAGCTCTGCCTCCCGGGTTTACGCCATTCTCCTGCCTCAGCCTCCCGAGTAGCTGGGACTACAGGCGTCCGCCACCTCGCCCGGCTAGTTTTTTGTATTTTTTTTTAGTAGAGACGGGGTTTCACCATGTAGCTCAGGATGGTCTCGATCTCCTGACCTCGTGATCCACCCGTCTCGGCCTCCCAAAGTGCTGGGATTACAGGCTTGAGCCACCGCACCCGGCCGAGCAATTTAAAATGTGTAAAAGATGACAAATTTTGGTGAGGCAGAGGGAGATGAATGGCTCAGGCTGGCCTCTATGGTGGAGAAATCTCAAAGTAAGATTAATTGTTCCTAAGCTGGATGAAGAGGGCTCTGCTTGCCTGTGCATCTGTAATTGTTCATGCCCCTTCAGTATTAGCAAACAACAAACTCTAGTTATTGTAGTCAGAAAGGGAACTTACTGGTAGAATATGGAGTAGCTCAGACAATTAACTGGGAGGACAGAGAAGCAGAAATACCAAGAAAAGCTCGCTGTCTGGCACAGGGCAGGGCACTTCACAGTGGATACAGGCTGTGTATCCTGGGTGGCTGCCACCACTACTGCTGCATGGGTGCCACTGGACCCTCAATGCTGCCGGTGGTGCCACTAGGATGGGTTCTAAATTGTCTCTGCTCCTAGGACTCCCTGCTCCAGACTCAAAGTTCTAGGCAAGAGTGATTCCTGGCCGTATTCTGGTGGCAACCCCATATCCTATAAGCTTCCTATGAAGGCTCACACAAAGGTGGAACTTGAGAAGGGAGTTCAGATGCTGAGCAAAAGTATGACGAGTGCTTGTTTCTCTTTTAACAACTTGCCCAAGAATACACTTTATTGATTACCCTCCATGAGTGGGGGAGAGCGGGCTAGACTTACTCTCCCAAGGCAGGGAGCCAAGCTCCTGGGCTTGATCCCTGAGAGACTAATGAGGCAGATTCTTACACTCCTTCTTGGAAGGGAACAGAGGAAGTAAAAACTCACTATGAAAAAAAGGTTGAGGTCTCGTAGGCTGTAAACCCAACTGTATTAGTCTGTCCTCATGCTGAAAATAAAGACATACTTGAGACTGGGTAATTTATAAAGAAAAAGAGGTTTAATGGACTCACAGTTCCACGTGGCCGGGGAGGCCTCGCAATCATGGTGGAAGGTGGAGGAGGCGGCGGCAGGCAAAAGAGCTTGTGTAGGGAAACTCCCATTTATAAAAACCGTCAGATCTTATGAGACTTATTCACTCCCATGAGAACAGTATGAGGAAACTGCCCCCCATGATTCAGTGATCTCCATCTGGCCCCGCCCTTGACACGGGATTATTACAATTCAAGGTGAGATTTGGGTGGGAACAGAGCCAAACCCTATCACCAGCTCTGCCATTTAATTCCTTAGACCAGTCCTTTAATATCTCTGGGCCCCCATGTTCTCACCTGTGAAATGAGGAGAATTAAATGAGGCAATGCATTTACCGTTCCTAATAGGGAGCCCAGCACATACTAAGTGTTCCATCAGTGCACCACTATTACTGTTGTTGTGATTCTGGTTGCCTGAGCCCATTTCTCTGGGCCGTGGTCCTGTCACCCTCTCCCTCTCCTCACAATGGTCTGTCTGCCTTGAGCTTCCAGGTGGAGGGTCAGGCTCAGGGCCTGATTTGTCCTCCCTGGAGGACCTTCAGAATGTTGACGCCTTTGTGGAGAAAAGGGATGATGTGAAGGGACAGAGTGTCATTCAGTGAACAAGTTTAAATAGAATCTTTCCATGAGAACTTTGGGATAATTTGCGGCTTGTGGTCAGAAAATGGTCAGTTATCAAATGGAGGAGTCAAGGCATTTTCTCTCTTCTCCCTCTTTTGAAACTCATCCAAAACATCAAAAAATAGACACAAAAACTCCATCTTAAATTTAAAAAAGAGAAAAAGGAGAAAACTCACACAATCTCAAGCCCGCCTAGACTAAGTGGAAGTCATATGCTTGTGCAATTAGTAACATTACTAATTATTAATACAATGATATCCATATAAAATATTAATCTTATGTTAATACCAATATTTTTTCAAAACCAATTTATTGAGGTGTGATCAACATACAAAAGTATATATGTAATGTATGTAAAGTTGCAGATTTTTTTTTTTTTAAAGAAAGTGCCAGATACAAGACAAAGTTATAGCTGCAAAAAACAGCCAATTCCAATTCCAGAGTCTTCCTAGATCAGCTGGCCCAAGGAGTGTCTCATTGTATTAAAAAAATTGTCTTTTGGCATACGTAAGACTCAAGGTGGGAAATTATTCATAAAATGTACTGGAATCATCCTTCTCCAGATTATCCAAACTGCACCTTCTTCTTAATTTCAGATTTTCAAGGACTTGTTAGGTTCCACGAACTTTTTAACCCACACAAGGAAGCTGCTTCTCTCTTTACAAGGATCAGAAAGGTAATGGAATAGAGTTGGAGGTGGTAATTCACTGCAGCAGAGGGCTTCCTGTGTGGATGTGTTTGGTGCAGAATGAGTTTACATGAGGAAATTAATGTCTCCCACCAAGGCAGACGTCCCCAAAGCCATGGAGATGTGATGAGCAGTCCTCTGGCTGCCTGGACTTGACTTCTTCCAGGGCAGCAGAAGAGCATCTGGGGCTATCAGGGTACTGGTTCACTAGCTTTCTTTTGCTATTGGGAATACTACATCAGTTGCCCAATTAACCTGATAGAACAACTAACACATTAATTTTGTTGTTCTTAGAGGATTCCTATGGGACGCATTCTTGGCCAAGGCCACCTCACAAGGGGAATGGCTGTTGGTTCTTTTAGCAGATTGATGGGGTGGGTATGCACACTGTCAAAGACTGCTGCAGTTTAATAAGGCTCTCAAGAGTGTTTCTGACACTCATCTAACCAGAAGACTGTGCCTCAATATGGCCATGGGACAGGGGAGTGAAGTGGTAAAGATGGAGGGATCTGCCTCACACTCACACTAGTGGACTCAGTGTCTGCCTTTTCCTTGATGGTTGGCCCCATGAGTTCAAAGTCCATGACTATCTCAGTAGCAGTATACCACACAATCTCACAAGAAGGGTTATGTGTTGAATTTTATCCCCCCAAATTTATACACTGAAGTCCTAACCTGGGCTGGGCATGGTGGCTCATTCCTATAGTCCCGGAGCTTTGGGAGGCTGAGGTGGGTGGATCACTTGAGCCTATGAGTTCGAGACCAACCTGGGCAACATGGTGAAACCCTGTCTCTAGAAAAAACACAAATATTAGCTGGGTGTGGTGGTGCATGCCTGTGATCCCAGTTATTTTGTAGGCTGAGGTGGGAGGATCGCTTGAGCCCAGGAGGTGGAGGTTGCAGTGAGCTGATATTATGCCACTGCACTCCAGCCTGGGTGACAGAGAAAGACCCCACCTCAAAAAGAAAAGTCCTAACCCCCGTGAATGTGACTTTATTTTGAAAGAGGATCATTGCAGATAGAATTAGTTAAGAAGAGGTCATACCAGAGTAGGGTGGACCCCTAGTATCTTGTGTCCTTATGAATAGGGGAAATTTGGACACACCCACAGACAGGAAGAAAAACACTGTCTGAAGATTGGAGGTATGCTGCCAGAAGCCAAGAAACTAGCAGAAACAAGTAGAGAGGCCCAGAACAGGTCCTTCCCTACCACCTTCAGAGGGAGCATGGCTCTGCCAACACCTTGATCTAGGACTTCTAGCCTTCAGAACTCCGAGACAATACATTTCTGTTGTGTAGGTCACCTGGTGTGTGGTACCTCGTTATGGCAGCCCTGGCAAGCCAATACAAAGGGCTTGGCACAGGGAATGATGAACAATTGTTTCAGTGAAAATCTAAGGAATTGTCTTGTCACTTACTAAGCTGTGAGATCTCAATGGATGAATTTTGCTCACAGTATGAGATGGAAGAAATGTCTCACTTATTTCTTTAGGTCAAATTTATTCTGCTCCCTGTGCAACTGGTTTGACAGGAAGTTTAATGTTATGATGTTTCCGCCTCTGCCCCCGCATCCCTGGGTTTGGGGAAGGTCCCTGGAGCCTCACACCATCTAAAACCTTTGGAGAGGGATTCTTCAGAGAGGCACATGGAGAACCAAGCCTGCACTCAGCTGGGTTTCTCATTGAGGCTGGCATCCTTGGCCTCTCCAAGAGCACCTCAGAAGCATGCTTCTGTGAGGTCTGGCCATCCCTTGTGGTAGAGCAAGGTTTAGCTGATTCTTGCAACTCTTGGGACATCCTCCACTGAAAAATCCTGTTCGTCTTTTAAGCGTGAGGAATAAAATCTTTCTCCTCTGTTCCTACAGCATTTCCCCTTCTTTTCTCTCCAGGGTACTCACCTCTCTTTTCACCCTCTCCAGAGACATCTCTAACTTAGGCTTTGCAAAATCAAAACCAGAAAACCCTGCCCTTTATCTTGGCAACACAAACCCTTCTGAGGCTAAGAATGCAATAGTTGGATACCATCTTCCCTGGGGAAGGCAAAATTCAGTGTGAATGAAACACAAATTAACATCGGTGGTATATGGTGTTATTGTTCCCAATTATTCACTCCCTCTTTCTTCAAGGATTAGACACCCCCACTCCCACATTGCTACGTGACTTGCTGCGCTCTCCTGTGGGAGAAATATCTATTCCCTGCCCCAAATGACGTTGGACTTAGCCCTGCCACTTGCTTTGTTGATGGGATATGAGCAGATACAATGTGATGTCCTGTTTGAGCAGAAGCTTTAAAAGCCACCATGTTTCTGCCAGTTCCTCTGACTCTTTTTCCTCTGCAGTGAGAATAGTATGAACAAATAGAGTCTGCTCCTTCAGCCTGGATTCCAGAAGGAAGAGAACTTATGGAACAGACCCACAGCCAACTTGCTGTTGGGTAGATCCGTCCTCTGGAGCCAGTCCACAGCAGACGTGTAACACACATGAGAAACAAATCTTTGTTATTGCAAGCTACTGAGAGCTGGGGTCTAGCGCTGTTTGTAATCACAGTATAATCTAGTAAACGCTTACTAGTAAAATGTCTAAATAATTATCTTTCCACTTAGGTCATTTCCCTTCTCTGAAGCTCATTTTTATTGCACGTGAAGTTGGCTTGGTTGGGCCACGTGATACCTTAAATCCTTTCCAGTCTGAAACTTCTAGGATTCTAAATCCACGTGCCCAGCTTCCTGCCTTATCCTGGATCCACAGTGTATACCTGTGAAGCCATCTGCAAATCGCCTGCCCTTTCCTCCCACTTACAGCCTTTTATTCTAACTCAAGTATCTATGATAAAACAGGGAACCAATCATAGAGCAGAAAGAACAGTGGCTTAGGACACCGGCAGACTGAGTTCTAATTCTAGAAGCCAATTACTACCTGTTTGACTATTGGCAATTTTACCTCATCTCCCTGAGCTGCTGTTTTCTTATTTGTTAAACAGGGATGCTAGAATTGTAAGGATGAGATAAGCTAATTCAAGTTTCGAATGCAGGACTTGTTACATACTATGTATTTAACAAAAGTTAATTGCCTTCTTCCTTCCAAATGTATTTTTTAAATTTATTTATTTATTTTTTTGAAACTTTTATTTTAAGCTCAGGGGTACATGTGCAGGTTTGTTATATAGGTAAACTAATGTCATGGGGGTTTATTGTACAGATTATTTCATCACCCAGGTACTAAGCCTAGCACCCAATAGCTATTTTTTCTGACTCCCTCCCCCCACCCTCCACCCTCAAGTAGACCCCAGTGTGTGTTGTTCCTCTCTTTGTGTCCATGTGTTCTCATCATTTAGTTCCTGCTTATGAGTGAGAACACACAGTCTTTGGCTTTCTGTTCCTGCATTAGTTGCTAAGCATAATGGCATCCGGCTCCATCCATGTTCCCACAAAGGACACAATCTTGTTCTTTCTTATGGCTGCATAGTATTCCATGCTGTATATGTGCCACATTTTCTTCATCCAGTCTATCACTGATGGGCAGTTAGATTGATTCCATGTCTTTGTTATTGTGAGTTGTGCTGCAGTGAACATCTGCATGTCTGTATGTTTATGGTAGAAAGTTTTATAATCCTTTGGGTACATACCAGTAATGGGACTGCTAGGTCAGATGGTAGTTCTGTTTTTTGTTCTTTGAGGAATCGCCATATTGCTTTCCACAATGGGTGAACTAATTTACACTCTCACCAACAGTGTATAAGCATTTTCTTTTCCCTGCAACCTCGCCAGTATCGGCCATATTTTGATTTTTTCATAATAGCCATCCTGACTAGTGTGAGATTTTTTTCATGTGCTTGTTGGCCACATGTATGTCTTCTGAAAAGTGTCTCTTCATGTCCTTCTAAATGTCTTTTAAGAGTTTCTGTATCCAAGAGGATTTGCAACTTAATGGGAACCAGTGTCTTAAGATAAAAGGAAAAAATTAAAACTTCCTTTCTGGTATCAGTGGTAGATGAGGAGGAGAATGTCAGGAATTCCTGAGTCCTGTAAATTAAACCATGGAGAGTTGCCCTCTGTCTTGTTTGGAGGGCCGTTTGGTCTTGTGTAGCGGTGCTCGGGAGCAGGGATTAGGCTTCTGAGAAAACTTCAACTTACTGACTTTTCTAATTATCCCCTAGATTCAGACTTTCATTTCTAACAAAAGGCTACTATCCTGGTTGCCACACTGCTTTGCTCCACCCAGCTTACCTCTCACTTTGCTCCAAATAGATGGAGTGTTTTCTTTGTCCATCAAAGCCAGATTCTGGGGCTTTCATATCTTTTTCAGAGCTCAAGCAACATCAGTACATCAATTGTTGCTCTCTAGGCCATAGAGACATGTAACTGGAATCTTGAAATGCAACTTCTAGGTTCTGAGAAGGATCCTCTAATGACAATGCCAGCTCTAATGGCTAAAGCCGAAGTGGACTGACACCTGAATATTTGGGCCGGAAAAGGAAAGAAGTGATGAAGGATGTTCTGTTGTACTTCACCAGTTTCAACTTTGTTGCAGAGGCAATGAAGGACTCTTTAAAGATAGAACATTTGAAGCAAGCCCTAATGACATGAAGAAGCATCCATGTGAATGTCTAGGGGGAGACTAATCCAGACAGAAGGAAATAACAAAGTCCCTGAGCTGGGCACAGTTTGGTGTGTTTGAGGGATGGAAAGTGGACCAGAGAGGCTCTAGGGTAGAGAATAAGCGGTGCATGCTAGGAGGTTTGGGTGGAGAGGCGAGAGCAGTGGTGAGATCATTGGAGTGCCATGGGAAAACAGGAAGCCACTGAAAGTCATTTAGCAGCAAGTCATGGGGTCTTGGAGTAATCTCTGAGAAATCAAGCTGCTGTCATAAATGAGAATAAATAGGGGCTAGGGGAGCAGGAGCTCAAGTGAATCTTGTTCCAGACAAGAGATGATGGCAGACTGGACCAGGATTTTAACAGTGGAAGTGGTGAGCAGTGACCTGATTCAGAGTGTATTTCAGAGGGGAACCAAAGAATGGGCTGACAGGTTGGGTAAAAGATATACAAGAAAGGATCGATGTCTGACTTCTAGATTTTTAAATTTAGGCAGCTGGCAGATAGAAATGCCATTTACTGAAATGGAAAAGAGTGAGGCAGGAAAAAATCTGGCATGGGGACATCAAAAATTTTGGTTGGGACACATTATACTTGAGCCATATATGAGTCTAGACTAGAGGTAGTCAAACTTTTTCTTTTGGGGTCATAGAGTCCCTGTTATGCACTGTTCTTTGATATTTTCCCTATCTTTTAAAAGTATAAAGACCTTTCTTAGCTCTTGGGCCATACCGAAACGGATGCCAGGCCACAATTGGGCTGTAGTTTGTCAAACACTAATTTGGAGCTCGGTGGAGAAAGCAGGAATTGAAACATGCATTTAGGCATAGAGATCAACCTAAATCCCAGGACTAGTCATGAGCTCATGCAGGGAGAGAGATGAAGTAGAGAAGGTATGATCACCCTGAAAACTCAGACAGAGGAAGAGTGAGTTCAGTAAAGAACACCGAAGTTAGAGAAAACTGGGGAGGGGGTGTGGATTATTCAGATTTTATTATGCATGGCAACAAACAGTCTCTGTAGCTCAGTGCCTTCTGAGAAAAGAGATCTATTTCTCACTCAAGTTACATGGTGGCTGCAGTCCAACTGTCAGTCTATTCCACATCTTCCTTCCAGGTCCAGACTGAAAGAGATATGCCCATCAGAACAGCCTGCAGGAGAGGCAAAAGAGAGATGGTAGAACCAGGCAAAGACCCTAAAATATTCTCCTGGGATGCAGCATCTGTCACTTGCATTCACTTTCCATAATCAATCTTGTGGGTAAGGGGGTGAGTAATTCTCTCACAGGGATACACCGTGAATCTTTGGAAACAAGAATACAACTATCACAAAAAGCGTGGTGTTCAGGAAGTCTGGAGCACATAATCATTCAAGAAATGGGATGTGGTCAGCTATATCAAATGCCACTTAGAAGTTGAGTAAGATGAGGTCAGAGCAGTGACAACTGGGTCTGGAAATATAGAGGTCTTTTGTTTCATCAATAAGTCATTCTTCTAGGCTAGCTATATTGATGTGTGCTTTCTGTGGTGGATGCCAATAGTAGCAATACTGTTGTCAGCCTTCCTCTGTAAGAACAATTTCACCACTTCTGTACTCTAAAAATGGAGCCGATTCAGGATTGGTGATTGTGGGCCCAGTAATCCAATGTATTTAGCAACAAATTTAGAAGGAAACCTGATTTTTTATTTTCTCAGTTGTAATTATGTACATTCTTGGAGAGGAATCTGTGGCTACACAAACAGCAATTTTTATATATTATATAAATTATAATATACAAATATTATAGCTTCTGACCCAATTAATTTAAAGGGTTTTCTGAAGAGGCGTTGAA
>NW_012115267.1:1375232-1377666 GCF_000951035.1 Colobus angolensis palliatus
CCTCTGCATGTATCTGGAGACCAGGGTGCTCACTGTCTCACTACCCAAGGGACAAAACCAACCTTCAACTGATGGGGCTCTCTAATTTTGAGGGAGGCCTTTTCTCATGTTTAATTAAAACTTGCCTTCTTGTAACTTCCACTAGTAATCCACGCTGGGGATAATACAGATGTGGCATAATAAGAAATACATCTAGTCTTTGTCCCCGGTTCCTAGCACAGAACTTCTAAAAACAAAACAAAAGAAAAACCCTCGGAACTTCTTCCTGAGTGATAGGAGTGTCTTTTGTTATTTTTAATGAGAGCCCCTTTCTATCACACCTGAGTTCAGGCTAATGAGATGAACCCCCAGAGTGGGACTCCCAGATAGCTTCAGGATGGGGGCTGGTCAAACATGACGCCATTATTTGAGGGTTAGAAATTTCAGCTCTTGTCCCCGACCTATGGGGAAGAAAGAGGCAGTGGAGATTGAATTCAATCACCAATGGGCAATGAGTTAATCCATCAAGTCTATGAAATGAAACCTTCGTAAAATCTAAATGGGAGCTTCTGTGTTGGTGAACACATCCACATGCCAGGAGGGAGGCGTACCTCAACTCCAAAGAGGCAGAGGCTCTTGTGCTCAGGGCATTTTTGGACCTCATCTTATGTACCTCTTCATCTGGCTGTTCATTCCCATCCTTTATAATTAACTATAGTTCCAAGTATGGCATTTTCCTGAGTTCTGAGTTGTTCTAGCAAATTAAGGAAATGTGGCATGGGGCGGGGGGCAGGTGGCGGGTGGCATGCTACAAACCCTGGAATTTGTAGCAAAGTCAGACAGAAATTCAGGTGACCTGGGAACCCAGTACTTATAACTGATGTCTTAAGGGAGAGCAGTCTGTGGGACTGAGCCCCTTTAACTTGTGGGATCTGAGGCTAACTCCAGGTAGTGTCAGAATTAAATTGAATTGTCGGATACCCAGTTGATGTCCAGAGAATCAGAGATGAGGATAAATCTGTTCCGCCATTTACATGAGAATCTTCTGAATATTCTTAGTCTTCTCTGTTAGGTTGGACCTCTATAGTTCTTCAGACTCACATGGAAGGCAATTGACCATACGCTCATCACTGCCATGAGCATATCAGGAGGTAACACACTAAACCAAGAATTCTGGTAAATGACATTTTCTCCCTCTCCTTACACATCCAGCCATATTGAACTTCTTACAGTTTGGATCCCTGGACACCTTCATGGCGGACGCACTCCTTACTCCAGCTCTGGATCTCAACAGTTCCTTCATCCCTCTCAGCTTCTCCCTCACTCATCAGAAGCTCACATTTGCCAAAGTCCATCTTGAAATGTTATGTTTAAAATTCAGCTCACTTCTCTAGATACAGCCTGATAAGGACACTTCGGGTACCCTAGGCAGTTAATAATTAATAGTCATTAGTTAATAATTTTATGTTCCTTCTAATGGGTATGCTCTCAATATTTGTCTAACTGTGACTTGGGATCAAGCAAGGAAGACTGGCTCACAGCAGCTCTGGTCCTCTTCTCTGCTGCTCTAATCAGTTTAGCTCTGGCCCAGTCCTGCACACCCTATTAGCAAACATTAGTCCTACTACAGGTAACTGCACCCACCTCCTTGTAAGCCATTTAATGACACTCAATTATAACTCAAACATATCCTCAGAGAGCTCAGCCTTCACTGCAACGAGCACATCAGAAAGTATCACATTCAGTCAAGAATTGAAGACAATGACATTTGTTTCCTCTCTTTACACATCCGATGATATGGAGTATCTTATAGTTTGGATTTCTGGACACTTGCATGGTAGAGACACCCTAAATCCAGCTCTGGCTCTGACCAATTATTTCCCTGTGTTCTGGGTTGCTACATCAATTGTATCTGTTTAAAACAATCCTATCACGGTGCGGCTCTTACAAGAGTGTGCTTAACTTAAAAAGAGATTTTTCCCCCTACATGAACTCCCAAGCCAGTCTTCCTCATTCTGTATTTACGTGGTTGACTTTTGTGAGCCTAAATACAGAATTTTTCATTTAGCCTAGTTGCCCTTGACTCTAAGAGTCAACGGACCATTTTAATTTGTTAAAAGCATTTTGAATTTTTATTCAAATATATAAGTATAGGATAGTCTAGGCACTATTGCATTATATGACTGACAAAGACTTGGAGGTGGGACTTTATTTTTCATTTTTTTTTTTTTGCGTTTGTTTTTTTGAGACAGAGTCTCATTCTGTCACCTAGGCTGGAGTGCAATGGTGCAATTTCGGCTTACTGCAACCTCCACCTCCCGGCTTCAAGCGATTCTCTTGCCTCAGTCTCCCGACTAGCTGGGACTACAGGCACCCACCACCATGCCCGGCTAATTTTTCATATTTTTAGTAGAGATGGGGTTTCACCATGTTGACCAGACTGGTCTCTAACTCA
>NW_012115267.1:1378601-1391592 GCF_000951035.1 Colobus angolensis palliatus
GAAATTTTGACACAGGCCCAGGGTATTGGTATGCAGATGAAGGTGGGAGGGGAAGGTAGTCTTGGGCAGCCAGAGAGCAGCATGATGCCAAGTGTGTAGGAGGCTTGAAAAAAGGGCAGAAGACAGGAGAAAATGTCTAGCAAGGCAGAGAGAGAACACTGGAATTGAACAGTTTTCTATAATTCCCATGTAATATGTTATCCTGCTGATGCCTGGGTGGAATGTGAGTTTTTCCATACGGCTCACACCACAGCTTACTCCCACATCTTCTCCATTAGGAAAAGCTAGCCTGGTACCTCATTAACTAAGCCTGCCCATCCTTCACCAGCAGAGGCAGAAAAGAGGGATGGAGATGTATGCCCTGTCCTCCTTTCGGTTCTACTCCACTGAGACCATATTCTTCTTTCAGCATCTATAAAATACTTACCAGAAAGTCCTTTGCTGTAGTACTGCCAATTCCACAATCTCTGGTCCTCAAATATCATTTATTATGCAAATGTAAAAGTAACATTTTTTCAAGATTCTTTTTCTGCCTTAACAGTATCTTTGGTTTTGACTTTGGAGGAGAGACCTTTTCACTGGGAGGCAGCTGGAGTCAGCCCCAGGCAGAGTCAACATTCAGCATTTGTGTGATGAATGCACGTCTGAGCATGCTGTTTCTCTTACAAACAAAGACAGCAAAAAAACGTAGCTAAATACTGGGAATGGTGGCTTACATCTGCAATCCCAGCACTTTGGGAGGTCGAGGGAGGAGGATCACTTGAGGTCAGGAGTTTGAGACCAGCTTGGGCAATGCGGTGAGATTCCATGTCTAAAAACGAAGAAGCTGTGATGGTTTTGACTTTGGAGGAGAGACCTTTTCACTGGGAGGCAGCTGGAGTCAGCCCCAGGCAGAGTCAACATTCAACATTTGTGTGATGAATGCACGTCTGAGCATGCTGTCTCTCTTACAAACAAAGACAGCAAAAAAACGTAGCTAAATACTGGGAATGGTGGCTTACATTTGCAATCCCAGCACTTTGGGAGGTCGAGGGAGGAGGATCACTTGAGGCCAGGAGTATGAGACTAGCCTGGGCAGCATAGCAAGACCCTATCTCTTCAAAAAATATAAATAAAAGCAGTTTTACACTGGGAGCCTGAGAATAAAGGTAGCTCTCAGACATTCTTTGTTTATTAGTTGGGTGTGGTGGCACATGGCTGTAGTCCTAGCTACTTGGGATGCTGAGGAGTGGGGATAGCTTGATCCCAGAAGGTCGAGGCTACGGTGAGCTACAGTTGCACCACTGCACCCCAGCCTGGGTGACAGAGCAAGATTCTATTTCTAAAACAAAATGGAGCAAAACAAAACACAAAGCTACCCACCAGTATCCGTAACTGTATTGCATTTTTTTTTTTTTACTACACACCAAGAAGAAGATATGTATTGCATTTTCAATGTATGAAAGCAACCACGTAGGCATTCACACCAAATGGCATGTTAATTCCCATGCAAACAGGAGATGTTAGTCCCTTTCAAGATGGCAGCCATGAGCACGGCAGAGGTGTTACACTGGCAGCCTAAGGGTAAAGGTGGCTCTCAGACATAGTTTGTCTGGCTCTTGCAATGTTTTAAGAAATTAAGCCAACCTTGGAAAATCAGAACATCTCACATAAACCTTCAGAGTTTGAGCTTCCCTTGAAATCTCACAAGATAACCCTGGGTCTGTGTTCCCCAGGGAAACAGGCTGATGTGGAGTAACAATAGCCCTATTATCCTGGACCTACCATCTTTGCTGCCAGATCCCTTGGCATGTGCACAGATGCCACTAAATTCACATATTGAAGTTGTCTAGCCAGTTCATGAGTCATCTGTTTCCACTACCCCTTGATCTTCCTGACTGGAAAGCCAGGATAGAATATACCCTCAAAAATGTGGCACAACACAGGTTTTTTCATGATGGTTTTATTGCCAGGGAGGTAAAACAGCCAGGTGAAGGTGAAGATTCTAGAAGGGAATATTCATTAGGGTCCTGGATGCTGCATCCAGCTGGATATATTTCCAAGAGGAGGACAAAGCATGGAGTTGGGTAAGGAGAAATCTCACTCATATTTCAAGTTCAATGTCATTCCCTTCTGCTGCCCACCCAGTAGAGCTATGAACAAGGAAAGCTAGTTAGTGACTCGCCCAAAGCCATGCAATTATCTCAGCTTACTTACAATAGTAGACTTAACCATTTACAAGGATGTATTTTCTCAACTACTACTAACAACAACAACAACAAAAAGACTGGTAGTGGCAGCCTGAGGTCTGTGTAAGAGCAAATGGGTTGCGCAAAGGCTCGCTGGCCTACCAGGTAGATGAAGGAGCCTGTGGGTCTCAGAGTGATAAAGGGAAATCGGATCATGTGTTCACACATTCCCAGGCCCAAAGAGCAGCTTAGTATTGCGCCATGCATACTGCAGCCTGGGGCAGGAGAGTGAGAAAAGTCTTCCTCGCTTAAGAGGTCATCTCCTATGGCTTCCCATATTCTTGGCTTTTATTTTAAAGTAACTAAAATTTTAAAAAATAGTCGAAAAGGGACAGTAACCCAGACGTGACAGCAAATTCTTTTTAAAAAGCAAATTGGATAAAAAGATATTGCTTAAGAATAGACCTCATGGCCAGGAACGGTGGCTCGCCCCTGTAATCCCAGCACTTTGGGAGGCCAAGGCAGGTGGATCGCTTGAGTCCAGGAGTTCGAGATCAGCCTGGCCAATATAGTGAAACTCCATCTCTGGAAAAGATACAAAAATTATCCGTGCATAGGTAGTGCATGTCTGTGGTCCCAATTACTCAGGAGGCTGAGGTGGGAGGATCACCTGAGCCTGGGTGGTCAAGGTTGCAGTGAGCCAAAATCACGCCACTGCAGTCCAGCCTGGGTGACAGACAGACCCTGTCTCAAGAAAAAAAAAAAAAAGAAAGAAAGAAAAAGAAAAGACCTAAGTTTCCTTCACATTCCTGTGGTAGAATCTAGATAGCTTTTATAAACTTGAGTCCACTCTGGTTGCTGTTTTTGGCCTAGTTTCCTTTTGGACCAAGAAAAGAGTTTTGAAAGTCTCTCAGCCCATGGTGTGTTTTCTCTCCTGAGCAATTGCTAATTCAGGAGGCCAATTTTAGCCACACTGGGCAGTTTCGTGAAGGAGGGTCAGGTCTCACATGTTCTGTAATGACCAGTTTTTACTGAGGGCCAAATTGAACCCTTTTAAATTACCAGGCCCCTAGCCAGGATCTGGTTTCCCACTGACAGTAATCATAGTGTGAGCTGGTCATGAAGTCATATGTTTGTTTGCCTTTTTGTTTAGAGTAGGAATGGGACTGAAAGAAGGACCTGTTCAAAGCTGAGAGATTGACTTAAATTTGACTTATATTTTATTACAAATGTGTTCAGTGCTTTTCTCCTGAATTTGAAATCTGATAAGTGCAAATCAGTGAAAAACAAACAAATGAAAATGGCAGTGCCTGACTCTTTAAGAGAACTATCCTAGTCCTTTCATTCTCGAAGTTTCTCTTCCCTATTTTCCTTGTCCTGAGTCCAGTCCACAGGGATGGCTCCAAATTCACATCTTTCACTGCAGCCTTTGGTTCTGAAAGGATGGATTTTTTTCCTTTTGGGGTACTACACGGGCTGTGGTATACCACAACTCCATGATAACCTGTGCATTGCTCTGTCAGTTTCATGGTGTTATCTTTGAACTTGTGTATTCACAAAGACTCTCTCTTTGACCACACCCTAACCAGGCTCCTCTGAGCCCTCTTCTCTACTAGGCCTCAACGTTGGTCTATAGACTTGAACAAGCACTAACTTAATATTGGACAGTTCAAAGCCTCATCCCTAGGATGACCCCAGTTCCCTTAATGTGACTATCTGAGAAAACTCAAGGCTGTCAAAAGAATTTACTGGTGGTTGCAGCCATCACCTGAAAGTAGAGCCCCTGTCTCCCAGGCTCTATGGGGGGATGAAAGCCTCACTTCAGTCAGAGTCAGTGGGCAAACCCTGCTGGGTGCACATAAACCAATCCCCTCTCCCACCTTTTGTAATTTTTCACTTCCTTGACTCTATTGAGAAACCCCGTCTCCCTCCCCAGTCCTTCATTCTCTTTTTAAAATGCCTGGTCAACTCTGCACAAATAAAAATTGAGGTCACTTCATGCTGGACTCTTTCCCCTATTGCAATAGTATACGACTGCTAAAAGCTGTCCTTGCCACTTTCACTAGTGTCCAGCTTTACCTCTGACAGGATATATTGTCTGCCCGACTAAATTCCAAGCTCACTGAGTATATCATGCCCCTTTTTGTGTTGGTCACGGCTCTCTGCACAGTGCTTTGCACATGTAAGGTTCTCAGAAACAATCTCATCTGCTAGAGGCATGGCACAGCGATTGATTTGGGGCATAGAATCTGCACAAATGGTGATTATCTTTGTTCTTGTTGTAGGATAAGCCAAGGAACTGGGAGATTCATTCAAACTAATTCACACTCATGACAGGTCTAAATTCACAAGCTGGGTATATCACATCCTCCATGAGCTTGTATTTTGCGTTTTCTGGTCCTGTGCTCCCTTAACTGTGCACCCCATACATACACACAAACATTCAACACACACATGCACATACACACATGTAAACAAGTATGTGCACACATACACAGGCACATACACATGCATACACACACATGCACACATACACACATGTACATGGCACACACATGCACATGATACACATGCACACATGGACATACGCACATACACAGATACACATACGTACACAGATACTGTGATTTCCCCTTCTGTTTTGTTTCTACATTTGCTCTCATTCTCATCTCTGGAAATATTCAATACTATAAAAGCTAAACTCAGCATGAAAGTTCAAACGCACTGAGGCAATATTTCCCAGGAACGACAATTTTAGGGAGTGGATCATTAAGGTGAAAAAAAATTATTCTTCAGTATTTTAACTAAACAGATGTCTACAATTCAAGAGCACCGAGACTTCACTGCTTTACCTTTTCAGTTAATATAAATTTTGCAAGCATTTGAGGAGCCAAGAAAGGAGAGATCTTTTGGGAAGGGAAGGTCTATTACGCCATGCTCTTAGAGCATCCTAGGCTGTCTGGTGCATTCTGAACAATGGAGGCAATTGAAGAGTTCAAATGAGTAGGTGATTCTTTACGTCTTTACAAGGCATCTCCTGGAAACCCGCAGCACTGGAGTTTCAGTGGGTCCTAAGACTTCCTTCCTCTGGCACAATCTTCCCATCATGATGGGCCCTGGTTCAAGATCTTTACACATGCCCAGGCAACTTTTGAATCTATTCTCAGTGTCTTTAAAAAAAAATTTTATTTAAAGAGGAATTTTCACCTTCCCACCACCACCACCTGTATCAGGGTTCTCTAGAGGGACAGAATAGGATAGATGTATATACATGAAGGGGAGTTTATTAAGGAGCGTTGACTCACACGTTCACAAGGTGAAGTCCCACAACAGGCCATCTGCAAGCTGAGGAGCCAGGAAGCCAGTCCCAGTCCCAAAACCTCAAAAGTAGAGAAGCTGATAGTGCAGCCTTCAGTCTGTGGCCAAAGGCCTGAGAGCCCCTAGCAAACCACTGGTGTAAATCCAAGAGTCCAAAAGCTAAAGAACTTGGAGTCTGATGTTCGAGGGCAGGAAGTATCCAGCACGGGAGAAAGATGAAGGCTGGAAGACTCAGCAAGTCGGCTCCTTCCATGTTCTTCTGCCTGCTTTATTTCAGCTGTGCTGGCAGCTGATTAGATGGTGCCCACCCAGACTGAGGGTGGGTCTGCCTCTCCCAGTCCACTGACAAATGTTAATCTCCTTTGGCAACACCCTCACAGACACACCCAGAAACAATACTTTGCGTCCTTCAATCCAGTCAAGTAGGCACTCGATCTTAACTATCACTCCACCACATCCACACACAAAATCCACTATCACTTCAAAATGCCTTTTATGGACTGAATTTTGCCCCCCCCCCCCCCAAATTCATACACTGGCATCCTAACTCTCAGTACTTCAGAATGTGACTGTTTGCTGATAGGGCCTTTACAAAGGTAATTAGTGTAAAGTGAGGTCACATGTGTGGATGAAATCCAAACATGACTGGTATCCTCGAGAAGAGGAGATTGGGACACAGACACACACAGAAGACAGAATCTGAAGACGCAAGAAGATGTGGCCATCTACATGCCAAGGAGAGAGGCTTCAGAGAAAACAACCCTGCAACCACCTTGGCCTTGGACTTCCAGCCTTCAGAAAGGAGAAAATCAGTTTCTGTTGTTCAAGCCACCTAGACTGTGGTACTTTGGTATAACTGCCCCAGCAAACTGATACAGCTCCTCATCATTTTCTCAACACCTCTGAGAAAAATAGAAATTTTCCAGGTAAAACCTACTCCATGAATGGATATATCCAAAGCCATGAGGCTAAAGAGGGATTGTAAATGATCAGGTTTTAAAATATCTTACACAACACTTTCCCCCCCCCATTCTACGTTTGTAAAAATCATTTGAAACAATAAACTAATAAACTTCATTCCTGTGGACCTGCAGTTCTCAATCCCACCTTCATAATGCAATCAACTAGGGCGACTGGAGAAAGATGGATACTGATGTCTGGGCTCCATCTTCAGAGTTTCTGAATGATTGGCCTCCATTGGGCGCCACTACTCGAACCCAGGTGATTCTCATATGCAGCTATGGGTGAGAAAAATGGCTCTAAACAATCAGTTGATTAGAAAAACCCTGAGAATTTCAAGTTTGCAAAGAGCATCATTCTATCTTTTAAAAGACTTGGATTTCATAAATCATGGTGTATTGCTCTACTGATATGAAATATATTTCTTACTCCAGTGATCTCTCCACCCTGTTCAGTCCCCCCACTGTTAGGGAGTGGGTATTGCATTATGTAGTGAGAACAGATAATGTTTAGCAATTTCATCACCGCTGATCGATGCAAGTTACAAAATCGCAGGGAGAGTTTTAGGGGGCATTTAAATCTCCTTGAGTTTCAGGGAAGCATCTACGCTGAGAAGAAACTGCATTCGGTTAGGGGTGTTCTGTATCCCACCTTACCCTAATTAGCAACTTAGCAACACAAGCCCTGTAGAGAACTGGCCTCATTTGGTGGGGCAGCATTGAGAGCCAGTTCTCCGGAATTTGGCAGCAAGTGAAAGCACTATGATTGCCAATTAGTTGGAGTTGCCTTCAACCCCTTGCTACTTAGTAGTGGCTTTTTAATTTGTGTTGGGTTTTCATATAAAGATTGATCTGACTCTGTGGATTTCTAATGTCCTTTTATTTGGTAAGTCAATCCCAGCCTGGCAGTGTCACATAACACAAAATGTTAATTAAGAGAAAAAAAAAAGTTTTGGCTGAAATTGACTTTCAAAACTCAGCTCTCTAGTTCCAGATGAGAAAGAAAAAAAACAAAAACAAAAAGCCGAAACAGAAGAGGATGGTGGAGTGAGATGGAAGACCCTCCCTCCAGGATGTGAAACATCGGAGGAGAGGAGAGGCGTGGCCAGAGGAGGAAGAGAATGTAAGGGCAAAAATCTTTAATGCTATCTTTTTTTCTACAATAGCTTTGAGGTTACTTTCTTGGGTCTTTTAGAAAAGCCACGTAAGCAAGAGAATAGTCGGGCTGGTGAAAAAGAAAAGAGATGTTACAACAGTACATTCAAGCTCCATTTTACCTTCCAGGTTGGATGAAATTGCTTAACAGCCTCTTGAATATTCTGATTGGCTATGCGTATGACCTTCCCAGCCAATCAGGTGGAGCCCCTCTGGGGCCACCTCAGATGACTTGGAAACAGATCCTCTTGATTGGCAAGGTTCCCACTGCCACTATTCCAAGTCACGCGGCATCCTGACTGTAATATCTGGCAGGAGCTAATAAGGAAAGTTCCTGTTAACAACCTCATTGATAACTTGCCTCGAGTGGGACCGTTCTGCCAGCTGTTAGAGCCAAGGTTGTTTCAGCTGTGGCGAACTAGACAACTTGGGGTTGATGATTTAAGAGGAGTTGTTCCACCTGCCAACGTGACCAAGTCACACAGAAGTCAAAGACCCACAGCCTAATCCTCTAAGGGCTGGGTAGTATTTTAATATGGCTTATATGCTTAGAACTTGAAAAGTCCTGCTCCCAGTGGTTCTATAGTGTCTATTAATGCCACACTTACTATGTATGTTATATATGTAATACACGTGTGAGATTTATATGTGTATTATATCACACAAATATATATGTGTATATACTCTCCCAGCCACCTGAAGGATAGTATTACAGTACTGTGGAAAAATCAACAATAGTGTCTTTTAATGACAGCCTCACTATATATATTTTATGTATATATTATATATATGCTCAAGATTATATATGTGTATTAGATCACAGCAATATATACATATATATGTATTTGAATAATCAACAATAGTGTCTGTTAACACCAGCCTTATTACTTGTGTGTCTGTGTGTGTGTGTGTGTGTGTGTATATATATATATATACACCAACTTGAAAAGTCTTGTTCGCAGTGGGTTCAACAATAGTGTCTAGTAGGGGAGAGGTGGTTAAAAGTGTCATGGTTAGACTTCCTGGCTAACTCTTAGTTCACTAGAAAATGCCTGTTAATGTCATCCTTCTTATTTACATATTTACTTTATATTTATATATATACAACTCTGTATATCTGTATCTATTTGTCTATCTATCTATCATCTACCTATCTACCTACCTACTACCTCTGCCTTCTAAAGCATAGCTCAGTGAATGAAACTGAACCTTTGTTTGCTTAGCCAAGACCTTATAGCTTTTTAGGTCAACTCTACTCATCAGCTCTTAGGACCGGAATAAAGACTGTCAAAAGTGGAAGGATAGAACCTAGAAGTTACTTTTTGTCCTAAAATACTGATGAAACTTTCTTTTCTAGTTATTTTTCTCTTCCTTCCAAAATGAGAATGCCACAAAACAAACAAAATATAAAGCTCAACCACAACCACAGGCAGTCGAGCAGCACGGCTGGGTGAGCTGCAGTAACTGGAGGATTTGCTGCATTTGTTTCTCTCCATGGCTTTTGTCGTTTAGCTGCTGGATTGTCTTCTCATTTCTCATTTCTGCATACTCCAAAGTGTGGACTCACACATGCTTATCTTAAAACAGCATCAAATTCTTGAAGAATCAGTTTTGCCACCAGCCTATGACTTTTTCCCCCCTAAAAAGTTGGGGAAAGAGGAAGTAGGAGTCCTTGTATCTCTTTTCATCTCTTGAACACTCAACCCATTGATGACCTTACCCACTCTCATGGTTTTAAATACCATCTCCATGAACACTCATGCAAGATGGCAGCCACTGCAGGCTCAGGAATAAAAGTGCCTTGAAATCTCTGACTGTTGCAAGAACTCAAAGAAGACCAGAAAGGAAGAAGTGATGGCACAGTTAGCTTGGGGTCTAGAAGATAATGAAGATATAATACAAGATGGACAAGGATAATCACTGGACCTCCAAGTACAATTTATAAAAACCGAATATACAACCTTAAAATGGAATGTGAACCTAAATCCCCAGAAACACCCCCAGTTTGTAAGATTTGTAACAAAATCAATATGAATATAATAGTGCTAATAGAATAGTGGGCCCAAGAGCCATGTATCAGTGCTAGCAAAATGGCAGAATTCATATTGCATTAGAATTGTTCTGTAAGAGCTTTGGTGCCTAATGATATCTAAAGAAAATATGAAACTCTCCCAGCCACCTGAAGGACAATATTACAGAAATTAAAAAGAAAAAAATACAGGTCTTCCCCTTCCCCCATTTGATTTCATCAGTCTTTATTCTCCACAGTAGTAAGTTTTCTAGCTATGTCTTGTAGACCTCAAACTATAGAGAAGAAAGCTCTCATTCAAAGGCAATTTATCTTAAGACACTGTAAATGATATTCATTTTCATCTATTTGAAATATATAAATTATACTATAACAAAAATTAAAATACATCTATACATGCATACATATATACCATGATAAAATTACTTTAAACCAATTACATTTATTTAATTTATTTTTTATTTTTTTAAGAGATGGGGTCTTGCTCTGTTGCCCAGGCTAGAATGTAGTGGTACGATCATAGTTCACTGCATCCTCTACTTCCTGGGCTGAAACAATCCTCCTGCTTTGGCCTCCCAAAGTGCTGGTATTATAGGCATAAGCCACTATGTCTTGTCTCAAATTAAATTTAATAGAGTTTACTTGAGCAGAGAACAATTCATGAACTGGCAGCACTCCAAACCAGAAGAGCTTCAGACAGTGCTACCCAGCCGTGTTAGCAGTGAGGTTTATAGGCTGAATACAGAAGCAAGGAGATAAATTACTTGATTGATAGCTGTACTTGAGTATTGTATAATGAGTCATTTGCCTTATTTGGATGTGGTCCTATGGGAGGTCCCTAATTGTATCTCCAATAACTTGGTTGGCTGTTTGTGATTGGCTGAGGCTTTCATTGTTAAATTTTAATCGTGGCCGGGCGTGGTGGCTCAAGCCTGTAATCCCAGCACTTTGGGAGGCCGAGACGGGCGGATCACGAGGTCAGGAGATCGAGACCATCCTGGCTAACACGGTGAAACCCCGTCTCTACTAAAAATACAAAAAAAACTAGCCGGGCGAGGTGGCGGGCGCCTGTAGTCCCAGCTACTCTGGAGGCTGAGGCAGGAGAATGGTGTAAACCCGGGAGGCGGAGCTTGCAGTGAGCTGAGATCGCACCACTGCACTCCAGCCTGGGCGACAGAGCAAGACTCTGTCTCAAAAAAAAAAAAAAAAAAAAATTTTAATCATGCAAGTCATGTGCCAGGTACGATAATATAAACCTCATTTGTTTATTAAAAATATCTGGATTTGAGCTGTATTTCTGGCCACTGGAACAACATTATTGATCTAGATGGCTAAAGTTTTCAATGAGTGTGAAAAAAAAAGACTTAAGAGTTCTCATATGTCTTTTGGAAAGAGTCTTTTGGAAAGGCAGTCTTTGATTCATTTAGTTTTTTAGAAGCCTCAGCATGTCAATTAAAAATACATCCCATTGTTTTTGAGGCATTTTGGAATCTTTTTTTTTTTCTTCTAGTGTGCCTTGTCAGTTTAAACTTCCCTGTTTTTAATACTGTAATTATGTTGTCTTTAGTAAGGTTAACCTATTTTTCCAAAAATATACAGGTTTTTGAACCATAAGTTTTGTATATAAATGTAGCTAGTGTCTCACAAAATGAAGTCCCGGACCCCTGGAATCTTAAAAGAACTCGTTTTCAGAAGCCACCTACCCAAGGCTCCTAACTGGATTCAATAAAATTAATTATCAGATCCAGTCTGATTTTTAATCCAATCTGGCTAATTATTCAAATAGAGTTATAGAGAGACCTCAAAATGTAACCTTGCAGAGTTGGAAGCTGAGAAGGAACTCACCCATGACCTTCAGTTGTAGTGAAAGAGCAATGGGCACAGTGAGCCTGGTGTGCACCTTTGCTTCATCACTCAGGGCTCCTGAGAGTTGCCCAAGGGTTCCTTCAGATCTCACTTATGACACCAAATTGTTAAAGAAAAACTTTAGACAAATTTAACAGATTTTATTTGAGCAAATGACGATTCATAAATTGGGCAGTGATCAGAACTTACAGAGATTCAGAGAGCTTCACTCTAGCAGCATGAGCAGCAAGCTTTTATAGACTGAACACGGAAGCAAAATTACCTGATTGGCTATAGGTAAGTGTTTGCCTTATTTGAGTATGGTCTGATGTGAGGTCCCTAGTTATACAACCAACTGGCTAGTTGGCTGCTTGCAATTGGCTGAGGCTCATTTTGTTTTAAAGTCAATTACAAGAAATGTTTTCAAGTTCTAGTTTGCTTATATAAGAGCTCTAGTTACCAAGACAACCTCCAGCTAATGGCTTCCTTCTTATTTGTTTTAACAATACATACACAACAAAATAAAACAGTTATGACAAGTGCCTAAATGAGTAATTTAGATAATTATATGAGCAGACTTAAGAGGGGAAGACCAGGAAGGGCCAATGTAGTCACAAATGGCACTGTAAGATACGGCTTGATCTCAACCTTAAAAGAAGAGAAAGGTGTTAGATCAGTACAGAAAAAGTGGAAGAGCATATTAGGTGAGAGCTTTGCCTCCTTTACTAACTTTGCAGATAAGACTCTCAGCTCTGCAGATGCAGAAGCCACAGGGCACCACAGGGCATGCTCTAACTCATGCCTCAGCCTCTGCCTTTGGCTGATAGCCTTCAGCTACCCTCAAGAAAAATGTTTCTCCATCTTCCAAGTGTCCTGGTCACCTCCAGACTATGGATTGCTTTGGTTGCCATGTTACGACTACAAGGAATACTGATGTTTTCCTAGTGCTGGCCTCTTGGCATGAGTGTACATTAGGAAATGGGGAGTCTAATTTACATGAGTACGCACAGCACAGAGCTATTAATCCAGAGGTTTTTCTCTCTATAATGAAGGAACAATAGCTTATTTATTTATCTATCTATCTATTTTGAGCAGGGTCTTGCTCTGTCATCCAAGCTGGAGTGCAGAGGTACAATCACAGGTCATTGCAACCTCCACCTCCTGGGCTCAGGCTATCTTCCCACCTCAGCCTCCCAAGTAACTGGACTACAGGTACATGCCACCACACTTAGCTAATTTTTGTATTTTCATCGAGTTGGGGTTTCACTATGTTTCCCAGGCTGGCCTTGAACTCCTGAGCTCAGCGATCCACCGCACCAGCATGATAGCTTATTTAAAGGCATTTCTGAATAGTGAGTATTTCAATTATATATTAAAAATTATAGACTGATGAAAGTTCTTTTTTTTTTTTGAGACGGAGTCTCGCTCTGTTGCCCAGGCTGAAGTGCAGTGGCCGGATCTCAGCTCACTGCAAGCTCCGCCTCCCGGGTTCATGCCATTCTCCTGCCTCAGCCTCC
>NW_012115267.1:1392532-1394513 GCF_000951035.1 Colobus angolensis palliatus
GGGAGGCTGAGGCAGGAGAATGGCGTAAGCCCAGGAGGCGGAGCTTGCAGTGAGCTGAGATCCGGCCACTGCACTCCAGTCCGGGTGACAGAGCGAGACTCCGCCTCAAAAAAAAAAAAAAAAAGATCCCTTACTCTGCCAGTGCCATCTTCAGTGGCAGGTGTCAACTGATACATTTGAATAGACAATTTATATGTCTATTATTTGAAACCTGGAGCATTTCCTGTAGTTAGCTCTCTCCTCTACAATTTTCTGCAAAAATTACAAGAAGAATGGACCCATCTCAAAAGGTAACCAGAAGGTACCTTGAAGCTGTTATTTGCTTGGGGAGAGATGGGGCTGTGGTCAGGCGATGGAAGTAGTGGATAGCTGGATAGCTGGATGCTCAGGGCTTTCTGCAGCAGCACTGGGAGAAACTCTAGCATCGAGGAGGGAGTGGAGCCCAAGAGGGACAAAGGAAAGCCCTCCATCAAAGGTAGATGAGACCTCCATGATAACAGGACATTAGTATAGAGATTGGTTTGGTGAAAGAAGTTGCCACTGCTGAGGTGCCAATTAAAAGAGGCTGTTGTGTCCTGGAGAAAGGAAGAGCAAGGGTATGCTTGTGCCCAGTGTTGGTTTTCTGTGGCACCCCAGCACAGAGAATAGTGGAGCTTAATGCCAGATTTCCCTCCTGCTGAATTCAGCCAGTTTTGACAATGAACAAGGGAGACGAAGTGCAGACCTGCTTCACAGGGATTCATGCTAGCCGTCTTCACCACCGTCACTATGGAGCATTACCTGACAGTGATTTTTGGCCTTGCACACAGAAGGGGGAGGCATGGTTCCTGACTGCATAGGGCTCACGTAAGGGGACAGTCACACTGCCATGGATTCTCTGCCAATAGAACAATCATAAGGTCGCTGACAAAAAGTCCATTGTTCATATGCTTTGTGATTTCATTGCTAAAAGACCAATACCTAAATTATCAGTTAGCATCACAATAAACTACTGTAATGAGGAGACCCCAAAAATGCAATGACTCAGGTAAGATAGAAGTTGATTCCTTTCTTACCTAACAGTCCTGGGGGGTGTGCCTGATCAGCAGGAGGCTTTGTCCATGCAGTGACTCAGGGACCCAGGTTGCTTCCAGCTTGTTTATGCTCTATTCTCTAAATCATTTTTCTTGTCTGTCTAGGTGCCATGCCCCGATAGCCAGCCAGCAGGAAAAAAAGAGGGAAGAATGCGAGTGGCATGCTTACAAAGCGTTACAGACTTGTCTACAAATAGCATACTTCTCATCCATTGGCCAGAATGTGGTCACGTGACCACCGTTCACTCCATGGGGTCCTGGACATGTGGTGCGTGCCTGGGCCGCACATCAGCCGCACTTCTCTCACTGCGTAAGGGCGGTGGAGTAGGTTTTGGTGAACCGGCATCACATGGGGCTTCACCTTACATTTTGATCTGGCTTTTTCTTCAGTCTTCTAGTTTTTTTTTTTTTTCAATCTAACAATAAGTTTGTAGAATTCAATAATTTCCAATCCCTTTTTAGTAGCTGCATTAACTTTGTTTCGCCTTCTGAAACCTCTTTTATTTGCTTCTTTAAGCCCCTCCCTCTGCCTCTAGTTTTTCTAAGAAAAAACATACTTTCTTCCTTTAGTTGGAATGAATGAGGATTCTTGGAAGAATTTTCCACCATTTCTTAAGAATGGTTGGTGTTGCCAGTTCAGGTTTGAAGACTTGGATAAGAAAAGAGTAACCTATGGAAAGGTCAGGTATTTTAGAGGCTGGAGAGGAGGGAGATTGAGAGGGGAAGTGGGGAGGACAGTGAAAATATACAAACTCCTCACAAAACGGAAGCCCTACAGGAATATGAGTTTTTAAATTCTTTTTTTTGAGATGGAGTCTCGCTCTGTTGCCCAGGCTGGAGTGCAGTGGCCGGATCTCAGCTCACTGCAAGCTCCGCCTCCTGGGTTTACGCCATTCTCCTGCCTCAGC
>NW_012115267.1:1395538-1402697 GCF_000951035.1 Colobus angolensis palliatus
GCCTGTAGTCCCAGCTGCTAGGGAGGCTGAGGCAGGAGAATGGCGTAAACCCGGGAGGCGGAGCTTGCAGTGAGCTGAGATCACACCACTGCACTCCAGCCTGGGCGACAGAGCGAGACTCCGTCTCAAAAAAAAAAAAAAATGTTTCATAGAGACAGAGTCTTATTATGTTGCCCAGACTGGTCTTGAACTCCTGGGTCAAGCAATCCACTTGCCTTGGCCTCCCAAATTGCTGGGATTACAGACATGAGGCACTGCACCTGGCCAACTGAATCTTACAATTAACCCCTGTTAATTATACAACTAATTAATTGTATAATGGTACAATTAAGAAATGTAGTTCTTTAGGGGTAGACCCACCAGCTTCCACTAAACATCCATTGTACAATTGTACAATTAAGAAATGGTGGAAGATTAATGGGTTAATTGTACCATTAACAAGGGTTAATTATAAGATTCAAAATATAATCAACCAGGGAGATTTTTCAATGGAAATATACAGTTTCATGGGAATTGATTTTCACTCATTTTCCTTTTTAATACGATACAATTGAATAGTGCCATTCACACCTGTCACAACATGTACTGTCTTAAATAGATCCAAATAGCCATTTGCCATTTAGCAAATGTTTTCCCTGATCTTGTGCTTTGCTTTTGTTACATTTAAAATACTATACTCCACACTTGCTGTGAAAAGTGGGACTGTGATTCAAACTCAGCCCTCTTGGCTCGTTCACGAGGGAAGCTTTGCCATAAAAGATGAATTGCAAAGTAATAGCTGAGGGGAGCCAAAATAGTCAATGCAATTACCCTTTGGTACATTTTTGGGCTAATGATATTTAAATCAATATGACTGAAAAAGAAAAATAAATGTCAAACCAAATACCAAAGAATGAATAGCCTACTGCAAGATTACTAGACTCATAAGCAGTTCCTTGTTCTCTAAGATTGCTCTGAGAACCATGTCAATACAGCAGTCTCGTAGTAATTAAAAAATCTAAAAAGCCAATACTTATTTTGTCAAGGGCACTAATGCAAATTCAACTTGGTCTATGAACACATTAACACAAAGTTGTGATTGTGAGCAAACTGGGGCAGTTAGCAATTATTCTTAGTATTTCTATAACGAATTTTCTTCTGAAAAACTCAAAATGCTAGAGAATCATAAAACTTAGAAGGAATCTGAGAAACTATCAATTCCTTTGTTTTACAAATTTGGAAGGTGTGGCCCACAAAAGTGATTTGTTCATGGTCACACTGCTAGCCTGTGCCTCCTGGGTAGCCCAGTCATCTTTAATAGTGTATCTTGATGTTCTTGTCTAGGCATCACCCCAATTCTCTCCTCCCCATTCTATTGTAAAGCAGCTCCTCCTCAAAAATGACTGTGAAGTTTGGAGAGGAAAAAAGTCTTACATTTTCTATATTATAATGTAAGTAAATGTTGACTAGAAATTCCTTGTCTTTTTTTTTTTTTTGAGACCGGGTCTCACTCTGTCACCCAGGCTGGAGTGCAGTGGCTCAATCATGGCTGCCTGCAACCCTCAACATCCTGGGCTCAGGCCATCCTTCTGCTTCATCCTCCAGAGTAGCTGGGACTACAGGCACATGCCACCATGCCCAGCTAAATTTTTGTATTTTTTTTGTAGAGATGGGGTTTCCTGAGGTTGCCCAGTCTGGTCTTGAACTTCTGAGCTCAAGTGATCCTCCCACCTTGGCCTCCCAAAGTGCTAGAATTACAGGTGGGAGCCAGTGCGTCCAGCCTCCTCTTGGCTTATTAATATAACCAAACAGGGCATATGATCAGGCCTTTCAGTGAGGCCAGATTGGAGGGGGGCGTCAGTAGCAGCTTGATAAGGTCCCAAAAGATACTAACTGAAAAAAGGACAGTCTAACATTAGTGGCCTCAGAATGCAGGGACACCTATAGCCTACACAAGAATAAAACAAACCAAGGAAAAACACAACTGGAATTCCTTTAAATAAGAAAGCCCGACCCATATCAGAAGCCAGACAATAGAGATGAAAGAAACTGAATTCCAAAGACAGACAAGTGGGGAAAGACACAAATAAAATGGGGAGGGGGTGACCTCAAAGACAACTAACTAGGGTCACAAGGCTGGGGGTTGCAGGTAGACACAGGATTGCAAGCAGGTTGGATAAATGGGGTGGGCCAGCTGCTCTATCTTCTAACCCCAGGGCGAGGTAGGGCCTAGTGGAAAAATACTGGTCACAAAGTCAAGTCCCAACTGTAACCATGATTTGCCTCGTTCATTCGTTCACGCACTCATCTAATATTTATGAACACCCGCTGTGCACCAGGCACTGTATTGGAAGGTAAGCCATAGAATGAGATAGATGTAGCTCCTGGCTGGCCATGGGGGCTCACGCCTGTAATCCCAGCACTTTGGGAAGCCGAGATGGGTGGATCACTAAGGTCAGGAGTTCTTGACCAGCCTGGCCAACATGGTGAAACCCTGTCTCCACTAAAAATACAAAAATTAGCCAGGCATGGTGACGCACGCCTGTAATCCTAGTTACTGAGGAGGCTGAGGCAGCAGAATTGCTTGAACCTGGGAGGCGGGGGTTGCAGTCAGCTGAGATCGCGCCATTGCACTCTGCACTCCAGCCTGGGTGACAGTGACATTCCGTGTGGAAAAAAAAAAAGATGTAGCTCCTGTCTTCACAGGCCTCACAGTCTATCAGGGAGACAAACAAGTCGTCATACACATCTTTCTTTATCTTTGTAGCCAAAGTTAAGAAGGGGAAGCATAGCTGGGTGCGGTGGCTCACGCCTGTAATCCCAGCACTTTGGGAGGCTGAGGTGGGCAGGTCATCTGAGGTCCAGAGTTCATGACCAGCCTGACCAACATGGACAAACCCCATCTCTACTAAAAATACAAAAATAGCCAGGCGTGGTGGTGCATGCCTGTGATCCCAGGTACTCCGGAGGCTAAGGCAGGAGAATGGCTTGAACTCGGGAGGTGGAGGTTGCTGTGAGCCAAGATCGCACCATTGCACTCCAGCCTGGGCAACAACAGCGAAACTTCGTTTCAGGAAAAAAAAAAAGGGAAAGCATACAATGAGAATTCAAAAAAGAATTCTAACTAGCATCTGACTTAGGTTGGAGACAAAGGAGGAACTGTGATATTGGTTTTTAAAATGGAAACAAATGTCAAATGGAAGGTGATTAACTTGCATTTAACATCCACAGATATACAAACTGTTATTAATTAGCAGCAGACAAAAATGTGCCCCCAAACTGGTCATCTCTCTAGAAATCCAGTGATGGAGGCGAGAGAAAGGGATTCCACTGGGGAAGCCAGGAACACAGCAGACCAGAGAGCCCATGCTGCCAGACAATGAGCAAAGACAAGGTTCTGTCTCGCTTTCACTTACTCTGGAGCTGAGACCACGTCCTAGAAGAAAATAGGTCGCTGAACGCTAGAAAGGCTGCAGTGCAGCATGAAGCAGTGTCTGTCTGACCTCAGCACCCTGTTCTGATTCCTGACCTGTGTTTGGTTCCTATGTTACTGAGGACCACTGTGCGCCCTACTTTCTTAATACTCAGCTCCAGGGACCCAGTCTCTCTGTACCTCTCCCAGCCTTCCAGGTATTTCTCCCCTATGTGCTGGGATCTTTGCTGGTAAATATCTGGACTGGGATATTTACTCATAACAAATATTTACTCAAACAAAGTCTGGGATCTTACTCATAACAAACACACAGATTGATGCTTTTGTTTTTGATTTACCTTAGGACTTGTGCGCCCATGGTCAAATCTTACAGCTCAGCAGAATTCCCAAGGATGCCTGCACTTGTTGGGTGGAGGCAAGAACAGCAGGCCCTACACTAAACTGGATTCCTTAGAATCTATGACTCAGGGCTGGGCGCGGTGGCTCATGCCTGTAATCCCAGCACTTTGGGGGGCCGAGGCAGGCATCACGTGAGGTCAGGAGTTTGAGACCAGCCTGGCCAACATGGTGAAACCCCATCTCTACTAAAAAAATTAAAAAAAAAAAAAAATAGTTGGGTGTGGTGGCATGTACCTGTAATCCCAACTACTCAGGAGGCTGAGGCAAGAGAATCGCTTGAACCTGGGAGACAGAGGTTGCAGTGGGCTGAGATCGTGCCATTGCACTCCAGAATGGGTGACAGAGTGAGAATCTGTCTCAAAAAATAAATAAATAAATAAATAAAAGAATCTATGACTCTGTGTGCCTTGGGCCACTATCACCAAGCCCTGACTGTAGAATAAGGTCTTGATGTGGTCTCAGCTACTAGCTAATGTTGCAACATCAGAATCTGATGTATGTGGAGCCAACTCTATGGCGCCAAAACCTCCCAAAATATTCCCTGACTCTGAGATACCCATGCATGAAAGGGAAGGCTGGAGGCAGGTATCGAAAAACAACTGAGGAATTTCATTTGACAATAAACACTGCAAAAAGTATCTATGTCGCATGGTTGCCCAATGCCTTGAGCTGCCCTAAGAGAAATAAGAGAATGGAGAGGTTATAACCCCACACTGTCTGATGTGACAGTGATCCCCATACTATTAGATCAGATCTGGAGTACTGCATTCTGAGCACAGCATTTTAAAGGATTTAGACAAACTAAAAAGAGTAACCAGATGAGTGATAGACCTGGAGATCACATGAGAGCTGACGCTGAAGCAAACAGGAAGACTGACAGCTGCTTCCCAGTGTGGAAAGGGCTATGGCTAGGCCATTAGACTCGCTCTAAATTGTCACAAGGGCCAACAATAAGAAAAAGGGAGATATATTTTTCTAAATTAGTATAAGTGGGCTTTTTCTAATAGTCTAATTCTAGTGGACTTGTGCAGAGACAACAGGCCACGGCAGGTGTTTGAGATGGGGGAGATGGTATTGAAATCAAGCTAGAGTTAGCAGCTATGAGTACAACTGGGGCTTGGGTGGTGATTCTGAAAAAGAAACAGACTAGTTCTCATTTTCCTCAAGCTAGATATGGACAGGGTTCCTGGGCCCCTTCCCTCAAGTCCACCAAAAGAGGCATATACTCTTAGCTCCTACTCAGTTGAAGCCTTGGCTCAAAGGAGAAGTAACTGGTCATTTAGGGGGACCCTCTGACCCACCACTGGCAGAGTTAAGACTTAGTTTGGCTTTGCAGATAACTGTGAATGTGCAAATTTTGTCCCAATGATACTGATAGCAATGATGCTACTATTTATGAAGGGCCTACTGTGCACCAGGTACCTTGCTAAATATAGTACATAAGTAGCTCATGAAATCCTTCTACCTGTCCTATGGAATAGCTACTGTGTCTTCATTTTCCACTGGAAGAAGCAGGAATTTAGAGAACTTAAGTTTCCTGCAAGGCCACTGAGCTGCTGCTGAGGGTAGCCTGGTGGCTCTCAGTGCATCTCCACTGCAAAGCCCATCCACCTCTCCTCGCTGAAGTGCTTCCCAGACCAGCTCCACCCTGTTCTTGGGCTCCCAACCCCCAAGAAGGCATTGTGGCATGGCAGAAAGAACCTGAGAATTAGAATCGGACAGGCCTGGGTTTAAATTCCAACTCACCATTTACAGCTGTGTAATCTTGGGCAAATCACATGGTCTCTTTAGCCCTCCATTTCTTCATCTATAAAATACCTACTTCTTTTCTATGGCAGACTCACATATTTTTTCCACGGGGCAAGCTGTGAAGTAACCAAGTAAGCAAAACACAAAGGTAGGAAAGCGTGTCCTTAATAAACCCATTTGAGGCTGGGTGCAGTGGCTCCCACCTGTAATCCCAGCACTTTGGGAGGCCGAGGTGGGCGGATCATGAGGTCAGGAGATTGAGACCATCCTAGCTAATACGGTGAAACCCTATCTCTACTAAAAAATACAAAAAATTAGCCGGGCATGGTGGCAGGCACCTGTAGTCCCAGCTCGGCAGGCTGAGGCAGGAGAATGGTGTGAACCTGGGAGGCAGAGCTTGCAGTGAGCCAAGATTGCACCACTGCACTCCAGCCTGGGCAACAGAGCGAGAATCCGTCTAAATAAATAAATAAATGAATGAATAAATTTGAGGGGTGCACTTGGAGTCCCCATATATGTCAGGCAACTTTCTCCATTGGGGTGGCAGATGTGATCGAGACAGGCGAGGTCCCTGCCTTATAGGGCTTGGCATCTGGTGCAGGGTGCCAGTCAGCACACATCAGTGAGTATTAAGCACTATTTAAAGATCTACATGTTAATAGGAAATGACAAGGAAAGTCTTCTCCCAGGAGGTGACATTTCAGCTGAAATTTGGGTGACAAGAAGGAGCCTCGGGCAAAGATGGAAGGAAAGAGCATCCAGGCAGAGGGAAGAGCTAGGATAAGCTCCCACGGAGAGTATAAGCCAGGGCAAAGCAGTCCCAGGGAGACTGGCCCAGGATGGAGCCAAGCAGGCAGGGAATTATAGATGCTTTGGGGCTTGTTTTCCAAGTGTGTTGGGAGAGTTCTGAGCAAGGGCACTTCATGATCTGAATTCCCTTTCCAAGCTCTCTTATTCTGTTTTCATGTTCTGTGGGGCAGCATGGATTGCAGGCTGCTAGTAGGGGAAACAGGGAGGCCAGCTAGGAAGTTTTGCAGCAGTGCAGGCAGGAGATGCTGGAAGCTTGGATTTGAGGTTGGGAAGTTGCAGCAGATTCAGTTCATGCTTTATAGGGGGAGTTGACAGGGACAGCTGGTGGGTTGGACACAGGCTGTGGGGGAAAGAAGAATCAATAATAACTCAAGGATAACCATGATTTGCAACTAGTTCAACATAGCTAGTTTTGTTTTGTTCTGTTTTCTCCAGTGCTGGTAATGTTTCTTTAGTTGAACAACAAAGGAAATAGTGGTCTCCCATTTGAGGGCTGTATTGCATAGGGAAAAATGTGTATCTCTAAACACTGGACTCATTCTCGGCCTGGAAAGATACCCGTATGATGAGAGGAACGTAGAACATAAGGCCCGTGAGTTCGTGCTTCCCTTGTTTCACTCACTGGGGGGCATATACTCATTTGGTGGGATAGTAGATAAATTTAAGACTATTCCCATCTTTTTCTTCCATACTGAATTCAGATCAGTGCCTTCACGATAATAGGACCATACATTATTTAGATTATGTTTGTCTTAGACTCTCATACGATAATAACGGGAGACTTCAACA
>NW_012115267.1:1406412-1411384 GCF_000951035.1 Colobus angolensis palliatus
AATTTCTAGTTTGCATTTTGTTAACTATCCGAAAAGATGTGCTGTCTGTTCATCTCATATGTGCAGTGGGGATAACAGCTTCATCCTAGTGTGTTTCTTAGGAGATGACGTAAGGGTTCACACAGTGCTGGCCTCTTGGGAAAATCCAGCAAAATGTGGGTTCCTGCCCCCTCACCAAAGAACCTGCGAGTAGTTTCTAATCCTTTGTTCATTCAATGACTATTTATTGAGCAGTTACTATGTGCCAGATGCTATTCTGTGTTCTATACAGGTATCAGTGAATCACATAGAGTTCCTGCTCTGTGGGGTTGACCCCTTCCTCCACCTTCACAGCCAACATGACATCTTCGTCTCTCTCTCTCTCTAACCCTTGTTCCCGTAGTCACTCTGATCTCCTATCTGCCTCTTCCTTTCATTTAAAAATTTTTTGAATTTTTAAATTTTTAATTTTTTTTTGAGATGGAGTCTCCCTCTGTCAACCAGGCAGGAGTACAGTGGTGTAATCTCAGCTCACTGCAACCTGCATCTCCCAGGTTCAAGTGATTCTCGTGCCTCAGCCTCCCAAGTAGCTGGAATTACAGGCATGCACCATGATGCCCAGTTAATTTTTATATTTTTAGTAGAGATGGGGTTTCACCATGTTGGCCAGGCTGGTCACGAACTCCTGACCTCAAGTGATCCATCCACCTTGGCCTCCCAAAGTGCTGGGATTACGGGCATGAGCCACCACGGCCAGCCTAACTTTTTAATTTTTTGAGACAGGGTCTTGCTCTGTTTCCCGGGTTGGAGTGCAGTGGTGCAGTCTTGGTTCACTGCAACGTTTGCCTCTAGGGTTCAAGAGATTCTCATGCTTCAGCCTCTGGCGTAGCTGGGATTACAGGCATGCACCACCATGCCTGGCTATCATTTAAAACTTTTTTAAAAAAGTTTATTGAAACAATAGATATACATGTTTTCAGGAGGCATTTGAGAATTTGCTACATTCATGTAATCAAAGGGTAATTGAGATATCCATCCCGTTAAATAAGTGGCTTTTATTTTTGCTAGGAAAGCAAATTATTCTCTCCTAGCCATTTTGAAATGAACAATTGATTAATGTTAACCACAGTCGCCCTATTGATGTATGAGCCACCAGGTCTTATTTCTTCTAAGTGTGTATTTATAGCCATTAATCAACTTCTCTTTCTCCCTTTCTTCCTGCTACCCTTCTCAGCCCCTGGTAACCACCAACTTACTATCGTCAAGAGAACCACCTTTTCAGCTCCCACATATAATTGAGAGCGTGGGTTGTCTTTCTGTGCCTGGCTTATTTCACTTAACATAATGACCTCCGGTTCCACCTATGTTGCTGTGAATGATAGACTTTCATTCTTTTCTGTCTGCCCACCTCCTTCTTACAACCTCCTTCGTTGTAATACTGGGCCCACCTGGGTAATCTGGATTCACCATCTCATTTCAAGATCCTTAATTTAATCACCTTTGCCAAATCCCTTTTGCCATTTGAGGTAGCATGTTCACAGGTACAATGGATTAAGCTGTGGGCGTCTTTGGTGGGGCTGGGGTTGGGGGTGTTATTCTGTCTACCCCCAAGTGTTATCCATTCAAGGAAGATTTGTTAAGAGAAGACCTAGTCAGGATTCACATATGCATCTGTCTATGCTAAACCAGTATCTAAAACCAATGTGCTAGAGTTTCCTGTAAGTGATCAAAGTGACAAACACAGTGTTTAGCACTCCAGGACCCATCCATTACTAGTCTGCGTTCCAGACCGTAGGTCCTGGTTTGAGGTTGGAAACCTTAGTCTCTGGATCCAAGTTGCATTTTCATGTCAAGCTTATCAGAAGGTCCAGGTGTAACTTGCAATCTCAGTAGACCCTGAGGTCCCCACGGTGACACACGAGGTTCAACCCAGGACCTGGCAGGCTGAAGGTGTTCTTGGGAGGCCAGCAGGGCTCTTTGCAGAGTTTTACGCAGGAAACCAGAAATTAAACTTATGTCTTTGATCCTTTAGATCCTTAGAGCCTTGAAGACGACTTTGTGTAGACAAAGCTAAAAGCAGAATTGTGACCGAATCACAACCAGGAGCTGTGTGTGGCAGTTGAAATGCTGAATAGTCTTTTTTTTTTTTTTAATTTTGAGATGGAGTCTCACTCTGTTGCCTAGGCTGGAGTGCAGTGGTGCGATCTCAGCTCAAGTAGCTGGGACTACAGGCTCCCACCACCACGCCGGACTTTTCTTTCTTTATTTTGTTTGTACTTTTAGTAGAGATGGGGTTTCACCATGGTAGCCAGGATGGTCTCGATCCCCTGACCTCGTGATCCGCCCGCCTCAGCCTCCCAAAGTGCTGGGATTACAGGCGTGGGCCACCGCGCCCGGCTGAAATGCTGAATAGTCTTAAATGTTGAATGTCTGAAGATGTTGAACCAAGATCGAGTTGCTTTTCAGCTCCTGGAAAGCCTGGATTTTCTCTGCATCTAGGCCAGCCTGTCAGCTCCACATTCCCAGGCCAAGGATTTGGAAAAATGGGGCCACACGCCTCACTGGCGTATTTTATGTGTGTGTATGTGAGTCGGCCTTATTTTAGGAATGAAAAAAGTACCCCTCTGTACACTTTAGATAAGGATGACCCACAGTTTGTTCTCAGGACAAAGTCTCTCTTCTCTTTCTTATATAATCAAATCAAATAGTTTAATCCTGAAACTAGGCAAGAGGCAATTAGTTGAAAACTTCTTTGGCCAGCTCTCAACTTTTGGATGAACTTACAAAAAACAAACAACAATAAGAAAAAAACAAAAAACATTATTCTAGTCTTTTCTTTTATACAGAAGTCTCAAGTTACCTACCTCAATTGCAGCTTTTCTAAGATTATAGCGTATTGATTCTTTGCAAAGATCTACTTGTCCCTTATCCCAATAATCATTCACAGATTTTTCAACATTTATTAACCGACTCCTGTATGTTTACAACTGAGGCTGCAGGGCACAGTTCCTGGCTTTACTGGGTTTATGAATCAGAAAAGGACAGCACAGCCATTTTGAGTGACAGAAGCATGGACAACTGAAGTTGTCCTCTTTGATGTTTCTGCCACAAAGGGAAAACCTTGTGAGAGAAGACACTATCTGGGAGAGTAGACACTCCAACATTTGTTGGCTGAAAGAATAAGAGCATTGTCTGGGCCTCAGAAGGGAAGACACAAGCCCAGCTAGCTCTCCCGGCGATGAGTTTGCAGTACTGTGCTAGGAAGGAAAGAAGAGCTCCTGGATATAGAGGCCTGGATTCTGGATCTGCCCCTGTGTGGTGTGTGAGACGGCACAGTCGCACAGCACCCTCGGGACCTCAGCTTCCCATCTAAAGCTGAGGCTTAGAAAGAAAACCCAATTCATCCATGCTCAAGCCCCTCCTGCATTTTGATTCCCATTCCTCTATGGGTCGAGAGACTCAGATAATGAGCAAGGACTCTGAGCTCTTTAGCGGTGCTCATTGGTGGTGCCACAAGACTAACTCAGAACTCACTTTCATAAGCGCACCACCAGCTACCACTGGTGGAAATGAGTCATTCTAATCTAGAAAATGCTATGATTGATCGAGTGCTACTACCTATGCCTTACGCAGAGAACAATCTATAAAGAATTAGAATACAATGCTTGTGACTTTTAAAACTATAAAAAAGAGGGGCCGGACTTTGTGGCTCACGTCTGTAATCCCAGCACTTTGGGAGGCCGAGGCAGGCAAATGGCTTGAGCCAAGGAGTTCAAGACCAGCATGAGCAACATGGCAAAATCCCATATCTAAAAAATACCAAAAAATTTAGCTGGGCGTTGTGGCCTATACCTGTAGCCCCAGCTACTCCGAGGCTGAGATGGGAGCCTGGGGAGGTTGAGGCTGCAGTGAGCCAAGATCGTACCACTGCACTCCAGCCTGGGTGACAGGGTGAGACCCTGTCTCAAAAAATATATATGTAAAATAAAAAACTATAAGAAAGAAATATAATATTTCCTTGATTCATGAAGCATTACAGGGCCTGATAGTTGCTCTGGTCTGCTTATGAATGAAGCCTCAGCAGCAATTTCTTCTACTTAGTTAAGTCTTTTCCTCTGCTAGTTATAGAACTTAGACCTGGAAGGAGTCTCCATTATTATCTAAGCCTAGGCGAGGAGAAAAACTAAAGCAGGGGTTCCAAGTGGACACTGCTAGCTAATGGAGAGTCAGGAAGAAAACCCAATTCATCTACACTCTAGCCCCTCCTGCATTTTGATCCCACTCAGAATATTCACCTAACAAATATATGTTAGGCTTGGCTGTGGCCTGGCATTGTTCTGAATGCTGAAGATAGAGCCCTGGACAGTCAGCCCAGCCCCTTCTTTCTCCTATCTTTGTAGAGAAGATAGAAAATAAATGCACAAAACCACTCCAGGTGGCCACAGATGCTATTAAGAAAGCAAATCATAGCAACCTGATGGAAAATGAGGAGGTGAGGTTGGTTCTTTAGGCTGAAGGACAGAGAAGGCCTGTCTGAGTAGAGGCTCAGCTGTGGTCATTGGTGGCATCACAGGCTAACTCAGAACTCACCTGAGAATCATATCCAACACTGATGGGGACCCACTGGGTCATCTCTCACCTACACTGGAGGAAGAGGCGGGCGATGAGTCATTACACCGCATGCAGAAAATATAAAAACAGGCTGGGGCCGGGCACAGTGGCTCACACCTGTAATCCTAGCACTTCAGGAGGCCGAGGCAAGTGGATCATTTGAGGTCAGGACTTTGAGACCAGACTGGCCAACACTGTGAAACCCCATCTCTATTAAAAATATACAAAAATTAGCTGGGCATGGTGGCTCACGCCCATAATCCCAGCTACCTGGGAGGTTGCAGTGAGCCAAGATTGTGCCACTGCACTACCTCCTGGGTGACAGAGTAAGACCCTGTTGGTGAAGAAAGGAAAGAGATAGAGCGAGAGGAGAGGAGAGGAC
>NW_012115267.1:1413969-1414409 GCF_000951035.1 Colobus angolensis palliatus
ATGACTTAACTTGGCATGACCTCCAGGTTATCCTAACCTCTACCCTAAACTGACTGAGGTTCTAACCCAGTATACCCAGTTAGATCCAGCCTCCCTCACAGGGGCCACCATTTTGGTGTCTTTATTTCATTTCTCAATCAGCTCCTGACATTCGTAAAAAACTTCAAAAGGTAGAGGATGGTCTTCAGACACCAATACAAGACCTAGTTAAATTAGCCTTTAAGGTCTATAACTCCAGAGAGGAGAAGGCTGAGGCACAGCTCCTAGCAGCGGCTTTACAGCCCAGTCGTAACCCCAGGCCAGAGAACACATACTCCGCAGACTCCAAGGCTACAAAAGAAGCCTGCCTGCTATAAGTGCGGCAAGGCAGGACACTATGCCAACAGGTGTCCGCAAGGTCCCCGAGCCCCAACGCAGCCTTACTATAAGTGCAAGGCATC
>NW_012115267.1:1415714-1431632 GCF_000951035.1 Colobus angolensis palliatus
AGTGCTTCATTTCATGCTGTTTGCTGTTTCATGTCCTTGATAGCTAAATGATGACTGAACGAAAGATTTTTAAATGCTGTTACTTCATGTTCAAGAAGCATGGGGAAATGTATCCTTCAGATGCCCATCTCCATGGGGAAGTGAGAATTTCTGAACAGCCGTCTGAATGACTAGGGAGTCTAATCACAGTCCAGGGACGTCGCATTTCAGCACTAACCGAACAAAGAGCTAGATTATGCAGCTCATTAGCATCACCCATCCAAATAGATCCCAGCCATCCAAATCTGCTTTCGTTCAAAATTGCTGTTTGTGTAACTTAAATAAGACCATAGGACTTACTGATATAAACATCCTATTTGGTAGAAAAGCATTTATAGAAACAAAAGCCCAATGCTGAGACTGAGAAACATCAAAGAAACACCTTGCCGTATTTGGATGCTCTCATGGGCCCTTGCTGGACAGCTGACAACTGCTGGGCTCTGTCTCGCTTTGATGACGATTCAGCAGACAGAACTCCTGGACACCTAGGAGTGAGCAGCAGATGGCTTTCTCCCCGAGAACAGATAATACAATATATTGGTCAATAGGACCCGTGCTGTTAGGATTTAAAAACAACAAACACACACACACACACATGCACGGGTGTTTTCAAGTTGAAAGGGATCTTTGATGACCATCTAGTTCTACCCAAGATCCGCCCTGGGCCACACGGTTAGAGGCAGACCCAGAACATGAAACCAGGTTCTCTGGACTGCTGAATCAGAGCTCTTTCTACTTCACTGAGCAGTCACTTAGAACAGATTTTAATCACTTGAGGTTTTTTTTTTTTTTTTATCAACAGAAGTATTCAACTTGCTTCACACTTGAGATAGGCATCTCTCAAGTACAAGATGGAAAAGCCATCATCTTTCAGAGCTCCACTCACCCCAGGCTCCAGGATGGAGTTACTGTTGATCCATGATGGAGGGTGGGTGAGGGGGCAGGCAGGATTTTAAAAAATCTGAAAGACAACCTGGAAATGACTCTAGAATGTCCTAGTGATCGTAAGAGTTCCAGGAAGCATTATGGGTTTGTGGCCCACAGGCTTTAGTGACTGAGTGATCAGGAAGAGATGTTTTGGTTGGGGAGAGAATGGGGGAGAAACACTCCGTTCATCAGGGGAAATCCACAGAAAAGGGAAGTCTGGGAGTGTGTTTGATTATGCCTAGTGTTCAATTATTGGAATGCTAAGCATGGGGGAGGTATTTATATCCTACTGCTCAAAGTCATCACCAAGGTCTGATGTTTCACATGTCTGCAATTCAAAAAATTGCAACCTCTGGCATAAATCGGTTAACTACATTGCAGACACCTACTGAGTATTGACTGTATGGAATGCATTGTGTCTTTTCATGAAAAGGATGATAAAGAGAGGTGTGGGTGCATAAGACTGGGGAGTGGAGGGTAGGGATTCTGCTTAGAATTAAAGTCACTTGCCTTGGAGTTCTATGTCAGATGCACTGGTAGACTGAGAATGAGAATAGAGCAGGGTCAAGGTACTGGATCTCAGATGCAGAGAACAGACAGACTACCTTCCTTTTCATTTTCAATTATAAGTCATTAAGGACAAGGAACATGAGCATGTTGTCTACTTCTTAGAATTCCCCACAACTTCTAGAAAAGTATTCTGTATATACCAGACGCATAGTAATATGTTGAGAAAGGAACTAATGAATTGGTTTAAAGAGTGACTCATTTATTTGGACTCTGGAGATATTAGTCATGTCCCTGTCTTCTTAAATATGTGTTGCTGGACATAATTTTACCTTTTTTGAGATGTAGCATTATTTTACTGTGTACACTGTGCAACTTTGGGGTTTTTTGACGTGTGAGCTGTCTGCTCCTACAGATAGGGAATTTCTTTTTTTTACTCTGAGTTTTTTCTGTTTCCATCTTTACCTTGCCCATCACCCTGAGTGTGAAGCAGACATGCTCTAGGGGCCTGGAAACAACAGTGAACAAGACTGATGTGTTTCTTTCCTGATGGGGCTTCCAGTCTAAACTGGAATGCAAACAAACCTAGTGAATCATTACCACCTGAGCCAGTTCTATAAAGAAAACTGCTAAGATAGAGATAATACTCAAGGATAATATTCGTCTCTACAAAAAAATTAATTAGCTGGGCATACCGGCACATGTGTGAAATCCCAGCTACTCAGGAGGCTGAGATGGGAGAATGGCTTGAACTTGGGAGGTCAAGGCTGCAGTGAGCCGTGATTGTGCCACTGCACTCCAGCCTGGGCAACAGAGCAAGACCCTGTCTCAAAAAATAAAAAATAAAAAAGGGCTAAAGGCTGCCAACAAATATCAGAAATAACCATTTGTTAAATAATTTATTTCATGTTTGCGGAAAACAGAGATGTTGCTCTCAAGGGAATTACGGTCTTTTCTTGAGACAAAATATGTGATCCTTATGGCAGCTATTTAAATTATTCTTCAACTTGGCAAGTGTTAATAAATGCCTACTACATGCAAAGTGCTGAATTCAAGGGGAATTTTAAAAATGGATAATACATGGTCTCCTCTACCTTAGAAACTATGTTAGTCAAGGTAAGCTAGGCGATGCTGCAGTAACAAGTTACCCTAAAGTTTCAGGGCCTTAATATAGTAACGGTGTATTTCTCACTCACACAATTTCCAGTGTGGGTTGGAAGTTCTCCTGCAAGTACAATTAATCATCAGACAACACAGGGTGCCAAACCCACATGCAGTAAAAAATCTGCATATAACCTGACTTCCCAAAAACTTTACCATTGACTGGAAGCTTTACTGATAATATAAACAGTTGATTAACACACATTTTGTATGTTACTGTATTATATACTGTATTCTTACAATAAAATCAGCTAGAGAAAAGGTTTAGAAAATCATAAGGAAGAGACAATGGATTTATTATTTACTAAGTGGACGTGGATTATCATAAAGGTCTTCATCCTCATTGTCTTTGCATGAGTAGACTACAGAGGAGGAAGCGGAGGGGTTGGTTCTGCTGTGCCAGGGGTGACAGCAGTGGAGGAGTTGGAGGAAGTAGAAGGGGAGGCAGGAGAGACAGGCACACTCGGTGTTGTCACTTTTACTGAAAATATATTGTGGGTACAGCAGTTCAACCCCATGTTGTTCAAGGGTCAAGTGTAATTAATCAGGAATCCTATCTCCTTTCATCTTGTGATGCTGGTCTCTATCTATGAAGGTGAAGACAGGACTGGAGGCTCATTTGAGATATTTTAAAAGGCCAATCCCTGAAGATGCTTACAATCACTTCTGCCCCATCATATCAGTCAGAACCCAAACACATAGCCTCTAACTAACTTCAAGGAAGACTAGGAAGTGATGTCTCCCTGTGTGTCCAGGAAGAGGAAATGGGATTGCTGAAGATATAACTGGTTTCCATCCTAGGAAGCTCTCCACTTAGTGGCCCAGAAAAATCGGCAGATGCAAAAGTACCTTTATTATTAGGAAGGCCAACTGTAAAAAATTGTTAAAGAGAGGCAGAAACAAAGATGGGAGTCTGTAGAGATGAGATTAATTCTGATTAATCAGTAGAGGATAGTGGACACAGGGAGGTTGCTAGAGGAACCGGGTTTGATCAGGGTGTTAATGCATTAGTAGATATTTAAATGGTGGACATAAAGGAGTGCAGTTAGACAAAGGCACAGATGTCAGCAGTTCATACCAGGCAGAACTAGTGAAGGACTTGGTAAGACTGGAGGAAACAGGAGTGGAGGACAAAGAGGGTCAGATTCCCAACCAAGGGAATCTTGGGTGTTTTTAAAAACAGCTTGGATTTTGTCTGGCAGGCAATGCGACACCATGAAAGCTTTTTGAATAGGTAGTGACATCATCAGATTTATGTTTTAAAAAGAGATTTTCTTTTCCATGCATTTGATTGTTGGCTGAGGTTGGTGGGAAACTTAATGGCTGATAATTAGGGATGTTGCTGTTTCATAACAGGCAAATCTTTTCTTCCAAGAATTTAAAACACTTTGCATGCATTGGAGAAGCTCATTAATCTTCAAAGGCTTTAAGAGTGGCACAGATGAATCCAATATTCCTATATGACCTACTTTACTGAACTGGAAAAACTGCATTCTGACAGCACAAATGATCTCTAAGAAGAGATGCAGGTTGTATGATTTGTGAGCCTTGCAGAGAACTCTGTCCAAATACCACTGGGAGAACCAGAGCAACACGACAGCTCCACAGTATAGCCCAAAATACTGAAATTAGATTGCAGGGATGTACAGAAACCCCTTGTGAATGTTGTCACTGGCACCTTTGGATTCTAACTTTAGCTTGTTACTGATCAGCTAATAACAGCCCGTATCTTAAACTATAACCAAAAGGTAAATATCCATTTATTCATGAATTCTCAATTCTACTGCTGCTTTATAGTATTGAGAATTAAATGCATTTCTTTGTTACAGTACTTGTCTAAATACATGGAAATTTAGTTTAAGTCCTAACATAGATGAAGCTATTTTAGTTTCTCTGTGCCTCCTCAAGTAAGGTCCCAAACCAATGCTTCTCTTCCCCACACCCCCAGTCGGGAGGACAGTAGAAAATATAGCAACATGAAAATCCAGATTTTATATGATCTTTCTTCAGAGAGGCTTAGCACACTTCACTTGGATAAAGTCACACTTGGTTCTCCACCCAGTGGCCCTTCTTTCCTTCCTCCTTGCAGTCAAGAGTCCTGATTTTGTCCAGATGTTCACTTTTTTCTAACCTGACTCAGGAGCAAACCCAAATTAGTCTAATCTAATCATGACCACCCTGTGCCCCTTATCAGCAATGAGTTTGGGGTGATCTCGTCCTGGCCACTGGGGCATGAGCAGTGGCCTGTTGGGGACCATGTTGGAAATGTTACCTTGATTTTGAAGAGCAGTAATGCAAACATCTGTTCCTCTTCTTCCATTGGTTGTTATTGTATCAGAATATGGTGCCTGGAACCATAGCGGCCACCTTGCAGCCCTGGGGGCCCAGTGAAAGCAATGCTAGTACCTTGAAGGTGACAGGGCAGGAAGACAGGAGGAGCCCAGGGCCCCGATGACATTGTGAAGTCACTGATATAACCAGACCGAGTTGGGCTACACCAGAACCTCATTTGCAGGAGATGATCCTTTCTTTTTCTCTTCTTTCTTTCTTTCTCTTTCTTTCTGTCTCTCTCTCTCTCTCTCTTTCTTTTATAAGCTGTTCAATTGTGAGTTTTGTTACTTGAAACAGAAACATCATAACCAACGACAATGGTAATTTTCACCATTTTTCGCCGTCCCAATGAGAAAAGCAGATGGTCAAAGCAGAGCCCTCACATTCTACAACGCTAGGACAGATCATCATCGGTGTCCCCTGGAGTTGTACAAAGCAGGTTCCAGAGAGCAGTGAGCAAACGGCTTGCCGCAGGCCACAGAGTGGATCAGCGCCAAAACCAGAAAGAATCAAGCCAAGACAGTGGCTTCACTAGAGGGCCAGCTAGAGTTTGGAGCCCGGCACACCAGGCTCGGGTTCTCTTTGGTTATGACTTTAACCACTGAGCGTCTTTAAGTTTTAGCTTTTCTCATTTGTAAAATATATACCTCGCAGGTTGCTGTGAAAATACTAAATAATGCACAGTGAATTATCTAGCATAATGCCTGCTGGTCCTTTCACGAAAGGGCAGCTTTTATTTTATTTTATTTTATTTATGTATTTTTGTTTGTTTTTTGAGGCAGGGTCTCACCTTCTTGCCCAGGCTGGAGTGTAGTGGCGTGAACTGCAGCCTCAACCTCCCGGGCTGAATTGATTCTCTGGCCTCGGCCCCCCAAGTAGCTGAGAGTACAGGCACACACCACCAAAACTGGTTAATTTTTGTATTTTTTATAGAGATGGGGTTTTATCATCTTGCCCAGGCTAGTCTCCAACTCCTGAACTCTAGTGATCTACCAGCCTCAGCATTCCAAGGTGCTGGAATTACAGGCGTGAGCCACTGCACCTGGCCAGCAGCTTTATTTTAATGACTACAGTGATTCATAGACTTTTTCTCCCTCAAACCCTTGATGGCAGCAAAGAACCTCTGGTCCATTTACCCTCCGATTGTCACTTGATACCACAAATTCACAGGACAGAAGGGAAGGATATGGCTCCGTGGATGAGACTCCATTGAAAGCTATCGTTAGTAAGTCATTAATTCATGCTTAAACACCCAAGTTTATACACCACCATATCATATCTGAGAAAGCTCAGATGATCAGAAAAGTTCCTGCAGCCATACCTGAGAACATATTCTCTCAAGCTATAGCGTCCCTTACAAACTTAGAGAAAAACTAGCTTTGAAGAGTCATTTTAATTGAGTACTGTGCTCCTTTGTACACATACCCCCCGTTAATTTTTTTCCTAACTACTTGTTAACCTCCAGTTTGAGAGAAGGAGGATAAAAAAAAAAACCTGGAGTGTTCTTGCTTTAAATGATAATTGTTAATTAGAACCCCATTTTATTATAATTGTACAATTCATTATGCTGGGCACTTCATTAGAAGCATTGTAAAAATTCTGACAACTTGAGTATGTTACATTGAATATAGAAATGAATCCGATTTCGAGCTCCGCTGTTTCTTGAGGGCGTTTTCTAGTTAATATACATCTGAGAAGTCAGAAAAGGGAGCATCTCCATATTTTATTCTGGGGGTCACGACTGAGGATGTGCTGTGTTTTTTTTAAAAGCAAAATTATTTTGAAATAGGAAGTTTTCTTTAGAACAGAAAGAAAAAACATGACCCATAAACCTGAAATAGTCACAATGAGGCCACATCTGTCTTTACAAACACAAGCAGCTCAGCATTATCAGCAACTAATACTCAACCAAATCTTTCTAGAGGACTTTTGGGTAAAATCCTGTGAAGGACTCTGGGTAAAGACAGAAGACTGACTACTTTCATTTATCTCCTTTTCCTGTTGAAAGCCAACAAAAATAACAGTAATGGGGCTTAAACAGAGCATACGCCCACAAGGACAAAGAAAATGATGGAGGAGACAAGAACAACACAGTCCTGGAAGCTGGAGGGAGAAGGACACATTCAGCTGACTTTGCAGATCCAAAAACGCAGACTTCTCAGCTGGTAGAGTGGGAGGTGAAAAGCAAACTTATTACACTGCAGAACACCCCAAATACTCAGGAATTGATGGTTCCAGGAATTGCAGGCAAAGGTGGGGCTATAAAAACTCAGCTGGGAGTCTGCTTAGGCAGCATTTGTATTCCGTTTTCTCCCTCATCCTGCACAGCTGCGGCACTGCCCATCATCCATACTGACACTAGTTGACAGGTTTCTAATCTCTGGAGAGGGTGAAGCAGAGTTTCTCTGGCATGGGGAGACTCTAGAATTAGCTGATGGCAAAGATACCATAATAAGACGGGGGATCAAACGGACATTCACATATTTAACGATAAGACCTACAAGCCCTCTTAGGTTACCAAAATACTGGCAGCCAGGCCTAGACCCCAAGCATGAGATTGCGAGAGCCTTCTTTGAGGAATCTGACCCAAGGAGAAGTACCAGAAGATACTGCTCTCAGGAAGTCCTTAAGAATCCAGCTGGTCAGAGCAATGGTTCTGGTTGCATGGTTTTCTGATCTTTAGTATTGGTGTCACCTGGGAGCTTGTTAAACATGCACATTCTTGCCCCCTGCTCCAGACTGACTAAATCAGAAACACTGAGGGTGGGAGCCTGAGATTTAGGTTTAGCAAGCCCCCGAAGTACACACTGGAGTTTGAGAACCACTGCTCATCAGCAAAGCTTACTATGAATGCAAAGTTTCCTTGAAGTGTATGTCTTACATATATTGATTGATGTCTTATGTCTCCCTAAATTGTATAGAACCAAGTTGTGGGGCTGGGTGCTGTGGCTCATGCCTGTAATCCAGCACTTTGGGAGGCTGAGACAGGTGGATCACCTGAAGTCTGGAGTTTGAGACTAGCCTGGCCAACGTGGCAAAACTCTGTCCCACTAAAAATACAAAAATTAGACAGGTGTAGTGGCAGGCACCTGTAATCCCAGTTACTCGGGAGGCTGAGGCAGGAGAATACCTTGAACCTGGGAGGTGAAGGCTGAAGTGAGCTGAGATCACGCCATTGCGCTCCAACCTGGGTGACAGAGCAAGACTCCATCTCAAAGAAAAAGTTGAGGCCCAACCACTTTTGACACATGTTCTCAGGATCTCCTGAGAACTGAGGGCTGTGTCATAGGCCATTGGTCATTCATATTTGGCTCAGAATAAATGTCTTCAAATATTGTACAGAGTTTGGCTCCTTTTGTTGACACATCAAATGTGGAGATGGAATAAACATAATTAAAGGTGAGGGTAAAATAAAGACGTTTGGAAGCATGCTGGGCTTTCAGAGCTCTTGGGTTGAGGGGCTAAATGTTGTCAAAAGACTTGGAGCGCTCACTGTCATGGTATCAAGTGCCAGTTCACAGGGGCACTGATCAAAGAAGTGCATGAAGCAAAGACTTTGACCCTTTGGTCACTATTTTGTCCCTCTTGTCTATTCTCATCTCGCTTCCATCCATGCTCCATCTTGTAACACAGAGAGTTCTTTCTAAACCACAGCTTCAGTCAGGCCTGGGCCCTGCTTAAAGTCCTTTCACAGCTCTCCATTGCATTCAAGGTAAAGTTGAAAATGGTGCACAAGGGCTTTCCTAATCCACCCCTTGAGTGTTATCTCCTGCGAGTCTCCTCTAGGCAACCTTCACACCTGCCTGTGGCAGGCTGGGAGCTCCTCACAGTGTGCTGTGGTTTCATGAGACCACAGCTTCATATATGCAGTTCTCTCTGCTCGGAACTTTCTCTTGTGCCCTAACCCAGCTGATGTAACAGTAAGTCATTGTTATGTTGGTAACTGCATTTCCCCCTCAGCTCTGGAGTCATCTCCCGCCTAGAGGCCTTTTTCTGCCCTTCAGTCAGACTGAGCTGCTGTTCCTCTGTGTTTCCCAAGCATCTGGGCTCTACCACAACACACCGATGGGAGCACAGCAATCATCAGTTTTTTTGTCTTCTCAACTCACGTGTGAGATTCTTGAGGATGAGAAATGTTTTACGTTTCTTATGTAGACATCCTGAGGAATAGCATCCTCAGGATATGCCAGGGTCCCTGGGAAAGAGTGGGTGCCCAGTCTAAGTCTGTTGAATGAATGCCTATCAATACCCTTCTCTAATGGAGACACTGGGAACGATTCCCATGTCATAGTTAGAATTTAACTCATCAATGCTCTGGGCTTAAGGGCAAATGAGGCAATGACACAGGGTATGTGGGGGTTACTATAAAGAGTGCCTACTGCCCTGTACTGTGTATGGCAGCAGGACACCAAGGAGAACCAGCAAGGCAGGTAGAAGCAGGGATCTGATATTTTTTCAGTGCCAAAAGCACAATGTGGGATGTACAAAAGATAGCATTAAATATCAGCTCTGGAAAGCAGGCCACCACAATGAAAAAGGTTGATGCCGGGCGCGGTGGCTGATGCCTGTAATCCCAGCACTTTGGGAAGCTGAGGCAGGCTGATCATGAGGTCAGGAGATCAAGACCATCGGCCAATATGGTAAACCCTGTCTCTACTAAAAATACAAAAATTAGCTGGACATGGTGGTATGTGCCTGTAGTACTAGCTACTCGGGAGACTGAGTCAGGAGAGTTGCCTGAACCCGGCAGGCAGAGGTTGCAGTGAGCCAAGATTGCGCCACTGCACTCTGGCCTGGTGACGGAGCGAGACTCCATCTCAAAAAAAAAAAAAAAAAAAAAAAGGTTGCAGATCCAATCCAATAAACCCAGTTTATTAATTAGGAGTAAACAAGTTTCCAAAACTGTGACACACCTTCACTGAGTTTGCCAAATTTGGTTAGTGCCACTCTTGATTACCAGAGCTACTCTTTTCCCAGAGTTTCTTAGTCCCTGATTTCTATTGGCATACTATAATATTAATGAGCATTAGAGCCGCAGACTGGAGGTCCCCATAACCTCACATTACCTTCCCCTACTGGATAAAGACATTCCCATAAGAGCCAAATCCATAGTCATTATGAACCAGAGCCATAAACGTCAATATATCACGGAGCACACCATGCTGGTCTCTGTTTAGAGAAACACTTACATATTGTGCATTGCAGCAGATTCTCCCAACTCTTAAGGCTATATGCCAGTCTTTCTTTTAGTGTCTTACCTTGTTTACAAGGATCTTCTGAACATCTTTAGGGGCCTCATTTAGATTTCTGGAATTAAAAGACTTATAGATAATCTACTGCCCTATAGTATTCACACTTGTCCCACTGAAAGAGATGAGTTACCAACCTGTAAGAACTGAATTCAGGCTCTGACCAGTGGGATCTCCTCCCCTGAGCACTGGGTCTGTAGACAAGTTATATGTCTCCTGCTTCTCACTCATCCTGCCTTGGGCTGTGCCACTCATGGCTGACTCTCCCCTTGGATTCAACAAGAGCCATCCCTAGCTAAGGTCAATTCAGAGATTATCCTCTCTCTCCACATGAGGAGGGAGAGGGGAGAGAACACAGCAGAGTCAAGCATCCACATAAGAGACTAAAAGTGTAATCTAGAAAATATATTGGCATCAGCACACAGGGCCTTGTTTCTAACTCCATATAAATGTACATCCTTCCCAAACATTTTTCTTAATGTTCTATTCATCCAGTTCTTATCTTTATTTTTAAAAGGCTGGTCTGGAGAATTGAAGAAAATCAACCCTTCAACCCTGCAGGGTCCCTGGAGAGTGGCTAGAGAGAGGTTAACCCTAAGATAAGACATCATGGGGGAACCTCCTGGAAGCACAGGGCATCCAGACCAAACACACTGTCACTTCAAGATGCCTTTTCAATATTTACACTTAGTTGCTGCCAGAATCTCATTCCCCCAGTTTGCACAGCAGATCATATCTCTGCTTGGGTGCCCAGTGTACCCCATATGTATATGTGTGTGTGTATATATATATTTGAGATGGAGTCTCGCTCTGTCACCCAGGCTGGAGTGCAAAGGTGCGATCTCAGCTCACTGCAACCTCTGCCTCCCAGGTTCAAGCCATTTTCCTACTCTAGGCTCAGCCTCCTGAGTAGCTGGGATTAGAAGGACATGGACCATGCCCAGCTAATTTTTGTATTTTTAGTAGAGACGGGGTTTTGCCATGTTGGTCAGGCTGGTCAGGAACTCCTGACCTCTTGATCTACTTGCCTCGGCATCCCAAAGTGCTGGGATTACAGGTGTGAGCCACCACGACTGGCCGCCCCATATTCTTAAGACACTAAGCAAAGCTTTCTGTTCTTAATGTTCTTCATCTTGGCTCAGTTCTAGGATTTCTATATAGCACTGACTTTGGGGGATGGGCCAGGGGTCTGTCTTAAAGCTGAGTTTGCAAAATAAGTGCACTAATGCAGGAACAGAAAACCAAATACTATATGTTCTCATTTATAAGTGGGAGCTAAACATTGAGCACATATAGGAACAATAGACACTGGTGACTACTAGAGAGGGGAGGGAGGGAGGGAGGCAAGGGCTGAAAAACTACCTGTTGGGTACCATGCTCAGTAGCTGAGTGACAGGATCATTCTTACCCCAAACCTCAGCATCACACAATATACCCAGGTAACAAACCTGCATATAAACCCTCTCAATCTAAAAGAAACATTGAAATAAAAAACCTAATATTTGATATCATTTTCAATAATACTTTTCAAGACTTATTTACTCTAAATGTAAGATTAAGAATATATTACTTGCTCCTGTAAAATGTTATTTTTATCATTTTTTATTTGCAGTGATTTGAAGGATTGAGGGAGATCAGGGCTGTGGGCCCGCGGTTGGCCCTGAGTGCTGGGGAGATGGCAGGACAGAGGCATTTTTGGCAATGGGTAACCTTGGAGGCTATGGGTGACCTTGGAGGCTACGTCTAACCCATTTCAGCTGCCTCTCAGTGAGTCCCCCGTTAGAAACTGCTCCCAGAAACTACCCAGTTGGGCCCTTAGAGCAATTGTGTTGCAACACTGCTTTGTCAAAGCCCTGCTCTTAGAGAGATTTCCCAGAGATTACCCAGTCCTTCTGACCTCCTTCAGAGATCCCTAAATTTGCCAGAGTAGATATTCTGAAAATAACACAATGACACACTCCTACTTTCTTTCTCAGTTTCATTGGGCTGAGCCTTAAGACAAGACATAGATCCACTGGCTTTTTGGTAAACATGTATAGTATGGTGGTTAGGAGCCTGGGCCTTGGGGTGAGATAAAAATAGGCTCAAAGCCTGTCTGTGCTACATGCCAAGTAGGTGATCTTGGGAAAGCCATCCAGAGAATGGGACAAATTAATCTATCTCAACTAACAGTTGTGAGGATTGGATGAGATAATGTACGCAGAGATTAAGCACATTAAATTCTCAATCAATAACTGATCATTGATAAAACTAACCAGAGAGTTTCTAAGAGTTTCCTCCTAGAACAAGGCAGTGAAGATTTTTTTCCCTCTGAGCTTATGTGTCTGGGAAGAAAGGCAAAAATCCCTTGATTCCTTTGTTTATATTCTCCCCTTCTCTACCTCCCATATTGGTCTGAAGACACACCTACAAACAATTCAGTTTCAACAACAGCCTTAAATACCCATGGCATGAATTAGAAGAAAACAGGCACTAACAGATGATTACAGAAAATGTAAAAGACCAATCAAAATGCAAATATAAAGCATTTTTATGTAGAAATGCATCCTTAATCTATCTCTGTCACCAGCCAGTAGAGTGATAAGAATGACAATAGGCATTATTTAGTTGAGTGCTAACCTGTGCTAGGGTCCTTTCTAAGCAGATTACTAAGGCTTTCTTATTTAATCCTCATGGGAATCCTAGGAGGTAGGTACACTTGATATTCTCCCTTTGAAGATAACAAAATTGGGGCTTAGAGATAGTAACTAACCTATGAGGGCTCAACAGCAGCTCAATGTGTGGGAGAACAGACCAACAGTTTGGGTTCTTGAAAATATCAGCCTCGGCCGGGCGCGGTGGCTCAAGCCTGTAATCCCAGCACTTTGGGAGGGAGGCTGAGACGGGCGGTATCACGAGGTCAGGAGATCGAGACCATCCTGGCTAACACGGTGAAACCCCGTCTCTACTAAAAAAATACAAAAAACTAGCCGGGTGTGGCGGCATCAGCCTGTATTCCCAGCTACTTGGGAGGCTGAGGCAGGAGAATGGCGTGAACCCGGGAGGCGGAGCTTGCAGTGAGCCGAGATTGTGCATTGCACTCCAGCCTGGGCAACAAGAGTGAAACTCTGCCCCAAAAAAAAAAAAAAAAAAAATCAGCCTCAAATAGTAGAGACTTTCCACCTTTTTTGTCCTCTATGGCTTCTGGAAAAAAGCTGGGAAATGGTGAGTTGCCTTCTTTGTCCCAGGTAGCCAACAGAAATCTATGACAGGGAGATTTCTCTACATAGCAGTAGTTAGACCATGAATACACTGAGCCAGAGAACATGGGAGGCCAGCAGAACGCTCTGATTTGGCTCTAGTATTTGTCTTCCACCCTTCAAACCTTCGAAGCCAAGGACTTTCCTTCAGGTTCTCTTAGTTTTCCCAAAGGGGCTACAGAGCAAAGCAACTATTCTAGGCCTGCCACTCACATTTATTCACTTCTTAAGAGAAAAAGAACTTTCAGTTCCCTCTTTATGAAATTATTCCCAACAGATACATCAGGAAGAAGCCTGAATTAGATGATGTGCGAAGTCCTAACCAACTCTGAAATTCTGGGATTCTGTGATTATGTAAGTTATTGTTATATAAAAGATAAATGCACCACAGATTTTAAGGGAATCCAGAAATGTCATTGACTATTAGTACTTTCCTGCAATCCCTTTTAGGAATTGATAGTTGGAATTGCATTTCCATTAAGCTGAGGAGACATTAGAAGGGAATGACCCTGAACTGGCTCGTTTGGGTGGCTCCGTGGTTGGCCGAGCACTCTTCTTTGACTTCTGCCATTGGGCCCACAGGGAGTGGCTAGAGAGAGGGTTCACCTGAGAGGAGACATTGTGTGGAAAGCAGGAGCTTGGAAAAGAAGCCTGCCAGGGGTCAATTCTCAGCCCTACTACTGCTCACACCACCACCCTAACCTCTCAGTTTTCTCATCTACAAAGTGGAGACAACACCATCCTCTTCACAGGGCTGCTGTGGGAACGAGGGGATCCACTTAGGTGCCAGCACACACACAATGCCCATCTTGTGGGTAAGCACTGTGTCATCTGCAGCTGTCAATAGTAGCATTACTCACAAAGTCAAATTGCCCTACCTGTTGGAAAGGCCCACAGTGTATAAAGCAGGATTGGTGGCGACTTTCATGGCCATGGGATTTCACTTTTATCAGCAGTGACTTCCACGGATTTGCAGGAGCCAAACTAGGGTGTAGTTAGGGCTATCCCTACTGTCATTTGAAAAATCATATTTAATTTTTTAAACTGAATTTATTAATTGGAGTTACTGGTTACTGCCAATTATAAAGAATTTTCTGAGAGGTAAAGTTAACCCAGGATGGACTGGTCACCTCAGTGGTGACAGTTTATTCCTATGGCAAGTAGCTTAAGGATAAGATGGCTGGAACACTGCAGAAAAGACAGAAGGACTGGACATCGATGATGTACATTAATGACTTTAAGTTTCCTGAGATTCCAAACAGGGACAGAACCTGAGATCCCAAATGTGCATCACAGATCTCTAAGCAGCCCTGGAAGTTTATAATTTTTGCTTTAAATTTCTCTGATCTTACAGATTATCCATTGAGTAATTGAGAATCTACAAATATTAGAAACAAGCCCCCTCTGATTTATTAACCTACAAGTTTCCCTTGGTGAGTTTTCTTAAAAGTTGGTTCCTGTAATTTTACTCATTGAGCTCCCTGGGAAAGACCTAGCCCCTGGTCTTTGTGAGGAAAGCAAATGCTTCCTAAGCTCATCCCTGTGGCTGCAAATTCTAGGCAAGGAGGCAGCAGTGCTCCTTATAGATAAGAGTCAGCATTTGCAGAATTAATGTGTGAAACCCACAAAATTCAAAAAATTTCCACGCAAGGAAGGAGGAGGAGGACAAATGCCTGCCAGGCCAGTGCATTCATGGAATCGATGCCAATTCTGGACCTCAGAGAACTGGACACTCAGACGCTTCACTGGGATTGCTCAAGTACTGACATAGCCTTGTAAGCTGAGATCCTTCAAAGGAGCAAAAAGAAAAAAGAAGTTTAGAGGAACGTTTGCAGGGAGGTTTCCCTTGGGTCCCAGTTGCCCAGCCGAATTAGCATCAAATCTTGCCCTGGAATAGGGTTATGAGAGTTGAGTTTCTCAGCCTCACACAATGATTGCAGTCAATATGGAGACTGCCTGGTTTTCATTTGGAAGAAATTTACATTTGATCTCACTCTCACCTCTGAACTTCCACTCTCCAACCAACTTAACTCGTATTATTCTGAGGCCCATGTATTTGCAAAAATGCCTTCACTGTTCTTTCCCCTGGCAACCGGATGATAAAATTTCTCCCTTAATCTTTCTCCCATCCCAAGCAAACCCCTCCTTCTTGAGTTATGGCTGGTATCAATAAGGGGTTTGGAGGAGAAAGCCGAGGAAATTAATTCACACTAAAAAGCAAATAGCTGATAGATCTGTGAAGCAGTTGTAACACTTTTTAGAAACTCAAGCATCCCAGTTACACAATTTCAGGGTTGAAAATGTAATGTCTTGAAGGATGGCATGGAATTCACAAAGACCAAGGACAAAATAGAAGTTTTCCATTGTGGGCCGGGCGCGGTGGCTCAAGCTTGTAATCCCAGCACTTTGGGAGGCCGAGACGGGCGCATCACGAGGTCAGGAGATTGAGACCATCCTGGCTAACA
>NW_012115267.1:1431740-1433182 GCF_000951035.1 Colobus angolensis palliatus
TAAACCCGGGAGGCGGAGCTTGCAGTGAGCTGAGATCCGGCCACTGCACTCCAGCCTGGACGACAGAGCGAGACTCCGTCTAAAAAAAGAAAAAAATTTTCCATTGTGGTAGTTACCTCCATTTCCTGTGCTCCTTAAGCTATACTTGGAAGGGAACTGTTTGATGGTAAGGAAATGTTGCATCTGACAATAGCAGATTATACTGTTAATCCCCAAATATTCACAGCTCCACAATCAGAATAGACAAGAATTGTGGAAGCCTCAGGATGGAAATGCAAGAGACTGTGAGCCCAATCAGGGCCCTCTCAGTCCCAGGGCCTGTCCTGGGACCTCCTGGACATCCTCCCCGGGTTCCCAGGGATGGGCCTTCTGCTCCTATTCATTCTACATTTTCCCCTCCTCCCTACTCTCAGCACTGACTTAGGAGCTTCTTTTATCCTTTGTGAGCGTGAGGGAGAGTGGTACCCCTTGATGATGGAATTTCGACATTGGAATCGTAAATGTTAAAATTTACTGAAGGTTCACTATGTATTGCTACTGCTCTAAATGCTTTATTTCATTCATTCAACAAGTATTTCTGGAGTGCTTCCCATGTGCCTGCCACTTCTAAGTGGTATTCATTCATTCATCTAGTGCTTGCCCTCTTACATGTCAAGTCTTGCTATAGATGCTTTTCATTCATTCATTCACCCAGCAAGAATGTATTGGGTGTTCACTATGTTTTTTTGTTTTGTTTTTTGAGATGGAATCTCACTCTGTTGCCCAGGCTGGAGTGCAGTGGCGCGATCACGGCTCACTGCAAGCTGTGCTTCCCGAGTTCATGCCATTCTCCTGCCTCAGCCTCCCGAATAGCTGGGACTACAGGCACCTGCCACCATGCCCAGCTACTTTTTTCAAATTTTTTAGTAGAGACAGGATTTCACTGTGTTAGCCAGGATGATTTCAGTCTCCTGACCTCATGACCTGCCTGCCTTGGCCTCCCAAAGTGCTGGGATTACAGGCATGAGCCACCGTGCCCAGCCCCCATGTTTAAAATACTATTTGTTCATTCATTCATTCATTCAAGTATTTTTCTGAAAGACTTTTGTATACCAAGCACAGATTTAGGCTCTGGGGATATAGCGATGACCCACATAGAACCTCCATTTTTGTGGAGATGATGCTTTATTGGGCGTTTCCAGGCAAAGCACAAATAAACAAGAAAACGGGTAGAACACCAGGTAGTATTGAGTCATATGGAGAAAAAGAAAGCAGTTGAGGGGAACAGATGATGCAGGAGGCAGATATTGCTGTTTTTAGGCCTTATTGATGAGGTGGCATTTGGGCAGGGGCCTGAAGGAAGTGAACAAGCAAGCCAGGACAAAATCAGCCAGACGAAGCCAAGACCCCAAGGTGTAAGCAGCTTCACATACTTGAGAAAAGGGAAGGAAGGAAGGAAGGAA
>NW_012115267.1:1433232-1457486 GCF_000951035.1 Colobus angolensis palliatus
GGAGGAAGGAAGGAGTGATGTGAACAAGGAGAGTGGTGTATGAGATCAGAGGTAGCTGCGAGAGAAAGTTTGGGTGGGACTTTGCAGGGCTCTAGGAGGGCATAGGGTTTTACCCTGAGTTGGACAGGGAGCACACCAGAGAATTATGAGCATAGGCATGACATGTTTTAAAAGCCTCCTCTAGTGATGGATATGGTAATTAGCTTGATTTAATCATTCCATAGTGTCTACATATATTAAAACATCACATTGTACACCACAAACAGACACAATTATTTGTCAATAAAAATAAAATGAAAGCATCCTCTAGCTGCTGGGTTGAAAATAGACTGGGACATCAGGGTGAACATCAGGGGGTCAATTAAATGACTACTGCAACTATCCAGGCAGGAGGTGATGGTGGCTCTGACCCTGTGGTATTAACAGTGGAAGTGGTGAGAAGGGGTCAGTACCTGGTTACATTTTGAAAGTAGAGCCCACAGGATCTGCTGATGGATTGGATGTAGTACACAAGAGGAAGACAGAAGTCAGTGATGATTCCAAGAACTTTTTCCTGAGCAACTAGAGTAATAGAGTTGATTTTTACTGAAATGGGAGAAATTGCCCAAGAAGCTATTTAGAGAAGAGGTGAAACGGGAGTTTGGGTTTGCATATTATTAAGTTTGAGATGTTTATGATGGATATAACTTGAGAACTTGAGAGAAGCATTGGGTTAGTCTGTAGTCCATGGGAGAGTCCAGCCTAGGAATATTAAGGTGGGCTTAGATGCATTTCACATCACAAGACCAGAGAGATGAACTGAGTGTTGAGTGAGTTTGGAAGAGAAGTCCCAGCACTGAGCTCTGGGGCATGCCAATGTCTAGAAAATGAGGAGGAATCATAAAGAAAAAGAGATCAAGATACAACCAATGAGGCGGAAGGAAAACCAGAATACACTGTTATTCTGAGAATCAAGCAAAGCAGTGCTCCAAAAAAGACAATCAACTATGTCAAGTGTTGTGGACAGGCCAAATAAGATGAGGCCTGACAAAATTCCGTTGGGATATTACAGCAGCCTTAATAAGAGCTGTTCAGATGAGTGATGAGAAGACAAGATTGATTAGAGCATGGCAGGAAATAATATTTATGTATTTAATTCCATGAGGGATGTTGTACTGTTATTACTGTTTTACAGTTGAGATAACTGAGGCACACGGAGGGTTGAACTCAGCTGGGACTGGAAGCCAGACAGTCTGGCTCCAGCTGGCATGCCCATCAAGACGCTATGTGCTTTGAACCTGAACACTCTCAGACTCGCCACTGGTAGTGGAGAGAAGGCCCTGGCATCTTAGGACAACCACAGCTAGTTAGAGGGAACAAGGGAAGGAGAAAGAATGTGACTCCCCCATTCGTCCTTGCTTCTGTAGAGGGATGCTGGTTAAGAAAGCCACAGGAGCTAGAGATGAAACACACACTTGGCTTTCTCCATAGCATTTTATAATTCTAGACATTAATTCAGAATCTTTGTAATATGCTGAATGTTCTTCCGAAAAGGCATGGCATTAAATTGTCACTGATAATGATGGTGCCAGTGAGTCACGTTTGGCACGTAAATGGAAGTGTCTTGTGAACTCTGTGCTCACAAAATTTATCCTTGACCTTGTTGCAGTCTCTGGGCGGTGACCAGTAGCACACTCACATTTTGGTTTTTTGTTTGTTCGTTTGCTTAATGAACTTGCTTGGAAGTTGTGTTTCCGTGTACTTGAACCGAATTTCAAATTGTGACCGGTTTTGGAGGAATGGAGAGGGCTGAGCACTCCACGGCAGGCCAGCTGGACTGGAAGTTTGGTGCATCACAATGACCTTGCAGTCTTTCCTGGGGAAGGGCAGAGAGGGGCCCAAGGGAAATCTTCCCATCTTTTGCTTGTTGCTCCAACTTCATGGCTTCTTTCACTCAAAACTGAAAGGGTACTTCCCTGACTGCTACTGTCTAAACTCTTACCAGCTAGCCTTGAGTTCCCATTCACTTGGGGTTGGTGTGTAGCAGGAGGAATCTGGATCCTCGTCCCAATGTTAGGAAGACAATTAGGTAGCTAACGGGAAAAGTGGTAGTGGGTGTTAAGAGTCAGCGAGAGGAGCCCCAAAGATGAGTTTCCCTAGTTCACAATTTCTTTCCAGGCTGGTCTTTCCAGCCAGGCAGATGGCAGGGCTGGACTCCTGACTGAAGTCTACAGTGACTGCAGTGACCCCTCTTCTCAGAGGGGGAGGCACCTTCTGCCAGAGCCCCAAAGAGCTCTTGTTCTCCTGTTCCTTTGGAAGGTTTTTCCATCTGGCCTCTGTGGGAGCCAGGGTAAGGCAGGACTGCCAAGCATACAAGTGGTTACTTGTACTTTCCAGGCTTGAGAGAGAGGAATCAGCTGGACAGAAGACCTAGGTCCCCAGCTCTAGTGAGCTTACATCCTGGGATCAGAGAGCTCTCTGTGGTATTGAACTTTCAGTATGGGCATTTTGAGCAATTTAAAAAAGGTCTCATAATGGTGGACACATGTCATATATCCAAATCTATAGAATGTACAACACCTGCCAGGCGCAGTGGCTCATGCCTGTTATCTCAGCACTTTGGGAGGCTGAGGTGGGCAGATCACTTGAGGTCAGAAGTACGAGACCAGATGGCCAACATGGCAAAACCCCATCTCTACTACAAACACAAAAATCAACTGGCATTGTAGCAGGCGCCTGTAATCCCAGCTACTTGGGAGGCTGAGGCAAGAGAATCACTTAAACCCAGGAGGCAGAGGTTGCAGTGAGCCGAGAATGCATCACTGCACTCCAGTCTGGGCAACAGAGCGAGACTCTGTCTCAAAAAAATAAAATCAAAAATAAATAAAAATAAAAAAAGAATGTACAACACCAACAGTGAACCCTAACGAGCACTCTGGACTTTATGTGATAATGATGTCAATATAGGTTCATTGATTTTAACAAATGTGCCACCCTGGTGGGAGATGTTGATAATCTAGGAGGTTGTGGGATTAGAGGGTGAGGGTATACAGAAAATCTGTGTACCTTCTGCTCAATTTTGCTGTGAATCTAAAACTACTCAGGGAAGGTGTGGTAGCTCATGCCTGTAATTCCAACACTTTGGAAGGCCAAGGTAGAAAGATCGCTTGAGGCCAGGAGTTTGAGACCAGTCTGGGCAACACAGCGAGACCCCATCTCCACAAAAAATAAAAAAGAAATAAGTCAGGCATGATGGAATGTGCCTGTGGTTCCAGCTACTTGGGAGGCTGAGGTAGAAGGGTATCTTGAGCCTAAAAGTTCAAGGTTATGGTGAACCATAATGATGCCACTGCACTCCAACCTGGGTGACAGAGCAAGACCCCATCTCTAATAAATGAAAGAATGAATAAATAAATAAAAGTACTCTAAAACTAAATTCTATTTTACAAAGCGATCCTCAGTGGTTATACAAATGTTCTCTGTATAACTACACGTTCAACTTTAATAATTTTTCTTTATGTGGATTATACACATACATACACACTTGAAGTATCTCTCCTTCTTTCTCCCCCCATCTCCTTCAAAAGAACACTTTTCTGAAAGGGGCCACAGTTTTCAAAATGAATGAGTCAAAGCTGAGTACACAGACCATTTTTGCAGGGTTCAGAATCAGTCTAAAGCCAGAACTTCACTGTAGCCAGCAGAACTCTTCTACCAAGCTTTCTCTTCCCTGTCCTTATTGCAAACCCAAGCATTTTCATTGTCACAAGGAGGGCCCTCTACAGGAGCATCCCAAATCAGTACACTGTCATGCCCTAGCACACGGGACGAGTCAATGATTCTGTTAAGCCTGTCATCATGACATTCTGTTGACAAAGAACAAAGCCGAGGCTTGGAGAAGTAGCATGACTGACTTTCTCTCACACAGATGTTTTTAGGAAAAAACCAGTTCTCATTCTGAGGAATTTACTCTTGCTACCATGTCCCAAATAAATACCCGACTGTTTCCTATATAGAAGTGATGAATTCACGGAAGGGGGAAAGTTCAAGCCACCAACATCAGAGGGATGAGAGGTGACATGTAAATCCAGGGAATCTTACAGGACTGACAACATTTGAAGATCTAATTTCTGAGGGTAAAGAGAAAAGAAGAGCTTGTTTAGACTACGAAGAAAATGTGAATCTAATCACATCTGAAGCAAGCAGAATTGGGAGCTGAATTGGCAGAAAGCCGGGGGAAGCTCCACTGCCTTCCCTGATGCACTGATGCTGTGAGAGAAACGTGCTGCAGGTATGGAATAGGTTCCGGCTCTCTAGAGTTCCTTGGTTATTTCTTCTCAAACATATTGGTTCTATGGTGGATTATAAATATTTGAACCTCGTATCTTAAAGATTTATTGCTTATGATATATCCAGTGTATTGTAGGTACTCAAGATTTTGTTGAATGAATGAAGATGACTTGTGCTAAACTAGTATACCAATGATACATTTAAGTTAAAAAAATTTTAGCTGGTATGTTAAACTAAAATTAAGAAGTTAAATGTAACAGAAATTAATTTCTAGCCATTCTATTTCTAGGAAATCAGTAGGGACAAGATGGGGAACACTTGTTTTAATAGCAGTTCAAGTGAAAAAGACTGGAGGGCTTCAGCTTACAAAGTCAGTGCCAGATGTATGAAGCACATACTACAGAAATGGTACAATTTCAGACTGTTTTAATAGAAGAAGAGTTTCTAGATCAAGGCTGGACATCATCATCTTGTGCTTTTAAGTGCTTTTAATACAACTTGTATATTTCTACCTGTTTTTAAGGAACCTTATCTGAAGAATTGGAGTTGATAATTAGGTGTCACATCTTAAGAGCAACACTGGTAAACCAGGCCATGTTCACGGATAGACAGAAGGTTAAAGGTCTAAGTGCCACAACATATTATGGCTTGAAAGAACCCACTATGTCTAGCTAGAGGGGATAACTGATTGTGACACGGAGAGTGATTAAGTGACATCTTGAATATTGTCAGAATTTTATGACTATGAAGCATTATCTATAATATACCACCAGAAGAGCTGGAAGAGTAAAAGGTAGCATCTGCAGCATGAAACACCCTGCTCTCATCACCTAACAGGACTTCAGGTTTAAATAAAAGTGTTCTACAAACTGCTGTTCTCCATATACAAGGAACCAAGTTATTCTTACCCACAAATAAAGGTCATACACATGTTACTAACTCGAATAACCATGGTCGTGGCAAAAATGTTAGATAATTCCACCAGGATTTTTTTTTCCCATTGCTTTGAATCATTAATAAGAACTTTAATGGCAGTGAAAAGAAATAAATAGAGAAATAAATAAATGTTCATTTCCTTTGGACAATGACTTATTAATATTCATTCATGGTACAGCTTATTCTCTTTGGGTATGAGTTTTTAATCACTTAGGAATTTTCCAAACCGTATTTTATTTAACTTGTGTATTTCTCCCTGTTTTTAAGGAACTTTATCAAATTTGCTTTGTTCTATGAATTCCCTTAATGTGCTAGGATACTAACACTATGAAGAAAATGAGATTAATATTGCACCCACAAAACAATGAGGTTACTATTTGCTTTTGTGGACTCTCAGATTCTTCTTTTTTTTTTTTATTTTAGAGACGGGGTCTTTCTCTGTTGCCCAGGCTACAGTGCCATGGCACAATCATGGCTCACGGCAGTCTCCAACTCCTGAGCTCAAGCCATCCTCCTGCCTCAGCCTCCCAAAGTGTTGAGATCACAGGTCTGAGCCACCACCCCCAGCCTAGATGTTTTCTTACTATTTTTTTAGCCATATGAATTTGTATTTTCTTTCTAAACATCTTTGTTTTACCCCTTTCATTATGGACACTTATTTTTCTCAGGGGAGAAAATTGAAGAAAAACTGAAGTTGATTAATTCTGTTGTTTACTAGTCGTGTAACCTTGTACACATTGCTTAACTCTATTTCATAGGATTTAATTTTCTCATGTATAAAATCCTTCCTTTGTCTAAGTTTTTGTAGTTGTGACTATCTGTATCCTCTTAGCCCCCTTAACAGTTCTCTTTCTCTCCGTGAATTCAACTGAAGGCAGTTACCCTCCCCTTCCTACTTCCCTCCCTCCCTCCCTTCCTTTCTCCCTCACTTCCTACCTTCCTTCCCTTGTATCTTTCTTTAAAAATCTCTCCTGATTCACTCACTTTCATATCCTGTATTGCCAACCTTGTATTTCAGATTATATTCTTGGCCCTACCTCACCACTGGAACTCAAAATCTTGGGTAATCTTGTGGTTCCTGGACATCCTCAGCCAAGAACTTGGGCATGAGTACCCTGTGCTTTCTACCCCACAACCTCAGGCCAACCCTGCTCACTCCTATTCTGGCCTTTTCCTACCCAGGCTGGACAAGAACAAGGAAGGTCAGAGAGTGACATTCAACCTGCAATAATGCCAGTGAGAGCACTTTAAGAAACTTAAAGCCTCTCATCAGCTCTGTCATTACAAACTAGTCTCCATCATAAGATGTGATATATTTTAAGACAGCATAAATTGTAAAAATGTCTTTGGAAGAAAAATAATAAATGTGAACTTAGATTTATAGGGCACAGAATTTCAGAAACATCAAAATGTTCTCTTTAAAGAAAATTGTGTCTTAGAACTGGGGAAATGCAGTTACCGGTTAACATTCTGCTACCCACCCACCTGCCCGCTGCTTCCTTGTGCACCCGGTGACAGAAAAGGCTGGTTTGCTCGACCGCATCAGGAAATAGCCTTGTGTTTCTCCATCCTGGCCTCTAGACAGCTGATTGAGCTGTCCCTTCACCACAGCTTGGTGACATCTTGAGCAGAACTTAAAGAGGTCTGGTCAACTTTCAGATATTAGCCAGTCCAGTATAATCCAAACCAAAACTTCACTTTCTCATCCAATAGAAGTTTTTCCCTTCTCTCCCTCAACCACATTTCCTGCCTCTAACCTACTCTCTGCTGCTCCTGGTTTGGTTCAGGGATCTGTGGTTCAGCCAGCTGTGGTTTGCTCTGAGCTGTGTAATGCTTTCTATCATTGCCTATGTACACAGATTGGAAATTTCCCATGGGACCCTTTTGTGGATTCTTTAGGGACACCTCCCTACCTCCTGACAAACAACTCTCTCAGATCTATGTGGCTGTGCATGAGGACACCATCCTCAACAAGGGCCATGGGCTTTTAGATTATTTCTCAGGGTGCCCCTGAGCTCTCCCTGCCTGCAGTCTGCTCCCAGGCTCCTTCCCCTCTGGCAGGCATCCCACTTGGCTCTGATCTTTTTCAAACTGCGGATTGCAGGGCACCCCCACAGCTGCCCCACTCTTCTCTCCCTGCCTAGTGGGGGCTTCAGCCAGTTCTCTGCCTTTGGGCTGCTTCAGGCCCCAGTTCCAGGACCCTCAAACCCAAGGGCCACATTTCAAGCTCTCCCAGGGACCCTCCCGTGCCCTGTGCAGTCACAGCCTGGGGGAGGCTCACGAGCGTGGGCAGCTCAGCCCGCACTTGGCCAGCGAGTGCCAGCTTCCCCTTCCAGAAAACAGCCCCCATCTGGTGGTTCTCCAACGCCCTTCTTCACTTACCTTTAGTGGGGTTGGAGGCAGGGAGGAGAAGAAAGGCAACACTGCTCTCTCTAGTTCTATACATTCTCTTCGAAGACATCTTTCTTCTCTTCCAAGAGCCGCTAGCCTCGTCAGAGGCATAGGTGGTTGCTGGACCCACGTGTTCCAGACCCATGTGTTCCACTCTGTACAGATTCAAGGTGACCGTGGCAGACCTTTCTCTTCAGAATATGGAGGGCACTTATCACCCATGACCCTCAGTTTGGAGGCTTCAGTAAAAATAAGACCCAGGAGGAGTCTCATTCCAGACCCACGTGTTCAACTCCACAAACTTGAAGTGTGTGCCCCACGCCAGGCATGGAGCTAAATGCTGCGATTACAGAGATAACCAGAGCATAAGCCATGCTCTCAGAGGCTCAGAGACCTGGTAGAGATCAGAATGGACCAGTGCACAGAGAACCAGCTAGGCAGTAGTTAAGGGCAGTCTCTGAAGCCTGAGGTCCTCGGTTTGAATTCTGGCTTAGCCTCTTCCCAGCTGCCCAACTTTGGACAAGATACTTTAATTCTCTGCGCCTCCATTTCTTTTTTTTCTTTTTCTTTTTTCTTTCTTTCTTTTTTTTTTTTTGAGACAGAGTCTCGCTCTGTCACCCAGGCTGGAGTGCAATGGTGTGATCTCAGCTCACTGCAACCTCCGCTTTCCGGATTCAAGCGATTCTCCTGCCTCCGCCTCCCAAGTAGCTGGGATTACGGGCGCTTGCCACCGTGCCAAGCTAATTTTTGTATTTTTTTTAGTAGAGACAGGGTTTCACCATGTTAGTCAGGCTGGACTCGAACTCCTGACCTCAGGTGATCCACCTTCCTCGGCCTCACAAAGTGCTGGGATTACAGACACGAGCCACTGTGCCCAGCCTGTGCTTCCATTTCTTCACCTGTAAAATAAGGATAATAATATCATCAAGGTATTGTGATGATCAAACAAGTTCAAATGGAAGGCTCAGGACAGAGCCTGGCGCAGAGCGGAGTTATTTCATTGAACACCAACCACTGTGCCGTCTGTCCTGTCTTGCAGGCTTTAGCCGCTCCTGGGCCTGGGCTCTCGTTTCACCTTCCTTCCAGGCTCGGGTTGCCCCTTCGCTTGTGTCTCTGGCTGTGCTCTGCTTTTTCTAGCTCATGTGCGTGGGCTGAGAGCACCCACCTCAGCAGCACATACAACCGCGTGGCTTTTCCCAGAGACCTGCTCCTTTAGCTTTTTTATTAGAATATTTGTTGTAATTCTGCATTTCTTAGTGCTTCATACCCATCTTCCCTTTCAGTTTCTCCCTGTAGGTGCATTTGAAATGCACCCTTCACCCTTTGATATCTTTTTTTTTGAGATGCAGTCTCACTCTGTCACCCAGGCTAGAGTTCAGTGGCTCAATCTCGGCTCACTGCAAGCTCCGCCTCCCAGGTTTACGCCATTCTTCTGCCTCAGCCTCCCCAGCAGCTGGGACTACAGGTGCCCACTGCCACACCTGGCTAATTTTTTGTATTTTTTAGTAGAGACGGGGTTTCATGGTGTTAGCCAGGATGGTCTCGATCTCCTGACCTTGTGATCCGCCCACCTCGGCCTTCCAAAGTGCTGGGATTACAGGCGTGAGCCACCGCGGCCGGCCAATATCTCCTTTCTTAAAATATGAGATGCATATCTAATTATGTCTTCTGTTCCCTTCAAAGCACTTATATTAGGTTCAGAACAGCATCCTTTGTGTCGCTTCCCCTCTCTCCCGAGAATAAACTTAAGAGTAAAACAAGTCAAAATTTAGCGTGATTACATTTTAGAAGCTCTCCCTCCAAAAGCGACTTTTCAATGCTATAGAAGTTGTTTAAGGAAACAGTAACTGTAATTAAGATGATACTCTTCTGTGCTGAAATTTGGGTGAGGCCCCCAAAGCTGAAAACTACCTCAAAGGGGATTCTAGATCATCTTTGTAGGGTGGCCCAAAACTTGTTCTGGTCACATCTCCTTCAACGACGTAAAAGAGAAGACTAGGAATTTAGGAGGAGGTTGAAGCAACCAGTGGCAAGGACTGGTCTGAGGAGCACTGGTGGAAGCTGGGCATGCCCACCACCTGCACCCTAGCCCCCCGCATGGAGGAAGGGGCGTGGGTATTTCCTCCTCACTCTAGACAAAGCAAGAGAGGCCTCAGAGATCACTCAGACAGATCTCCTGTGTGGCTCAGAACTGGTGGGTACAGAGACTGGTATCTGCCTTCCAGTTGTAACGCCCAAAGAGAAGATTGTGATTGGAGCCTCCCTTGCCAGGGAGCAGAGAGGAGACAGGGCTTGAGAGATGAAGGCACCCCCATGGAGAGAGGAGAATACCAGGGGCTGCAGGGGTGGGCAGGCGAGTGGGCAGATGGATACTTTGCCTGTTTTATTTATTTACTTTAAAAACATTTATTTATTTATTTTTTAGAGACAGGGTCTCACTCTGTCACCCAGGCTGGAGTGCACTGGTGCAAGCATAGCTCACTGGAGCCTCCAACTCCTGGTTTCAAGTGATCCTCCCACCTCAGCCTCCCAAGTAGCTGAGACTACAGGTGCTCACCACTGCGTCTGGGTAATTTATAAACTTTTTTGTTGAAACAGGGTCTCACTACCAACCTGGCTAACATGGTGAAACCCCATCTCTACTAAAAATACAAAAAAAAAAATTATCCGGGTGTGGTGGCGGGTGCCTGTAATCCCAGCTACTTGGGAGGCTGAGGCAGGAGAATGGCATGAACCTGGGAGATGGAGCTTGCAGTGAGCCGAGATTGCGCCATTGCACTCCAGCCTGGGTGACTAAGCAAGACTCTGTCTCAAAAAAAAAAAAAAGAAAAGAAAAGAAACACAGTCTCACTATATTGCCCAGGCTGGTCTCAAACTCCTGGGCTCAAGCGATCCCCCACCTCGGCCTCTCAAAGTGCTGAGATTACAAGCATGAGCCACAGTGCCCAACTTTAGAATTGCAGGTTGGAGATTCCCACGATGTTTAGTGAGATGTCAGAGGAAGACTCCAACAAACGCAGAAGAGTGCTGCGCAGGAGAAAGAATCAGCCTAACACCAAACTCATGGTGACAACCAGGTGAGCCCTTTTTTGTGTCTTTCTTCTTCCCACCCTTCTCCAGTTCTGGGGGAGCCACAATGAGAGGTTGAAGCAACCAGTGGTTATCCCACTCTTGGCTCCCAATCTTGTATCAGGTCCAACCTGGTGGGGAGAAAAGGGTTTAAATTGTATGGCAAATTTCAATTTTGAATTAAACTGGACATTTTTATTATCTGAGAAATGAGGCTACTTGGTAATTCTGTAAGACCTGCCTGGGATTTCATCCAGGAGCAAAGCAGAAGCATTCAACCTAACACACAAAAAAGTAATTGCTTTCTGCTTGTACTCTATTGAGTCCAACTCATTTAATGAAACAGCGACTTGGTAATAAGAAAGCAGAGCCCATGGCCTCTGTCTGGAGGGCCTGCATACACACAGGATGATTTGGTTGTGGTATTGCAAACATGATTTTCACATTAAGAAGTTCCTTTATGGTAGCAACCCACCCCCAGAGTGATGGCTTTTTAATTCTCTTTACTTTCAGCCTGATGCTTTGGTCATCCATCATTACGAATAAAAGATGCTGTTGGGCCAAGGTAAATTCCTCTTGCCACACTCAGTAAAGGGCCAAGCATATGGACATGACAGATACAGGAGAAATTGCCACAAGGGTGAACTTAAGCTAAGAGGAAAGCTGAGCTATCCAACGCTAGAGACGAGACTCTACAGTGGCGAGTACCCTGCTTATAAATTCAGCACTTCAAGATGGGGGGTCGGGGGGAGGCACAGAAGTAAGCACATAAGCCACAGCTCAGGGGAGACCAGTAGGGGGGCCCTGTGGGATCTGAAAGCCTGGAGCAAGTAGAAGGGGGGTAATGAGAGGAGACAGAGGGTGGAAGCAGAGGCCGGTATAGACAGGAGGTCTGAGAATGTGAGGAGGGCTCTGCTGTAGGATTGTCAGACCTAGCAAATAAGAAAAGAAACACCCAGTCCTTTTACCTGGCCACCCTACTCTAGACGGTTTGTTGGACCACAGGAGTGAGAAGCAGTATCTGTAACATTTGCTATTGTGGCCAGAGTCACCAGAAATTAAATAAAGAGAGTGAAACTGTGTGGAAATAGATCATTCTTCATACGAATCTGAAAGCCCAAACTTTAGCAATATTAAGATGGATCAACTGTTATTACCAGGAAAGAAAGTTATATTGAAGAAATATCATGTGCTTTGGTAATGTCAAGGACACTAGAGATAGCAAATGTATATTACTCACTTTAAAGAAATATGGCTTGGGTAGAAATGACTAAGGGACATCCCGTAACAATGTAAAAAGCCTATTAAAAAGTAAGTGCATCCAGTCTTTAATTTAATTTTGACTCAAATAATAGGGTAAATTTATTCTTCATGCAACACATAATTTTAAACTTTTATTACACAAAGCTGACAATTCAATTTAAATTGTGAGAGTATGTTTGCTTGGCACAGTTAATTCTGGTGATATTTACTGTTTGCAGGATCTCCCAAAAGGCAGAACATCTTGAAAAATGTGTTCCAGTGATTTCAAACCACTTTCAGATCCTTGCTAGTAAGCAAGTGTCGGCCTCCCATCATCCAGAGGTTTTTGAAACACTGACAGACACAAGTCCTGATTTGATGGCGGTATCAGAAGTGTGATTTTCATATGAACAAGCCCATGTGCAAAATAAAGTTCTTGCTGCCACCTCGAGGGTCCTCATTGCGGGCACTTCCCAGCTTTAGTCATGTGATGCCAGCACTAGACATGACTCTGGCCTATTTGAAGGCCTAAAGCACTGGATGATTTAGCATAAAGCGCCTTAGTTACTCCGCCTTCCCCCATACCACCCCTGGCTCAGACCAGCCGTCAGCATCCTGAGAAATGATGCTCTGCGTACTCTAGGATACCAGATGACAGGACATCAATGAATAAAACAAGGAGCATTTCAGACTGCAGATGCACACTGCTGGAATGAAAGCAAGAACTGAAATGTATCATGGGGATCTAAAGGGAAAACTCAAAGCCCAGATGGATGAAGCCATTGATCAACCCGACGGTACCAGAGAGGTGTTCCCAAAACCCAGACTGTAAACATTAAATTTTGTATTCAGTACACTCTTCACATCCAACTTCAAAGTCCAGGTTTTTTTTTTTTTTAAGTTGGGTTTTCTTAAACTGAAGTGCATCTTTTGTGTTGTCTCAGTGCCTTAAATTATAACTTTTCCTGCATGAAAAAAAAAAAGTGATTTCTCTAGAAGTTTCTCTCATCAGGAGTCCAAAACTGTTAGCTCTTTATAATCCCAAAGCCATCATTTTGGGAGCCGAGGTAGGTCACGGTGCTGATTTGCTTTCTCTCTCAGTGCCTGACTTTGGGCTTCTCAAGTGCCTGGGGCGCTTTCTTTCTCTTCAGATTGCAAAAGTCCTAAAAGCAGAGCAGCAGTTTGGGAGGTCAAATAGCAAATCTCTTTCTCTCCATTTGCGCTCCGAAGTGCTCTTCTGAGGAGCGGAACAACACCTTCTCCTCCCTCCTGCCTGGGCTCACTGAGGGTGCTGGTCTCAGCACAAAGCATCAGCAAAGTGAACAGGGCCAGGGCCAGAAGAGCTGGGCGCCCACTGAGCACACCATACATGAAGCCATCTCTTCCAACTGAAGACTAAGAACCATCTCTTCCAGGACAACTAAGGATGGATTTGCCTTTTTGAAAATTTGAGGTTGGACTTGCAATAAAAAAATTAGAGAATTTGTTATTGAATTGGGAACTTATGTATGGGAAGGAAAAAAGGAGCTCCCGAGCTCAGGGCTGCACACAGTGGACTTGGCTCTCCAGAAAGGAGAGCTAAGTGGGCAAAGGTAACCGCTCGCCTGCACTGCTCACAGGCTCCCAGCCAGACCTGCCAACCAGACTTTCGGGAGTAAGTCACTCATTCACACTACAGTATGCAATCCCGTCCTGTCCCCTCCCCTCTCCTCCCCTCTCCTCTCCCTTTCCTTTTTCCTTCCCTTCCTTCCTTCCTTCCCTCATTTTTACAATCAGTTTAAATTGTGTATTGTTTTAGAAAATATAACACTAACATATGAGAAAAATACAAACAGGGTAAATGGAATACAGAAAAAACTATCTTCCTTCCATCCCTGTCTTCCTACAAAAGTTCCCTTTGGTAGAGCTAACCACTGCTATCAGTTTCTACCAGAGATACTTTCCAGAGATACCACAGACAAAAGTATCTATCTACGTCCTCCATAAATGCAAGCATATATGCACCTTCTGCACCTTGCTGTTTTAAAAAACACTCTTTTTAAAACACTACCCACTTCAAATATTTTAATAAATCCTGGTTCTCTGCAAAATAAAGCCCAAACTTTTCCTGGTATGAAACATCTTTTATAACTCCCCAAATGAGTATCTCCTTCCAGTTCAGTGACCCCCTCCTTCCCTCCAGCTTCTTCCTCTCCCTCCCACCCACCCCGGGTTTCAACAGCATAGACCTCCAGGCCTGGGAGCCTCACTGCTGTTGGTTCTTTGGTCTGGAGACTCTTGCGTTTTCTCCTCTGCTTGTCAAAATTATTCTCATCATTTAAGACCTAGCACATCTGTCACTTCTGCTGTAAAGGTTTCTCCAAATTTCTGCCATATTGTTGACCATTTCCTCTAAGTACCCTTCTTAGCAAGTTCTGTATTCCTCCATGGGTGCTTCACTTATTTTCTGAACACTCTTGAAATTCCATGTTGGACAAGAGAGACCACAGGAAACAACATGGGCAGAGACCTCAAGGATCTTAAGGTCTAGCAGGGAAAAGCTGACAAGCCATGGTAGTAGTGAGTGATCATTGCTGGTGCCAGGAATACAGGAAAGAGGATGCACACGCAGACTGGGAAGATCAGTTGGAGAAGTTCTTGTGGGAGGCGGAACATAGGCTGCTAGCTGAGGATCTAGAAGGGACTTGCAATAAAAAATAAGAGAATTTGCCATTTAATTGGGAACTTGTGTAGCGGAAGGAAAAAAGGAGCTGCCAAGTTCAACGGTGCACACAGTGGGCTTAGCTCTCCGGGAAGAAGCTCATGGGATCCTAGCCAGACCTCCCTAGCGGACTTTAGGGAGTAAGTCACTCATTCACACTGCAGCATGCAATTCCTTTATTTATTTCCTCCTTTCCTTTCTTTCATTCCCTTTTTACAGTTTATAATTGGTTACATTTTACAGTTTCTAACTGGCTACAGCCACGTGAAGAGTTATGGAAAATGGAAAAGGTCAAAATGTTCCCAGGTGGCCATGCTACACAAAGGGAAAGGCATATGCAAAAGATGAGAGAGCACCAGAATTCATGAGACCTTAGAGATGAATCAAGATGGCATGAGGCTAGAGTTTTGCCAGGGTAGAGTCATCAGAGAAAGTCTTCTGTAAATTACAAAGTGGTCTTCAAATGACAAGTGTGGAGGTAAATGACTCAAAACTTTGACAACTGGAGATTTGTCATCTTTAACCTCCAAGTTGCTGCAGTCTCTAAAAATTTAAGAGGATTTGGGGAAGGCCAAGGGATGTCACTCAACATAATTGCTTTTGAGTATTAAAGCCATAGATTTTGACAAGCACTGCCAGGGAATGTCTCAAGGTTTGCATTTTAGTGAATTACTCTGTAAATCAAGATATATATGATTAATACTAAGAGTGGTAGTAATTAACCTATATTGAGCTCTTCCCCAACTTCCAGCACTATTTTTAGAACTTTACATATTAGAATCTACTTAATCCCAACTACTTACAGGGTGAGTATGCTATTATTATCTCTACTTTTTAGATGAGGAAACCAGGTATTGAGAAGTTAAGAGGCTTTCTCAATGTCACAGAACTGGCTTGTGGTGCAGTCAGGATTGAAACCCCAGTGGTCTGGTTTGGAGCCTGTGTTCCTAACCACAAGGCTCCACTGTCTCTCCCCAGCTTCAGTGGGCAGTGTTTGGGCGAGCACACTGCCCAGCCTGGAAACCCAACATTTGCTGTTCCGGAGAAGCATTCTGCAAATCCAGGGCAGATGGTCAGTAGGTGGAGTCTGCTTAACCCACTCTTGGCATCTCAAGGCAGTCACGGCCTGGAAATAACAATTTGGGGAGTTTAATTAACAGCACACTGCAGGAATGCCAAGAACAATGGGAAATCCATGAGTGGATACCTTGGGGTTGAAAATCAGAATTCAAGGGCCTTCCCTGCCATCTTTCAAGCTGCTATGGATTGCAACAGGCAGAGCTGCACTTGCTTGGTTTAGGCAGGAGAAGAGTCTAGATTAATTACACAGATGCATGGCTTTGCTCAGAAAAAGCCAGTAGATGGTTTGATGTAGTGACTTCTGCAACTATAAAATTGTAAGATATATGGTTATCTTTGTGCTAAATGGGGCCCTGAAGAGATTAACCTCATATACAAAGTGAAAATTAGATGAATGAATTTCACCAGGTGGGGAAAACTCCTTGTCATACTTGTAAATAGCGGTTTCATGCCAAGTATGCTGGCTTCAAATGTGAAACTATGGAAAAGTTTTCTTGAAAGAGTGCCATGGGGCTCTGAGAGAAGTACTGGTTTCGAACATGCAGAAGGTTAAAATTTGAGGTCAGTGCCTTAAAAAGATCCCTGAATACATAAAGCTTTAAGGAGGGAGCGGTGGGGGTTCTGTTTATTTTATAGTCAAGATGTATCTTTAAAGCGAATGCACTTCATGCTGTCAACCCAACTGTAGACTGTATTGCCCTCCCCCTCCAGGGGAGGGTGAGAGTAAGGCCAGGTGCGGGGTGCAGGCTGTCTTGTCCTTGGGGCCAGCACACATCGCCAGCTCACTAGCCTTTCTCACTGGTACTAGAAATGAGCTTCATTTCTGCAATCTGCATGGTGACCACTGTACAAGTGGTCACTGTAATAACTGAAAAAGCACAGTATTTTGACGAGAAATGCGTTCAAGTCACAGCTCTGCTACTGACTAGTGATAAGGCGCTGGGTGAGTTAACATCTCTGAGCCTCAGTCTTTTGTGAATGGGCGTACAATCCCATTCCCGAGAGATGTTTTAAGGATAGAGACAGTGGTATATAAGGGCACCTGGAAGCTATAAAGCAACATGAAATGCTGGCTAATGGAGTTAGCGGAATTTTGAGGCATCACTTTCTTACCTGATATCTGTCTCCTATCTTCAGCCTCTCAAATGTCGCATTTGCTTTTTTACTATTTTTTATTATGCTAAGATATACATAACAGAACATTTTACCCCATAACCATCTTTTAAATTATATTTGTAAACTGTATTTAACGGCCCTGGATTGTACACTTAAAAATGGTTACAACTTGTATGTAAGTGCTGAGCATTTTATTCAGAGTTTCAATACAGACACTTTTTAGAAATCTATTTTTTTGAGGGTGCAGAAAAAATTTTGTAAAAATAGATTCAGGGCGTACGTGTGCAGGTTTGTTCCATGGATATATTGCGTAATGGTGAGATTTGGACTTCTAGTGTGCCCATTAACTTGAAGGATGAAGACTGTACCAAGTAGATAATTTTTCAACCCTCAGTTCCCTCATCTTCCTCCTCCTTGGAGTCCCCAGTGTCTATGATTTCCCTCTGTATGTCCAGGTGTACCCATTGTTTGGTCCCCACTTATAAGTGAGAACTTGCAGTTTTTAATTTTCTGTTTCTGGGTTATTTCACTTAGGATAATGGCCTCCAGCCCCATCCACGATGCTGCAAAAGACAGGATTATATATACATATATATAGTTTGTTTGTTTGGCTTTTTGCAACCGAGTCTCACTCTGTTGCCCAGGCTGGAGTGTAGTGGCACGGTCACGGCTCACTCACTGCAACCTCCGACTCCAGGGTTCAAGTGATTATCCTGCCTCAGCCTCCCAAGTAGCTGGGGCTACAGATATATGCCACCACGCCCAGCTAATTTTTATATTTTTAATAGAGACAGGGTTTCACCATGTTGGCCAGACTGGTCTCAACAGACTGGTCTCAAACTCCTGGCCTCAAGTAACCCACCTACCTCAGCCCCCCAGAGTGCTGGGGTTACAGGCATGAGCCGCTGTGCCCAGCTGATTTCATTTTTTTTTTTTTTTAATATAGCATGCTTCACGAATGCGCATGTCATCCTGGCACAGGGGCCATGCTAATTTTCTCCGTATCATTCCAATTTTAGTATATGGCTGCTGAAGCAAGAACTGGAACCATTCTTAAATGTACATCCAGGGGCATTAAGTGCATTAACAATGTCATACGACCATTGTTATGATCCCTCTCCAGTACTTTTTCATCATCCCAAATTAAGACTCTGTACCGATGAAACAATAACTCATTACCCCCCTGTTCCCCTACCGCTGGTAACCTATGGTATACTTTCTGTCTCTAAGAATTTGCCTGTGAGGTACCTCACATTGGTGGAGTGAAACAGTACATATTTGTCCTTTTATGTTTAGTTTACTTCATGTAATACAAGGTGTTCAAGATTTATCCGTGTTGTAGCAGGTATAAGAAGTCTTTCTTCTTAAGGCTAGATAATATTTGATTGCATACATGTATATTCATTTTGTGTATCTATTCATCTGTTGGTGGCTATTTCGGTTGTTTCTACATTTTGGCTATTGTGGATGATACTGCTATGAACACGGTGTACAAATATCTGAGTTCTACTTTTATTATTATTATTTTTTGAGACAGGGTCTGGCTCTGTTGCCCAGGCTGGAGTGTAATGGTGCAATCTCTGCTCACGGCAACCTCCATCTCCCAGGCTCAAACCATCTTCCTGCCTCAGCCTCCAGAGTAGCTGTGAATACAGATGTGTACCACCACGCCCAGCTATTTTTTTTTTTTTTAAGACAGAGTTTCACTTTGTCGCCCAGGCTGGGGTGCAGTGACACAATCTTGGTTCACTGTAACCTCTATCACCAGGGTTCCAGAGATTCTCCTGCCTCAGCCTCCCAAAGTGCTGGGATTACAGGCATGAGCCACTGCGCCTGGCCCATTTTTTTGTATGTTTGGTAGAAATGATGTTATCCCATGTTGCCCAGCTGGTCTCAAGCTCCTGGGCTCAAGCCATCCTCCTGCCTCAGCCTCCCAAAGTGCTGAAATTACAGGTGTGAGCCACTGCACCTGGCCTGAGTTCTGCTTTTAATTCTTTGGGTATATCCCTAGAAGTGGAAATGCTGAATCACATGTTTATTGTTTATTGCTAGATTCTTTTTTTTTTTTTAATTTTTTATTTCCATAGGTTTTTGGGAAACTGGTGGTATTTGGTTACATGAGTAAATTCTTTAGTGGTGATTTGTGAGATTTTGGTGCACCCATCACCCAAGCAGTATACACTGAACCAAATTTGTAGTCTTTTATCCCTCACTCCCTTCCCAAACTTTCCCCCCAAGTCCACGAAGTCCATTGTGTCATTCGTATGCCTTTGCATCCTCATAGTTTGACTCCCACTTATAAGTGAGAGTATACAATGTTTCGTTTTCCATTCCTGAGGTACTTCACTTAGAATAAGAGTCTCCAATCCCATTCAGGTTGCTGGGAATGCCATTAATTCATTCATTTTTGTGACTGAGTAGTATTCCATGGTGCATGTGTATATGTGTATATATATATTCCATGGTGCATGTGTATATGTGTATATATGAGTAGTATTCCATGGTGCATGTGTATATGTGTATATATATGTGTATATATATATATATATGTCACAATTCCTTTATCCACTCATTGACTGATGGACATTTGAGCTGGTTCCATACTGTTGCAATTGCGAATTGTGTTGCTATAAACATGCATGTGCAACTGTGCAAGTGTCTTTCTCGTATAATGACTTTTTTCGTCTGGATAGACACCCAGTAGTGGGATTGCTGGATCAAAAGGTAGTTTTACTTTTAGTTCTTTAAAAAATCTCCACACTGTTTTCCACAGTGGTTGTACTAGTTTACATTCCCACCAGCAGTGTAGAAGTGTTCCCTTGTTACCGCATCAATGCCAACATCTATTTTTTTTTATTTTTTGATTATGGCCATTATTGAAGGAGTAAAGTGGTATCACATTGTGGTTTTGATTTGCATTTCCTTGATCATTACTGGTGTTGAGCAGTTTTTCACGTTTGTTGGTCATTTGTATATCTTCTTTTGAGAACCATCTATTTATGTCCTTAGCCCATTTTTTGATGGGATTATTTTTTTTCCTTGCTAATGTGTTTGAGTTCATTGTAGATTCTGGATATCAGTCCTTTGTGAGATGTATAGATTGTGAAGATTTTCTATCACTCTGTGGGTTGTCTGTCTACTTGGCTGATTGTTCCTTTTGCCATGCAAAAGCTCTTTAATTAAGTCCCAGCTATTTATCTTTATTTTCTATTACATTTGCTTTTGGGTTACTGGTCACAAAATCCTTGCTTCAGCCAATGTCTAGAAGGGTTTTTCCAATGTTATCCTCTAGAATTTTTATAGTTTCAGATCTTAGATTTACGTCGTTGATCCATCTTGAATTGATTTTTGTGTAAGGTGAGAGATGAGGATCCAGTTTCATTCTCCTACACGTGGCTTGCCAATTATCCCAGCACTATTTGTTGAATAGGGTGTCCTTTCCCCACTTTATGTTTTTGTTTTCTTTGTGGGAGATCAGTTGGCTGTAAGTATTTGGGTTTACTTCTGGGTTCTCTATTCTATTCCATTGGTCTATGTGCCTATTTTTATGCCAGTACCATATTGCTTTGGTGACTATAGCCTTAGAGTATAGTTTGAAATCAGGCAATGTGATGCCTCCAGATTTGTTCTTTTTGCTTAGTCTTGCTTTGGCTATGTGGGCTCTTTTTTGGTTCTATATGAATTTTAGGATTGTTTTTCTAGTTCTGTGAAGAATGATGGTGGTATTTTGATGGGAATTACACTGAATTTGTAGATTGCTTTTGGCAAAATGGTCATTTTCACAATATTGATTCTACCCATCCATGAGTATGGGATGTGTTTCCATTTGTTTGTGTCATCTATGATTTCTTTCAGCAGTGTTTTATAGTTTTCCTTGCAGAGGTCTTTCACCTCCTTGCTTAGGTATACTCCTAAGTATTTTATTGTTTTGCAGCTATTATAAGAGGAGTTGAGTTCTTGGTTTTATTCTCAGCTTGGTTGCTGTTGGTGTATGGGAGAGCTACTGATTTGCATACATTAATTTTGTATCCTGAAACTTTACTGAATTATTTTATCAATTCTAGGAGTTTTTGGAGCAGTCTTTGGAGTCTTCCAGATATACAATCATATCATCAGCAAATAGCAACAGTTTGACTTCCTCTTCATCAATCTGGATGCCCTTTATTTTTTTCTCTTGTCTGATTGCTATGGCTAGGACTTCCAGTACTATGTTGAATAGAAATGGTGAGAGTGGGCATCCTAGTCTTGTTCCAGGTCTCAGAGGGAATGCTTTCAACTTTTCCCTGTTCAGTATTATGTTGGCTGTGGGTTTGTCATGGATGGCTTTTAGAACATTGAGGTATGTCCCTTCTATGCTGATTTTGCGGAGAGTTTTAATCACGAAGTGTTGTTGGATTTTGTCAAATGTTTTTTCTGCGTCTATTGAGATGATCATGTGACTTTTGTTTTTAATTCTGTTTATGTAATGTATGGCATCTATTGACTTGCATATGTTAAACCATCCCTGCATCCCTGGTATGAAACCCACTTGATCATGGTGAGTTATCTTTTTGATATGTTATTGGATTCAGTTAGTTAGCATTTAGTTAAGGGTTTTTTCATCTATGTTCATCAGGGATATTGGTCTGTAGTTTTGGTCTGTAGTTTTTTGGTTATGTCCTTTCCTGGTTATTGCTGGATTCTATGTGTAACTTTTTGAGGAACCACCACTGTTTTTCATAGTAGCTGCACCATTTTCCATTCCCACCAGCAATCGCAAGAGCTCCAATGTCTTCACATTCTTATGAACACTTGTTCAATTTTTTATAATAGCCATCCTAATGAGTGTGAAGTACCCCATTTGTTTTGAAGGGTGTCAGTTACATCTCCATGTGGTGAGAAATGCAAGAGTAGATAAGGTTGCCTGCCTACCACTGGAGCTCTGGCATACCAAGGAGCGTATCTGGCACCAGAAATGTCTTTTTTGCAAGAGATTTTATCCAAAGCAAAATGGCTTTCTAGGGCAGATCTGGTAAGAGGACTTGATGTCCTCATAGTCACTTGATGATTCCGTCCATTTATTCATTTATTCACTCACTTACTCATTCATTTATTCCGTAATTAAATACTTATTTTGGTGATAAGGAGCAGGAAGGAATTGTGATAGATGCTGTGGTGATTATATTTTAGTATCTACAAAGGGACCTTACAAATCATCTTATCCAAATACCTACCCCATTCAGGAATATTTTCTAAAACTGGAGAGATAAGACTAAGGCCCAGGTTCCCAAGTTAGTGGTCCGGCTGGATGAAGCAACACTCCTCTAACTTGTGGGAGAATGGGTTTAAAACAAGGACAGGCATTTGCAAGGAAGCTCTCCTTCCTTACAGCTCACTAAACAGTCCAGTCACTTGACCAGCCTGTGAGATTTGAACACAATAAAACAAGTGTCAAGAAAACCTGATTAGATAAGCTCTGAGTACTAAGACAGTCCTTATATTGTGATAACCTCCTGCAAAAGTGTCACATACAGGCTGTGTGCAATGAGAGATACTGCTGACTTGGAACTTGTGAGCCAGGCAGGAGTGTGAGTATTTGATTTCAATCTGGGAAAATTCCAGAGGACTAAATTTGGAGGATTTATGAACATGGTAATGTCCACGCAATTGGATTTCACTGAGAAACATAGACTTTTTTTCTATTTCATACTGCGACATTTCAACTACATTAAAGGGCAAAGAGCAAGAGATAGAAACGCTAGCTAGAATGCAATTCACAGATACAGTTTCCACATACATACTTATTCTACTCTGGTTAATGCTGAAGCCTCCTGAGTTCAGAATTAAACAAGACTCAGAGAGAACATCATTTCCTAAAGTCTCGTTCACTTCTATTGCCTGGATACCCTCCAATGTCATACCAGGAAGCAAGACCGATCCATCCAGTTAATCAGGGAGAGTAACATTTTCTAGATCTGGGTAGAGACTTGCAAAAAGAGCTTTCTAGTCTTTGTGTATATCATATCATGATCAGAAAATAAGATTAAATATGATTGCACTAAACTCTCCATAACTTGATTGCCAATAACCTTATATTCCACTCCACGTATATTAAATGAGGTGGTGCACTCCATTTCATATCTTACTGCCATTTTTATGCACATAGAAGCGCTTTGCAGAATAATATCTTAAATATACATAAGGGCTTTTTGCATAAGAATTGTAATGTTCACAATTATTGTGTTGGGTGTTGCAAGGCCTTTGGCTGTGTCCAGGTTGTCCTGCTCACACAGCAGGATGCCAGGATCTTGAAGGGAGGTAGAGGGCTAGAGACTAACAACCACCCTGCAACCCCCGTAAGTGAGGAGGAGTCATTTGGTGCTTGAAACATCTGCATTCTCTATTGGCCCCTGACTATCTTCTATTTTTGACCCTGAGCCATAAGTGAAATCTCTCCCAACTCTGACATCTTCTATTCTAGCCCATGGCTTAGCAAGCTGGACCTGTTCTTCCTTGTTCTGGATCTGGCTTCCGGCTGCAACCCCCACCATCACCTGAATCTTCAACCTCATTTCATTAGCCTAGTCCCATCTCAGATTAATCCGACTGCCATTCTCAGCAGGGAGAGCCTAAACTTCTTCTTTTAGTATGCATATAGAGCTCACATACTTTAGAAAGATTTTTTAATATCACAGGCATTTTAAAAGAATGAGTAAGGCACTAGTTAAGCTTAAGATTAAATTAAACATAATCCTGCCACAAAGCATCTAGCTAACTGAGATGACGGTCTGAAAACATTCAGGATTCAGTGCAGTTACTAAAGGAATTTGTGGAGGACAGAAGCTATGTAAGTTACTATCTAAAGGGATTGTTGGAATTTTTCAGGGGTAGGAGACTGGACAAGGTGATCTTCTAACTGTGCATTTAATGGTTGCAATAGCTGTCAGGGTCAGAGTTGGTAGGAATAATCCAAATTAATATCTAAATCTGCCAGTTTTCAGTCCCATGTGGATGGAGAAAAAAAATCATGGAACTATTGCTGAGCCACACCGAAGATGAAAAGGGCCAATTCTGAGAAAGATCATACACGTGCCCTCCTCTCAAGGAGCTTGCATTTCTACCTGGACAGAAGTACGTTAAACACTCAGGGAATGTAAGAAGCCCAGGGAGGTTTTGGGGGTGCCCTCTTGACCTGTAGGCACATCTCTTCTTCTGACCCCATTCTCATACATCATTACTGTGACATGTAAGCCTCTCTGCACCGATAAACTAAGCCTTGCAACAGTAATACCTGTGCACATCTTGGAAGTCTATGGGATACTCATAGAGACACCTGATTTCTAGTCAGTTTAGATCAATCACAAATGAGGAAAACCTTATAGTGCAATATAGATTCTAGTTGTTCCTTCATGTTGGCAAAGAACTTCTTTTTTTTTTTGAGACGGAGTTTCGCTCTGTCGCCCAGGCTGGA
>NW_012115267.1:1457672-1470835 GCF_000951035.1 Colobus angolensis palliatus
CAGGATGGTCTCGATCTCCTGACCTCGTGATCCGCCTGTCTCGGCCTCCCAAAGTGCTGGGATTACAGGCTTGAGCCACCGCGCCCGGCCAGCAAAGAACTTCTTAAGGGTCAGGAGAACTTCTTCCCCATGGGTGTGTGCTTCCATGAGGAGGAACCTCCTTTAAGGTACTTTGCCCTACCTGAGCCTCTATTTACCCCCACGCTCTCAGAAGAGAGTCACTCATCAGGCTGGTGACGGGGAGAAGAATCTGGGCCTGTGTGACACAGCTTTTCTTCGTTCCTTCTTGCTCCAGATCTATCTGCAGGCAGCACCGACCCATCCTGGTGCCTCTGTCCCTGCAGAGGGACCCAGCTCTGTGGGGAAAGCCTGGTAGGCTCTGGCCTCACCTTGAACTGGGAGGGTCCTTAGGGATAAAGTGCTGGCACAACACTTAGGTGGCAGGTATAAGACCACACCTGCTCACCAGCGTGTTAGGAACACAGTTGACCTGCTAATCTCCAACCGTGGACCGCCTGCATCTTCCTCTTTCTGGATTGGGAATTGAGGTGGAGAAAATGGATGTTCTGTGTGAACTTCCTAAATGCAAAACAACTTCAATATTCAGAGGAAACCCTTCACCCTTCTTTATTCTAAGTATCCTCCAAGATGCACGCGCACACACGCGCACACACACACACGTTTTCTTCCCTAAGTGAAAGTTCCCAACCTCTGCTCTCTTCCTCTAGAGATCTTGGACCCCTACTGTGTCAAGCTGGATTATCCAGCCTGGGAGGGCACCTGGCTTCCTTCCACTGAGAGAAAACATCACTAATGAGGCTGCCGTGGACTCACCTGGTGTATTAGTCCATTTTCACACTGCTGGTAAAGCATACCAAAGACTGGGCAATTTACAAAAGAAAGAGGTTTAATGGACTCACGTTCCACATGGCTGGGGAGGACTCACAATTATGGTGGAGAGTGAAAGGAAGGTCTCACATGGAGACAGACAAGAGAAGAGTGAGAGCCAAGAGAAAAGTATTTCCTCTTGTAAAACCATCAGTTACCGCGAGACTGATTCACCACCATGAGAACAGTATGGGGGAAACTGCCCCCATGATTCAATTATCTCCCACTTGGTCCCTCCCACAACACGAGGGAATTATGGGAGCTACAATTCAAGATGAAATTTGGAAAGGGACAAGACCAAACCGTATCACCCAGGGAGAGATTTCACGAAACTTCATCTTCTGTGGAAACCCCAGGGCTCTCAGTACTCACCCGCTGTTAGTCAGGTGCCTATCCTCATTTCCATTCAAGATTCCTCGGGCTGTAACTCAAGTCTTGACACTAGGAGCCCCCATCTGCCCAGGAGGATTGGCTAGTTATTTACAAAACAGAATAATTTTCTGGCATGAAACTCACCACCAAGGAAATAAGACTGTCTTTGAAATCAGGTCAATGTTGGGTCAGAAAACCATAGCCTAGAATTTTAAATTATCTCCGGTAGCTGGTTCCACAATCTTGTCCATTTCGTGTGCAAGGCAGAGGAGGCTGATGATATTCTGACAGCTGCCAGAACCCGGAGCTGTGTGAAAGATAGCATGGGAATGTCAAGTATGCTGCCCCATGATGGCAGTGAAGGGGAATCACTCCCCTTCAATGTGTGGTTCCTGAGGCCAGGGGCTGTGCTCCTGCAACTGCTGGAGCGCAAGGTGGGGCCAAAAGTAGGCCCTGATTTAACTCTCCTTGCTCCCTAGCACTAGGAATGGCTGAGGACCTTTGGAATATATTTATTGTTGCTTAAGTGGAAACTAATTGAAGGGGTTGCACAGGTTGCCAGTGCATTTGTGGAGGGAGTGCTAGGTGATGACTCCCTAGAGTATGCAGTGCATAACCAGTGAGGGATGTGCAACAGCCTGGGGGTCACATGGGGAAGCCAGCAGCTGACAAAAACATCTCCATGGAGTGGCCGTATTGGGTGGTTTTGCCACAGCCTGGGCCTGAACATCAGTTTTGAAGATTTAGCCACCTCATTTGTCAGGGGAATACAGGCCTCTCTCAGGGAAGAACCCACCTTAGTGGTGCTGGTATGATCAGAAACAAGACATAGACCAGCCACTGGGAGTGGACCACTGGGTTGGGATCCATTCTTCCTGGACAGTGCTGAGATGAGCACAGTCAGCCTTCACCCCATGAGGTTCCTAGTTTGGGAGTTGACTATCTCTTTTTCTGGTGGCCATATTCTGTCTTCAGAGATGAAGAAATTACACTCCTAAGTCTTCGTAAGGCTGGAGGCATTTCCTCTTAGGTGATTGGGCCTCTCTTGCCTTTATCCGCCATGTGCATATTTTATGGTTTAACTCATAGGATAGCAACCTGAATTCTAAATTATTTGGGTAGCTTTAAGGGACTCAGTTTACCCCAGCCCCCAAATATGGAAGATGTCTCTGAGGTTTGCCACCATCCCTGATGGCTCCACTGCTCATCAGCCCATGAGCACCCACATTCCCTCCCTGTTCTGTGCATTTACTGACTTTATATGCTCCTCTCACTGCTGCATCTTCCAAGGCATGTCTCAAGTCCTTCCTCCTGCATGAAGCCTTTCCTGACCACCCTACCCTTTACTGACCTCTGAAACTCTGCAGTACTCAGAGAGAATAGAACCTAACTTAGCCATTAACTGGATATTGGCTAGTATTTATCATCGCCATTTCCTGTAGGTCCTATTTCACTGACTAGACTATCAGCCGTTTAAAACTAGTAAATGAATTTCCTATTTCTTTAGCTTCCCCCATCATGTCTAGCACAATGAAAACATTTGCAGATATTGGAGAAAAAGATGCATATTAAATAATCCTTTGCTTCCTCAAATATCACCCACCATTTTCTATGCATCTCAAATCCTCTTTCTCCAGGAAACCTTCCCCAACCACTGACTCACAATGATTTTTTTCTGCCCCTCCTGATCACCCATTGTCGTCTCAGCCATGCATTTTGTCGTTCACTTATGTTGTCTGAATTTGCGCTTTGGCTTAAGGTATGACAGTCCTGTCTGCACAACTGCAGCCAGGGTTTGGGTGATGTTAGCTCCAGTCTGAGCTGGCACCAAGCAAGACCCCATATGAGGGTCTGAATCAAACAGTCTTCAGCCAATGTTTGTTGTTGCCTTGAAGATCAACAACTCTCCAACAACTAAAGGTCTTCCCCAGCCAGGCCACTGTTCTCTGCATTAGGTAGACCTGGGCGTGAGTCTGGGTGTTATCACTTCAGAGGCGTCACTGTGGGAAACACCTCTTAAGCTCTCTAGGCCTCCATTTTATTTCCTTATCTCTAAGAAGCGGGGTGGAGCTGTTGTGAGCCTGAAGTACCATCAAGCACTGAAAACATTAGGCATGTAGAGGAGGGGTTAAGAGCAGCTCCTCTGCAATCACATCACATGACCCTGACCAAGTGACTTAATTCCCTAAACTACCTTCTCCTTATCTGTACAGTAAGCATGTGAACCTCATGGGCTTCTTGTGCGGATTATGTGAGATGACGTGTCTAGGTTCTTATGTGTTGGTAACAGTAGTGATGACAGTGGTAGCAGTAGTAGTAAGAAACTGTTATCACAGGCTGGGAGTGGTGGCTCACGCCTGTAATCTCAGCACTGTGGAAGGTCAAGTCCAGAGGATTGCTTGAGCCCAGTGTTTGGAGACAAGCCTGGCTAACAAAGCAAGACCTTGTCTCTAAAGAAAATCAAAAAATTAGTCAGGTGTAGTGGTGCACACCCATAGTCCCCACTACTCGGGAGGCTGATGGGGGAGGATCGCTTGAGTCTTACAGGTCAAGGCTGCAGTGAGCTGTGATCACGCCACTGCATGCCTGGGCAACACAGAAAGATCCTGAGAAAGAAAGAAAGAAAGAAGGAAAGAGAGAGAAAGAGGAAGGAAGGAAGAAAGGAAGGAGAAGGAAGGAAGGAAGGAAAGGAAGGAAACTGATCACAGTAATCGGCACTTGGAAAGTGCTCAGTGAATGTGGCCTTCTACCATGCTGCGGACTGGTGGTCTCTGTTGCCTTCCCAGGTACTGGAGTAGATCCACTGGCCCCTTTTCCAGATCTGCTGTCTACACAACTCGAAGCAGGGCTTGCAGCCTTGTCACATTTTTATGATATCTACCAAGGCAGGCCTAGGGAAGCAGGGGCCTTCGTATCCCTAGCTACACAGCTTTCTCTCAGCCCCCACCACAAGAGTTATCCTGCATCTCTATCCCCTTATCCTACAGAAGAGTTGAGATAAATTCTTTCTCGAGGTGACATGCAACAATTTATAGCATAATAAAATCTACAAGATTCTTCCCTGAGCAGAGATTTTGACAACAGCTCTTTTCCCTAAGGACAGCACAGAGGATGCCTATGCTAGGGAAAAATTAAACTCTCCGGCAGAAAAATCGCTCTCAACCCCACAAAGCATTGGCCAATCAGAACTTTCAGGAGCTTGGCTGAGCGTTTTGAACCCTGTGGTCACCAACTGTTTCATGTCCCAGCTGTCGCCCTACCGTATTTGTGCAGGATTATCCAGGTAATTCCTCAGAGGATGGCTACCTTCTCCTCCCTGGTCCTGAACCGATGCTCAAAACCTCTCCAGCCTCCCAGTTCTTTATTCTGTATGGCCAACACTGGAGTCTACAAATTAGGGCACTGTGCTTGAAGCTTGGGCCAAGTTGAGTTCTTGAGCACGTTTAACTTCTGAGTTCTCCCTTCACTTTCTGTCTCTTCTGGCATATTACTTAACTACTGCCTAAACCTTTTAAGTCATGATTTTAATGCAACTAAGCAGGTGCCATAATTTACTCCTCCAAGGGGCCTGATTTTCTGTAATGATAAAGAGATTCACTGTATTCCCAATTAATCATATCAGCTTAAATGTGTGTGGGGCCTCCAGGTGAGAAGAAGATAAATATGTAGCCGTGCTATTGTTCATTTTTACTGTAGCTCATTCTCTCATTAACTACTGCATTTCAGAAAATCAAGACCATTTAATTACGTCAAGAGCACAGCTGGAAAACTGCAAAGAGGCTATAATTGACTTGGGGAGAAGAAGCAAGTTCAGATATAACAAGGGATTGTTCTAAGAAGTTCCCCCACTGCTGAATATAATGCACTGCAAACCTGGGAGGAAGAGCTAAAAAAGGATGCAACCCAGACTTAATTAAAGTCATGATTAGCTGATGGGGGGGAGCCTGGGGGGCAAGTCAAGATAATACTGCTAAAGCCACTGGTAACTTATTTACACTTGCCTATGAAATACAGCCATGCCCAGAAACACATGCCTAGGTCCTCTGAGCTACAGAGTAACATGTGTATCTTCAAAAGGCTCCCTGTCAACCAATCATACATCATTGATCCAGAATCAGTCTTGGTGGGGGTATGCAGAAGATCAATTCAGAAGGTCTGAAGTGGGGCCCCCGTTCCAAATTTTAGCAGATACCCCAGGAGGTTCTGATGCAGGTGGCTGGTGGACCACACTTTGAGAAGTTCTGGAATAGATGACTCCAAGATTTTTCAGCTGTATAATATATATAAAACCTCGAAACATTCCATTCTTTGTATATTTTATACATTCATAGCCTGTGTGTATACATGCAGGGAGAAACTGTACACCATCTGTCTCTCTCCACTGCGTATGAATTCCACATGTGCCTGTTTTATAATAGAACTGAATTTTATAAGTTTTCAGCAAAATCAAATAAACAGTGTGTGGATTTGAGTATTTTCTTTCCTTACTTGACCCAGAAGAGGAATTTAATTTATAAAAGAAGACTAGAATCACAAACATGGCTCCACATTTTCTGAGAACGAAACACAGACATGTCCATGTGGCTTGAGTGGTTCAGGGACCATTTCAAATACACGTGGGGATCTTGTCTTTGCTATCCTGAGGGCTTCTCACTCTTTTCAGTCTTAAACCTGAGGCTTGAGCTCCAAAATTTGATGCCTCATAGAGGCCTTGAGAGCCAGGAAGTTAGTCAATTTGCCCCTGCCCTGCCTTGACCAAGTGAAAATAATTTCTTCTCCTCTGTTAATCACTCACCCTTAGAGATGGCAAATAGGTTTCAACTCATGGTCATTTTGCAGAGGCTGAACAAAGGAGTGGGCCGAGAAGGACTCAGAGGCTCTATATGGACCCCAAATAAAGGAGTGTAATCTAAGTCCTTGTAGGCATAGGGTGGGGTCCCTTTTAAAATCACTATTTGCCTGTCCAGCCCTGGGCTTTCTCTTGCAAGACCTACTCTTTTTATACATAATTTTAGAACGCTGAAATTTTATATCTAAGGGTTGGAACTTCTGTCTCCTGACTCCAAATTCCATGTTCCTCCCAATAACCTAGTTCATAATAAATCATCCGCAGTAGCGGAGGGCGCTAATCCAGACAAGTTTCGCTATCAGTAGTGAGAGGTAGTTAGCAAGAAATCTGAGCTCAATCTTCTCTTGAATGGGTTATAGCTGTTTTTGCCTTTCTCTTTATCAACACGCTTTACACTGAATAGAGCAGAAACTCAATGGCCCATAAAAAAGCATGAGGTGGTGGTGAATCTGTTCTTTGTGTATAGGTTTACCAGCTAGAAAAGAACTCGAGAACTGCTGCAGTCTTCATTAGTTAACTTAAACCTTTAACTCAAAGAAAGGTATTGTTTGAAGAACAACTGTATTAGCCTGTTTCCATGCTGCTGATACAGCCATAAGCAAAACTAGGAACAAAAAGAGGTTTAACTGAACTTACAGTTCTGCATGGCTGGGGAGGAATCAGAATCGTTGCGGGAAGCAAAAGGCACTTCCTCCGTGGCAGCGGCGAGAAAATGAAGCTGCGGCAGTAGCGGAAACGCGGATAAATCCATCAGATCTCGTGTGACTTACTCACTATCACGAGAATAGCACGGGAAAGACTGGCCCACGTGATTCAATTACCTCCCCCCGGGTCCCTCCCACAGCACGTGGGAGTTCTAGGAGATATAATTCAAGTAGAGATTTGGGCGAGGATACAGCCAAACCATATCACCAACATGGAAAATCCAGGCAAGTTTCGGCCGGGCGCAGTGGCTCACGCCTGTAATACCAGCACGGTGGGAGGACAAGGCGGGCGGATCACAAAGTCAGGTGGAGACCGTCCTGGCTAACAAGGTGAAACCCTGTCTGTAGTAAAAATACAAAAAACTAGCCGGGCGCGGTGGCAGCGCCTGCAGTCCCAGCTACTCGGGAGGCTGAGGCAGGAGAATGGCGGGAACCCGGGAGGCGGAGCTTGCAGTCAGCCGAGATCGCGCCACTCACTCCAGCCTGGGCAACAGAGCGAGACTCTGTCTAAAAAAAAAAAAATTAGAAAGAAAGAAAATGCAGGCAAGTTTCACTAACAGGAGTGATTTGGGGCTGGATGTGAGGAAAGTGTAATCCCATGCTGGGTTACCAGGGGCTCTTCAGGAAGGCAGGTCTTGCCTGTTTCAGTGTTCCTTCCGCTTTCTGAGTGGCATTCTCAAGCCTCTGGTCGTTATTAGAGCTGCCCTGCATTGGCTGGTTCCCTCTGCCTCCTAAATCAATCTACTCATTTGTCAAATTTGCTGATTCTAGGGCTATATAATGCTCGTGAACACACAAACAACAAATCGCTTTTACTCATCGTGAAGTGTATGATCCTTCCTCCAGTTGGGGAGAAGCTTATCAGGAAAGGTTTTCCCTGGAGCTCTTGCTGTGCACGATTGGGATCCACTGGATTTATTTTGGCAGAGGGAGAAAGAGATATTGAATTCAAGGGAAATAAATATTATCCACACCCAGCATTTAACTTCTTTCATATTAAGGCTGATTTAGTGGTGAGAATCCAGGTGATGGGGTGGAAGGTAGCATGATAGACGAGAAGGAGGAGAAGCAAGCTAGAATTGAATGAAACTGAGAGAAGCAGTGAGTTATTGGGTAGCAATCCTATTTCCGTTGCGTTTCTGTTGCATTGTTTTGTTGTAAAGAAGAATCAATAAAAAGAGGATGCTCGAGGTTTTTAATTTAGTGAGTCTCATCTGGGACATGGTACATCTGACAGTAGCCTGACTTTTTAAAATGCAAACACTGTGCTCAGATTTATTAATTTTTATGTTATGAATATTTAAATATGCCCATCCCAATGGAATCATTTCACAGGAAGCTAATGCACTTACATTTTTAATGAAATGAGTAGTCAACCATTAAAAATAAAATATGGATATGAATTGTTAGACTAATTGATTGGGGGAAGAAAGTTATTGTGCAGGATATCAGAGAATTTAGAAAAATGAGGAGAAATCAAATGACCCAATTATCATCAGCCTTTGACATTCAGGAAGATACTGTCCAATATATCTCTTTCTTTTTTTTTTTTAATGAACAGTCACTTTTTAAAATGTCTAAAGAAAATTATCACTGTAAATCAACCCTCAAGTAGGAAGTGAGCCAGAAAGGGGTGTGATCTTCAGGAACTAGTACTTAACTGCTAGTTCCTGCTACAATAAAGGGAGTGAGGAATCAGAGAATTTTCTGTATAATTCAGGTCCCAACCCTGCTTTTTCCTGGATTCCCCATAGAATACAGCAACTGAAATTAAGGCTAAGTCTCCCCTCTCCCCTGAATTTCAAGATACCTGTGCTCTTATCAAGATGTAAATAAATGTAATTTGAAAGTCACTTTAAAGATTACTAGTTTAAAGACCCTTTGAAGTTTTTTTCTTTTTAAAGTGAAAGAATTATTGTTTAAAGCAAATCATAGCATTCCTTTTTCTAAGTATGATTTTCTGTGTTGGTCTTCAAGTGATACTTTTTTTGAGTTAAAGGTTTAATCTTAACTAATGAAGGCTTCTGCAGTTCTCAAATTCTTTTTTAGCTGGTAAATCTATAAGCAGAGAATAGATTCATTGCCACCTTACTTTTTTGTTGGCCAGTTAATTCCTACTGTTCAGTTAGAAGTGTGTTGATAAACAAATACTAAAAGAGCTATAACCCATTCAAGAGAAAACTGAGGTCAGATTTCTTGCTAACCACCTCTCACAGGGCAATTGGATGAGCAAGATGTGTATTGATTCAACAGCACAGGAAGCCTTGCTGTGTATTGGTAACATCGCAAGTGCCAAAGGCTCAAGGAAGAACAAGGAAAGAGCTGAGAAGGTGAATCGTTGGCATTTCGTAGGCAGGGATAGAGAGATGAGAAGAGTGGGAGGATTTAGGATACTGGGAAAAAATGGTTAAAGTGGTGCACTAGGGAGAGAACAGGAAGGAAAAGGCGGGTAAGAGCCAGGTATGGGGGAAGCAAAATCCGTGGACCATGTGAGGAAGAAAGATAAAGAATTTGGCAATCAAAATCACTTAGTGCAGTGCTCCTCTAACTTCAATGTGCACACGAATCACCTGGGGATCTTGTGAAAATGCAGGTTCTGATTCAGCAGGTCTAGCTAGGGCCTGGCCTGCAATTCTGTATTCCTCCCAAGCTCCCAGAAGACGCCCATGCGGGTGCTGTTCCAGCCCACCCATGAGTAGCAAGACCAGAGGATCCCAGTTTCCTCTGATAGAATGTGAAGAATGTCGGTACCAATGAGTGAATTCTTTATTGTCAGTTGTGTACTTTGCACTCTGCTAAGTACCCTGAAGAGTTTTTAAAAAGAGGAGATAAGACATGCAAACATGAAACCACTAGAGTAAAACAGAACAGAGTGTGTGTTACGGAGCCTACGTGGGGCTGGAAGGCTTCAGGAACAGAGAGGATCTGTCTAAGCATGTTAGAGCTTATACAGACAGAAAGGAGGGGGAGTGACCTTAAGCTGAAATGAACATAGAGTGGTAGAGTATGGAATGCAAGGGCCAAAGAACTGCAGAGACCTCTGTGGGGCCTCAAGTCTCCACTGCAACCCCAGACAGTGACCGTCTCTAGGGTTGAAAGGCTAAGTGTTGTGGTGGCTGGCTATGAGTTTAGCTGAAAAAGCAGGTGTGTCTCCTTTAGTCTTTTATTTCCTTTCTTTTCTTTTTTTAGAGACAGAGTCTTGTTCTGTCACCCAGGCTGGAGTACAGTAGGGCAGTCCTAGCTCACTGCAGCTTTGAACTCCTGGACTCAAGTAATCTTCTCACCTCAGCCTCCCGAGTAGCTGGGACCACAGGCACACTTCCACCACTCCCAGGTAAATGTTTTATTTTTTGTAGAGATGGAGATCTCATTATGTACCCTGGCCTCAAGTAATCCTCCTGCCTCAGCCTCCCAAAATGCTGGGATTAGAGCCATTAGCTATTGCACTCAGCCTCCTTCTGTCTCCAGAGTACCTGGCGCATTGCTGGACACATTAATGGCCACTGAGTAAGTGGTTGACTCATGCCAGGGTCATTCAGTGAATCACGGAGCAGCCAGCGTGTATGGTAACTAATACACCTTGACATCCAGGTTCAAAGGTGAAAAACAAAAATGGATTCTCATTATAATAGTTGAAGAAAAACATAAATAACGATTGTGGCATGACAGTCTATTTAAGATATTCATTTCTTACTTTTGCTGCTAAATGGAACACAAAATAATAAAGATAATATTTTCCTTCTCACTTTCTACTTAAAAGAACGACCACACTTTTGCGTTAAGGTTGACTCTCTTGAGTTTCTGAAACCTTGCAGAAGTAATCTTTGCCTAGCTGTGGGAAGATCTGACCCACTACAGATTATGTTGGAGGTGCCATGGAGGAAGACTTCCTGTACCCGTCTGTTATGGAGCTAAATCACATTGGTCACACTGTGAGATGGGATGAAAAACATGGATGCCATAGTAAGTCAGCCAGAGCCCAGAGCAATGAGTATGTCTGGAAAGAGGAGACTTCACCAAAGCTAACATGTGGGCTGTGCCTTGAAGGATGAGGAGGAAGCTGCCAGTGACATGGGGGAAGTTCTTCTAGAGGGAGGCTACAGCTCTGGCAGAGCCGTGGTGAAAATCTGCAGGAGGAACACGACGTCCTCTGGATTTAGCAGAAACCTGGAGTCCATGAGGGCCTATGACAGCAGGTAAGCACGGGCGGGGAGGCTGAGGCTGAGCTCAGAGATCTCTTGAATACCAGGTTGGGGATTTAGTCTTTGTCCTACATGCAGTGCTGCCTATGTATAACTTTCTCACCTTACTTGGATAAAATAAGCCTCTACATACATAATACCGGCAGTACATAATACCGGCAGTTGACTTTGGACCACGGTTAGGAAAGCAATGACATCTTTGCCTAAGCTTCCATTGGAATTACTTGTCTTCACTTAGCTAGTTCTTTATTTTTTTATTTTTTGAGATGGAGTCTTGTTCTGTCCACCAGGCTGGAGGGCAGTAACGGATCTTGGCTCACTGCAATCTTCGCCTCTCGGTTTCAAGCGATTCTCGTGCCTCAGCCTCCTGAGTAGCTGGGATTACAGGCGTGTGCTGCCACACTGGGCGAATTTTTGTATTTTTAGTAGAGACAGGGTTTCACCACGTTGGCTAGGCTGGTCTCGAGCTCCTGACCTCAAGTGATCCGGCTGCCTCGGCCTCCCAGAGCAGTGAGAACGAGCTTCATTCAGTTAGTTCTTGAATGATGTACAATGGAGGGGTGAACCAGACAAGTAAGACAGAGGGGATTTGTTTCATTACTAACCTACTGTGTAATTTTTGTCAAGGGGCAAATTCCTTGAGCCTCAGTTTCCCTTGCTGGACTAAGAGTAATGAACATTTTGGCACACCAAACTTAGCAGTTCTTACAATGCTAGTTCCTGGGAACTTCCCGTGTGCCTGTTATATACATTATCTATTTAATCCTCCAACTACAGCATAGGATAGGCCCTGCTATCAGCCTTTTTACAGATGAAGAAACTAAAGCTCAAGGAATTTGAAAAACTGGCCTAAGGACACATATGGCTAACAATTAGCAAAGCTGAGATTCGATCTGATCCCAAACTCAGCCTCGTCTCGTTTATACAGCACCCCTTACCCCAAAGATGGTTATTTTAACAATCATCATTTTGAAAAATACCTCAAACTCAAAAATTGTTTCAAAGTACCTGTAGCATGTGACTTCATTATCCTCACACTGCTGGGAAGAAATACAGAATCATCCAACACTGGACTGAAAAGACCTGAGAAATCACTCTAGCTTTTGCTTCTCTTTTTGCAGAAGAGGAGATTGGTGTGCAGCAAAGCTGTGGAATGACTCAAAGTCACACAGAACATGCTAGTAATAGCTGGTTCTCTTATATTTTAGTGTGTTTAAAGTACAATGATTGAATAAGGGCTCTGATAATTACAATTTAGGATTTTTTCTGCACTCACCTATCTTCTCTTCCTTATACTAAAGAGTCATTCTCTCTGCTTCCTTTATAATTACGCGTTTCCTAGTGATGTTGAAAGTAAGTATTGCAGGGGCCTGGCAGAGGCCTAGGGTCAGGCAAGTGTTCACCACATTGATTGACAGCTCAGGACAAACATCTGGATTCTGATGTTACTTGGGTGGAGGTTTTGGAATGAGTTATTTCAGGAAAAGTGTTAGAAAACATGAAGTTTTCTCATGATTAAAATGAATATGATATTCTTTAAGGGAAAAGGTGGTGATTTTAAGTCACAAAATGTGGTTGAAAAATTAAGACCAAGATGGTATCAAAAATTAAATGGCATTAAGAATCTTAAAGTTATTCAGGCTCTTTAATTTAGTAATTCACTTCTAGGAATGTACTTTAAGGAAATCATCTGAAATTTCCAGAGATACACACACACAAATGTTCATCTCAGCATTACTAATAATATTTTTAAAAAATAAAACTAGAAACAACCTAACTGTTCAACCTTAGGACAAAACCCACAAAATAAAATATTATGGAGCTATTAAAATATTATTTATCAATGACTTCAATGACATGAGGAAATGCTTATCATACAATTTTCAGTGGGAAGAAAGGATGAAATAGTGTAAATAGCATGTTTCCAACAATGTAAAAAACTGCAGAGGAAATTGAGAATACACCAAAATCCTAACATAATCTTTCCATGGGAGAATTATGGGATTAAGAATGATTTCACCCAAGGCTGAGCGCGGTAGCTCACGCCTGTAAACCCAACATTTTGGGAGGCCGAGGCGGGTGGATCACGAGGTCAGCAGATCGAGACCATCCTGGCTAACATGGTGAAACCCCGTCTCTACTAAAAAA